>NC_072490.1:18056562-18361406 GCF_027574615.1 Eptesicus fuscus
AAGATGAGGAAGGACAAAGTAATTCCTAAGGTCCTTTCTAGTCTTATATTAACAGAATGTAGCTAAAATTGGAAGGAGAAATCCCCCAATGTTTGGCTTTATTTTTGAAAATGTTTTAAATTCACACAAATAAAAATAAATGCCAATGATGTATATACACAGCTTACTCTCTCACTTCCTTCACTATTTGTTCAAATGTTACCTTCTCAGTGAGATGTTCTCTGACCATCTCTATACAACCTTCCCCTTGCCTTCTTTATTTTTCTCTATAACATCATCACCATCTGATACTACACGATTTGCCTCTTTATTCTGCTTATTGCTTCTTTCACTTCCCTACAGATATGGAGTCTGTTGGAATAAGGCAGTAAAACCTATCAGATGTGATCCTTAAGGTTTTCTTTATGCCTTTGTCCTTTGGCCCTCAGTATTGGAACCCTATCTTACAGGAGAAAGAAAGGGGTAAGTAACCCTAAGAAAACCTTTACCTGAAATAAGGCTATAAAAAACAATCTGTCAAAGTGTCATGACCTAGCCCTTTGGACTGGCAGAAGGTAAGAGGGGCTACTAGAATCAGACAGCCTGGCTTTTATAAAATAAGAAACAGCTTTGACGTCAGTGCTGTCCCTGAACTGAACTGCTTCAAGGTTCAACTTGGGTTCAGTTAAATTATCCCTTCCTTCCTGCTTCTCTCCCTTCCACTGCTTCCCCTAACCCTGACACGGCAGTCATTCCACTCTGACCTTTACCAGACAGAGTAAGGCAAACAAGCATATTTTCCATCCCC
The DNA here is from genome assembly GCF_027574615.1 of Eptesicus fuscus. Classification (NCBI taxonomy): domain Eukaryota; kingdom Metazoa; phylum Chordata; class Mammalia; order Chiroptera; family Vespertilionidae; genus Eptesicus; species Eptesicus fuscus. The sequence continues at coordinate 18,057,350 of NC_072490.1, forward strand.
CTTCTAAGCCTTCTGGAACAAGGCTGATCCCAACCCACAATCCCAGAAAATGGCAAGAGAGACCTCCTGAAGAAAGGTCAGCTGTGGTGGGGTTGGGTTGGGGATCCCTTGGAGACTTGAGCTGTGGAATGCCTAACAGTTCTAAGGTGTTCAGCAGTGAACCCACAGAAAGTGTGAATGTGGACTTTGCTCTTGCCAATCAAGAGACTCCCATTGATAAGGGGATGACCTGAAACTAGAGATTTTAAAATAATTCTCTGAAGTTAGAGCTGTTTACTAGTGCCACAATATTCGAATTTTTATGCTGATAACAATTACCCAGTTTTATTTGTGAGGAGGGTGTAGGGTAAGAGAAGAGAGACTTAAAGTCATGATTATTTGAAGTAGGATTGTTGATATGGTAAAGTTTTGGGATATTTTCAATGTGAAAAAAAATGAAATATAATTGCCTTAAAAGAGAAAACTGCTCCATTAACTCAGTCACAAAACTATGGATCCAAGGGGATACGTATCTTCTATCAGTCTTTCTAGCCCTCATCCATATACCCATGGTCTTTTTCTTGAAGTCATAAAATTTTAGAGATATTGTTTCGTAGTTAGCCAGATACACCCAGAGTTAAGTTAGTTGCTCAAGGACACCAGACTGTGACAAAACTTGCATCTGGTTTCCCTATTACCAGAAACTTCATAACAGGTTGTACTGTTTCTTTGGGCAAATAGATTTCATTTCATTGCTTTTAACTCTGAAGCAAATTCAAGATTACTAGAACTATCACATCTTGAGAAAACCTATGAAAGGCTACTACTTGCTATAATTAGGATTTGACTTTAATATTATCTTTTATGAGTAAAAATTCCATATAATGAAAACCTGGAACTGATAAATAAGAATTTGGAAAGCATATAAGGAAGAAGGGCATTATTCACATGACCAAACTGCCTTTGGCTACATTGGAAGTAGGCATATCAAATGCTTAGAAGGTCAGGCTGGTAATAAATGTATGAGTTACACAGGATTAAAGAGATAAAAAGGTCAGCTTCTGGAAATGGTGCCCTTACAGCAAACCACATTTTTTACTTCTTTTAAGATCTCCAAAAGCTGGATATAATAGTGATGATGATGATGATGATTATCATCATCTGTTCCAAGGCATTAGAGAAGCACCAAGGTATCCAGGACTTGAGGGACCAAGGAGGAACCCCACTGCGGCAAGCCCACTATTCTACATCAATTTCCTACTCAAGGCATTCAAACACTTAAGCAGTGCCCTGAGGAGCTTAAAAGATGAGAAGTCATATGTGTCCTTATCTCCCCATTATTCCCCAACCTCCCCACTCATGCCCTCACCCCCCTGCTTCACATATGTAATACCTTAATCAATAAAGAAATTAAAAAAAAAGAGAGAGAAGTTAGAAACACAACCTGAGAGCATTCACCATTCTCACGAGGTCAAATCCAAGTTCAGAGCTGCTAAGACAGCTAGGACTTGCAAGACCAAGCTCCTGAAGCATAGTAGGCAAAGCAAACTTATGGTGATACAACTCGGAGTAGTAGTGATCTATAGTTAGAAGGAATGGGTAAGGTCAGGAGGACACAAGGTGGGCTTCTACACAAAAGTAACAAAATTATAGGGGGTGACAGGAATTGTTGCTAACTGCTAAAGCGTGTGTGGCCCAACCAAAGGCATTCCAATTCACACTTCTTAAAAACTCTTTATTTATCCAAACAAAACATTTTTTTAAATATATTTTTATTGATTTCAGAGAGGAAAGAAGAGGGAGAGAGAGAGAAACATCAATGATGAAAGAGAATCATTGATCAGCTGCCTCCTGCACGCCCCCAACTGGGGATCGAGCCTGCAACCCGGGCATGTGCCCTTGACTGGAATCGGACCTGGGACCCTTCAGTCTGCAGTCCGACACTCTATCCGCTGAGCCAAACCAGCCAGGGCTAAACAAAACATTTTTATGAGTCATGTTTCAGCCTGCGGGTCAAGGTATCTGTGTATGACGTTTCAAGATTCAACTAAAATGAGAGCATTAGAGCATTTTATATGCTGAAAGTTGTGTGATGGCCTTATACATATTTTATTATTTTGACAAACTCAAGAAAAACTTGTGAGTGACACATAGGATGGTCAACATAGTATAATTACCCAGGTTCAGTAATGTGTCCAAGGTACCACCTAGGTATGTGCGTGGGCAAGGAATCAAACTATGACCATCTGACCCCAAGTTCAGACCACTCTCTACCACAAAGATACAACACATTACAAAGCATCACAGAGCTTAAAAGTATTAGGTCTAGAAACAAAAATAAAGCATCTTTGAGTCCTAAACCAAAGAGAAAATGTGACTTTTGAGAATTATATATTTTGTGCAGTGGGCACTTGAAGCTTACTAAACTAGCAATTATTGAAACTTTTAAAAATTTTCTTCTCCCCCCGCCCCATTTTTTCCTAACAAATGCATGAACTACTTTCAGAAAAATACCAGTGTAGTTTTGGTTCCCAGAATCGAGTCCCACATTTAAAAGGGCATCCTTTATTAATTAGTTACCCCTCATGACTTACTCTGACTTGGGTAAGATCAAAGGGCAAATGTAGCAATTTCCTTTGCTTTCCTATTTGGAATCATCAGACGTCTCAGGCCCCATGCCCTTTCACTTTATTGCTGGTCTCTACAGCACCATTGCATGTATGGTATATCTTCTGAGGTTGGCAGATGCTAAAAGTTTAAAGCATAAATCAAATTCCGGGTTGAAAGTCACAGTTGCTTTCAGGATTCCTTGCAATATTCATACTCATTCTTATTCTGAAGATATGGAAAATAAAGAGCAGACAAATACTATGGATTATTACTAAATATTACATTGGAGGACATTGAACCACTGACCTTCCCTTCCACATCAGGGGTTCTAGTACATAAAATCATTTGGTATTGTTGGAAAGAAGTCTCACTATTTAGTGAATTGATAAATCAAACAAGTGCTTCAAACAGCAAAACTCAAAACAAAACTCCAAGGTGTAATGTCTGCCTCTTGAGTAAGAATGGTCTCAAAAAGAGGAACACAGGAATAAAAATCCATGTTCAAAACCTATTACTTTTTAAAAATATATATGTTTATTGATTTCAGAGAGGAAGGGAGAGGGAGAGAGAGATTGAAACATCAATGATGAGAAAGAAAGCCCCACACTGGGGATCAAGCCCACAACTCAGGCATATGCCCTGACAGGGAATCAAACTGTGACCTTCTAGTCATAGGTCAAGTCATACCAGCTGGGGCCTATTATTATTTTTCTTTTACCTCATTGCCTAAGATTAATTTGTAACAAGCCTTCATTAAACCAGAAGTAATCAAACACTGAATCTTTTTTATGATTATTTGTTTCTGTCTCATTTTTTAAAAGGCTTTTTGGAACAGTTTTGGATTCACAGAAAATTTGAGAAAAACATACAGCCATTTCCCATACACCTCCAGCCCCTATCTTCATAGCCTTCCACATTATCAGCATTCTGCATGAGAGGGTTACATTGGTTATAGCTGATGAACCAACATTGAGACGTTATAACCACCCAGAGTCTATAGTTTACCTCAGGGTTCACTCTTGGTGTTGCGCATTCTATGCATTTGGATAAATATATAATTACATGTACTCATCATTATAATATCATATAGAGTGTTTTCACTGATCTAAAAATCCTCCATGCTCCTCCTACTCACCCCTGCCTCATCCCCAGCAACCACTGTTTTTACTGTCTCCATAGTTTTGCCTTTTCCAGAAATGACATCTAGTTTGTATGTATGCAGCACTTTTAGACTGGCTTCTTAGTGGTATGCATTTAAGGTTTCTTCCTATTTTATCATGTTCGATAGCTCACTTTTTAAAGTGAGAATACTTTTCCACTGCCTGAATGTGCTACAATTTATTTATCCATTCACCTACTGAAAGACATTTTGGTTGCTTCCAACTTTTGAAAATTATAAATAATGCTGCTACAAACATATATGCTCAGGTTTCCGAATGGACATAAATTTTCAACTCCTTTGGGTAGATAATAGGGAGCACAGTTGCTGGATCATGGGGTAATAATATATTTAGTTTTATAAAACACTGCCAAACTCTTCCAAAGTGGCTGTATCATTTTGCATTCCCAACAGCAATAAATGAGATTACCTGCTGCTCCACATTCTTGCCAGCATTTGGTGTTGTCGGTGTTCTGGATTTGGCCATTCTGGTAGTGATATCTCACCACTGTTTTTATTTGCATTTCCTGATGACATAGAATGTACAACATTTTTTTTTCATATGCTTATTTGCCACAGTATATCTTCTTTGGTAAGGTGCCTGCTAAGATCTTTAGCCCATTTTTAAAATTGATTTGTTTAGTCTCTTATTGTTGAATTGTAAGTGTTCTCTGCATATTTTGAATAACAGTCCTTTATCAGGTATGACTTTTGCAAATATTTTCTCCCAGTCTGTGGCTTGTCTTTTGATTCTCTTGACATTGCCTTTCATGGAGCAGACATTTTTAATCTTAACATCCAGGTGAATAGAATAAATTGCATTCGCCAGTTAAAAAAACAAAAACAAAAGGTATTTTTTAAGCTAGGGATAATTTGATTTTTAAAAATCAGGCTTGTAAGTTAAGAGAGTACTTAAGATTTCCATGGGGGGGGGGAATCCTGAAACCAGATAAAAGAAACCACAAAAAAGAGGATTTTTCTCTTTAAATAAGAGAAATGAGCCAAAATAACAGTGCTCCATAATTAACTGAATACATAAAGGTATCTGGATAGCACTCATGTTATAATTGCACCTGCTCTTTCTCCCCCGCACCCCTGAATTTGCAAGGCCTATGAAATACATGTATTACTTTGTGTTGAGATTAGATGAGGCCAGTCTAAAATTTACATTCTAGAAATAAGTAAAGCGCCAGCACCTTAAATTTTTGAAACTACCAGAATCCCTAAATCATTGCACCCATGTGACAGTAGAAATTTTGTAGTTGACATCTGTTGTTTTGACTTCTCAGCATCCTGTCTCTCTTTTGGAAATATAACACCTCTTTTTTTCCCTGTGTAAATTGTCTGTCTGTCATTCCAGTGTTTGAAGTCTGATCTCCATTGCCACTGAACTGGTTGGGTGACCCTTTACCCTAGTTACAGATCTCAGGAGTGAGTTCAAGATTCAAGTAGAGCTAGTCAAAATATTTGCTTGGATTAATGTGGCTGTTGGGGGGAAAATGGGCTTGACTCCCTGTCTCCCCCTCTCTTTTTCCTTGCATCAAAGGCTACAAAGAAGTAATTCTGGAACTGTCTAGGGCCATCTTTGCTACATGTGAAGAGAATATCCCTGAAACTAAAATTCACACAAGAGAGTTAAGAGATGGAGTGAGAAAGAGGCATACCTACCGCCATGACTAAAGTCCAATCTCCCTCCTAGTGAGATTGACTACAGGAGCTAATAGAGTCCTCGGTGCTTAAGCAAGCCTAAGTTGCGTGCTAATGAATTCAACCAGAAGAGTCCTGGGTACTAGCATCCTCCCTTTGCCACTTCCTTGCTGGTTCTTAGTTTGCACACTACAGTCCAAGGAACGCCCTGTTTCCTTCTCTGCCAGTGTCTGACAATTTGATATCATGAACTACTGACTTTAAGCATATACAAAAATACCCATATGTAGGCCTTGATTCCTTAACTGGTCTGCCTCATAGCCCAATGTTCATCGGACGTGGGCTATAAGCAACAAGAAGTCACTGCTGTTGCAAAGGTCATGTGAGACATTCTCCCAAACATATTAGCAGAATCTAATGCCTCATGGGAATAAATCGCTGTTATGCAAATGTATAGGACAGAAAAGGCTTATGGAGACATTTATGCATGTGACATAAGGCAAGTTTTTATAACGTGACTGACAGTACACTACAGGTTACACAACAATGCAAGACAACATCTCTAATTTCATATGATGGGATGAACATTTGGCAAACACATAAGGACTTATATTTCTAATATATTATATAATTCTGAATAATATTACAAGTCTGTTTATGTATCCTGGGACAGTTAGAGCTCTGGTTGTGAACATGTTGTTTAATATCTCTAATCCAGCTTTTCTCACTTGTAGGGTAAGAATAATACTGGCGAACTCTACAATATAATGAAATCAGACATGTGGAAGCTCCCAGCAGGCTATCCAGCATGCAGTAGGTGTGTATAAATATTACTTTTCAAGAATATGGCACTTCAAGTTTTTAGAAATGTTATGACAATATCTGAAAGAATCTGGATTTTTTTCTCAAAAAGTACTAAAACTTTCAAGTTTAAGCAGACATGTGTAAACTAGTTGAGTTTCTAGCAAGTGTAAATAAAATCCCCTAGAACAGTGGTCGGCAAACTCATTAGTCAACAGAGCCAAATATCAACAGTACAACGATTGAAATTTCTTTTGAGAGCCGAAAACTGACTTCTGCGCATGGGCCACGAAGTTTCAATCGCACTGTACGTGCGCGCCCGCAAGTGGTATTTTGTGGAAGAGCCACACGCAAGGGGCCAAAGAGCCGCATGTGGCTCGCGAGCCGCAGTTTGCCGACCACTGCCCTAGAAGACAGAATGAAAGAACCTATGTAAAGCTAGAGTGGTCCTCTCCAGAAGACTGTAGAAACATAAGGGATATGAAATAGATATACTTCTGAGGATAAAAGGTGAGGAACAGACATGTGGCCTAAGGCCAATTAAAGCCTAGGCCTTCAATGGTTCTCCTGAACACAAAAAAAAGAATATTATAAAATCTCCATTTTTAAATGTAGCAAGGAAAGTTACTTCTCATCGGGGGTCTCAGTGATGAAAAATGAAAAAAAAACACCTACTGTGAAATATACAAATACCATAATTGTGCCACATGCATAATGGGCTTAAACTCAGTGGTATAAATCCCACGTTAACAAAATTGATTGAAGAACTTTCCTATAACTCACATTCCTAGGACCCCAGAGCACAGAGGGCAACAACAACAACAACAAAAAAACAACTCACAAATCAAAAGGAAATGAATCCCCATGAGAGAAAGTTGACAGAGAGCAACCAGAGGGCAAATTACTACCCAATGAGCTAAAAATATTCTGTGAGCATCTGAAGTTTGTTGATGATGTTTGAAGGGCTAAAAAGGAAGATCAAAAAAAATTCTCTTTTTTAAATTGAATTTATTGGCGTGACCATGGTTAGTAAAATTATAGTGGCTTCAGCTATACAACTCTAAAGTACATTATTTGCATACTGCACTGTGTGTCCACCACCCCAAGTCAAGTCTCCTTCCATCACCATTTAGCCCTCCTTACCTTCTTTCTCCTCCCTCCACCCCCTTCCCTCTGCCAATCACCATACTGTTGTCTGTGTCCATGGATCAAGTTAACCAAGGAAAAAGAATATGCCGCTTTGAATAGAAAGTAAAACCTCTAAAAATAAAAGGCACCTGAACCCCAGATGGCATGGCTCAATGGTTGAGCATAGACCTATGAACCAGAAGGTAACAGTTTGATTCCTGGTCAGGGCATATGCCCAGGTTGTGGGCACGGTCCCCAGTGTGGGGCGTGCAAGAGACAACTGATCAATGATTCTCTCACATCATTGATGTTTCTATCTCTCTCCCTCTCCCCTTCCTCTGAAAACTATATATATATATATATATATATATATATATATATATATATATATAATCTGAAAACCAAAAGAATATTTAGGTAACTACACTGATGTTAGACAAAATGCACTATGAAGTTAAAATATTAATGATAAAAAACTATATAATGATAAAATAAACTATTTACTAATAAGCTAAAAATAATTTAGAGCTTATTTGCATTTAACATAACATGAGAATAAGAAAATTATAAAAACCCAGTTAAAAAGTTAGATGTAATGCATACTTGTAGAACACCATTCAATACTTAGAAAATCTACATTTCACATGTGTACATAGAATGTATTAAAAATTCTCCCTAATACCCGAATATCAAGAGTGTATAGCCTAATAATTTTATCATTCATTTCAATTAAATTAGAAATACAATGTCAATGGAATAACAAAAATAGAAAAATCCACATATTTAGCCATCTTAAGATATAATAAGTTTTATAAACCAAACAATGCATCATACTAGAAATTTCACATGAGAATGAAAATACTACAAGTAATAATCCACAGGCTATTCAGAGTCAAATCTACAGCTTTAAATGTATATAATAGAAATAGAAATAAGAAATGAGAAATACCAAAAAGTCAATGACATTGTTTTTCAACTCTGAAATTTAGGGGAAAAATCATACAAAAAAAAACCTCACAGAAAGTAAATAAAACAAGTGAAAATTAAATTAAAAAATAATCAACAGTGAAAGTGCGCAAGAGATCTCTTTGGGGGTCGCTAATGACATTCATGAGGACTCCACCCTCATCACCTCCTAATGCAATCACATTGGGGGTTAGGATTTCCACATATGAATCTGGGAGAACACAAATACTTAGTCTATAACAATATGACTGTCCATTTAGAAACTCAATAAAATATGCAGATAGACTATTAGAAAGAAGATAACTCAGCAAGGCTGCTGGTTATAAGACCAACATACAAACAATTATATTCCTATACTGTAGGATCTGGCAATTAGAAAAAAAAAAGATTTAAATAACCCTATTTCCAATAGCAATAGACTATGAAATGTTTAGCAATCAGCCTAACAAAAATGCCCAAGACATGTAGGAAGCAAATTTTAAAACACTGATGAATCACCCCCTCCCCTGAAAAAAAAAAAAAAACTACACACACACACACACACACACACACACACGCACAAAAAAAACAAAAAAAAACAAAACTCAAATAAATGGAAAGCTATACTATGTTTCTGATGAATACAGATGAAAATATTCAATATTTAAAGATGTAGATTTTTCTTAAATTAGTCTATAATGCAATGCTGTTCCTAACTAAAATCATATCAGGGATTTTTTGGATGGCTGTCAAATTAATTTCAAAGTCATAAAGAAGAATAAAAGGTAAAAAAAAATAAGAAAACTTTGAAGAAGAGTAAAAATGAGATTGGACTAAAGATGTTAATATCGAGCAATAATAATTAGACAGGGTGGTACTGATACAAAGCTAGCATGAAATTAAATCAAACTGAAATAAAAAAAAAATAGAAAAGACCTGTGTATTTAAACTTGGCATATGAGAGAAATTTTAAAAGATAGCAAATCAGATCCCATTCTGACATTAAGAATTCCAGATAGATTAAAGAACATAAAAACAAAAATTTACAATTATAAATCTATAAGTACATTATGATGTTGGATTAAGATTTCTAAAAATGAAAAAATTCAACAATAGTAAAATGGAGAACTTATATATGACAATGAGTGACATAAAATTTGATAATAAAATTGTGGACTGGATAACTATATTTGTTTTGCATATAATTCATAAAGAGTATTCAATACAACAATATAATGCATAAATAGAAAAAGAGCAAATGATGTAAGTAATTCATAGATGAGATGATGTAAATGACTAATAAATATATGGAACAATGTTCAACCTCAGTGATAAGCAGAAAAAGATGTATTAAACATCAAGGAGATATTTCAAATCCATCAGCAGGTAAACACTAACATATCTTGCAGTGTCAATAATTGAGGATGTAGAAAAGTGGGGGCTCTAATATATTCCTGGTAGGAGTAAATGGGTACTACAACGCTGAAAAGCAGCTTAATGGAGTAGTTGAGTGCCTCCCTATGACAACAATTCCCGCTTCTAACCATTTCCCTGAGAAGTATTCTCGAACACTAGGCTCTTCAGCTGGTACACCTAATTACAGCTGTGACAATTTCTATGGCTGGCATCCACGCCTGTAATTCAGTTTCCCATGATGATGGGTAAGCACTTCTGCTGTAGAGTTTTTTAAGAAGCTTGACTATCACTGCAGTAACATGTGTCCAAGAGATAAAGACAAAAAAGCGAACAACAAAATCATATCAAAAGAAGGGAACAATATAAATGGCCATCCATGGGCGAATGGAAAAACTGCAGTATAATCTCATAATAGATCACTATTGTATAGCAGATAAACTGATGAATTAAATCTACATCTACCAAAAATTTGATGTTATCTAGTACACAATACCAAATTTTATAAAATAAAAGTTGTAAAAGGAAAGAATGTGACAGTATTAAGATAAAATGTCCAAACAGATGAAACCCGAACTACATTTTTAAAAAATTTTTTTTTTTTTTATTTCAGAGAGAAAGGCAGTGGAAGAGAGAGGTAGAAACATCAATGATGAGAGAGAATCATTGATAGGCTGTCTCCTGCACACCCCACACCAGGGATGGAGCCTGCAATCTGGGCATATGCCCTGACTGGGAATCAAACCATGATCTCCTGGTTCATAGGTTGACACTCAACCATTGAACCACACCAGCCGCCCCAAACTTCATATTGTTTAAGGAAACAAGTATATGTTACCAAAGTACAAACACAGGAGCATGTGTGCTGGAAGTATACTCTCCGACTTCAGGGTGTGATTATCTCCCCATAGAGCATAGAAAAGAAATGGGATGGGACAAATCTTCCAACTACACATGGAATGTTTCATTTTATTGTTTTAAGATAAACCAAAGAACTTATGTACTTACTAGTAGCCCTGTGCACGAATCCGTGCGCCAGTAGGTTGCTGCCGCCCTCCTGTAGCTCTCAGCCCGCTGCCCCGCCCCTCATAGCTTGCTACCCTGCCCCCTCCTGTAGCTCTCCACCTCCCGCTTGCTTGCTGCCCTGCCCAGTCCTGTACCTCTTCGCTGCCTGCTTGTAGTTCACTGCCCCACCCTCCTGCAGATTCGTGATCCAGTCCTTATGTGTGTGCGGTTGGTTGTTACGCCTCAGGGCATAACAGTTAATTAGCACATTCCGCTTATAGAGGATATGCTTAGCCTATGGACACAGGCTATAAGGTAGTGAAGACCAAGGCAGGGGTGGGGGGAGGAGAGGAAAAAGGTGGGGGGAAATGGGAGATATCTGCAATACTATCAATAAGAAATACATTTAAAAAATTAAATAAATAAAATAAGGTGCAAAAAAAAGTTTAAGTCTGATAGAAAGGAGCATGATGTTAAAAGTCCTGATGTTTTCTGGCGTATTTAAAATATTTTATAATTTAGAAGACATGGTACACACACATTTTCTACCCTGAATGGAAGAGAAAGATCCATTTCAAGGCCTCTATGTTCACACCTACTCACACCGCCTAAGCTCAAAGAACGGCTTTGACTTTTAGTTCACCCCATACGGTAAACAAGTAGAATTGTATTAACTAATGATGATGTTAAAATACAGCATCATGCAGATGATACCTGGTAATAGGACATGTTTAAAATGCCTTCCTTAAGGGTTTCTTATGGAACAACTACATCTAGTATCTCAACCAAGCTCATTCCAAAGTAAAGATAATTTATTGAGTTCTCTAATATTTACTGGGAAAATGGAGCAAAAGTTCTTAACATTAATGTTAAAAGGAGAGAAGTCAAGGGATATATATATATGTATATATATGTATGTATATATATCATATGTATATATTTTTAAACTTTATTGTTCAAATATCTTTTTTTCTCTCCATTGACCCCCTCCAGCCCACTAAGGGTTAATTTTTGCTGTTATATTTTGGTTTTGTTTGCATACGTTTATGTGGGTGTACATGTGGGTGGACACACATGTGTGTTTTTGAGAGTTCTGTGTATGTGAGGTGGGGGCAGGAGGGCACAGATTGGGGGCCTGAAGTGAGCTGTGTGGCTAAAACTCCAATTTATTCCCTTATTTTCAACTTGCCCATTTAAAAGTATGTGGAGTCAAATTTGGAAATTCTTTTCTATTTTCCATCACGATTTAGACCTACATAATCTGTACATATTTATTTTTTTTCCCTCTCAAAACCTGGCCTTTCGCTGTACAGTACATCCCCTCAGGAGGGCTATGTCTCTTGCCTTAAAAATAGAATATATTTCTTATGTGGCCCCGAGGCAAGTTAATAGCATAACAGTTTCGCATCAGAGGAACCCTCTCCTCCTCTTTCTCACCCCCTTGCAGTGTGTATTTAAGATGAAGATTCCATCGGCCCCTCTGGGGTCATCATTTTTCCTTCTTAAGGCCTTTCTTCTTTGCTGGTCTCCTTATCGCAGCCACTAAAGGACTTTCCGGTTAGACTTCCATCTGGTTGACCCTTATGTGCGTTAGTGGTTAGGAGTCTTTACCTTGAAATATTTTAATAAAAAATGGTGGAGGGGGGTCAATGGAACAGATGATGGTCTTGGGATATAGGTTGGGGCACAATAGAAATAGCAGATTGCTAGCGCTTTCTTTTTCTTAGTTTGCTCTTCTGCATTTTGTGCTGTGAATATATAGATATAGGTATATAGATGTAGGTATATAGATATAGGTATATAGATATAGATATAGGTATACATATAGGTATATAGATATAGGTATAGATATGGTATATAGATATAGGTAAAGATATAGGTATATAGATATAGGTATAGATATAGATATAGATATGCATATACTGTGTGTATATATATATATATGTATATATATATATACACATGTGTATATATGTATACCTATATCTATATACCTATATCTATATATGTGTATATATATGCATATCTATATCTATATCTATCCATCTCTCCATCCATCTCTCCATCCATCTCTCCATCCATCTCTCCATCCATCTCTCCATCCATCTATCTATCTATCTATCTATCTATCTATCTATCTATCTATCTATCTTCCACTCACTGACCAAAGATTTAGTCAAGTAACTCCCCAAAGACGAATAGCAGATACAGCACTGAAAGCTGGGCTGTTAAATCAGAATTTTCTTAGGGGAGAGATTGCCTTTTCGAACCTGGATTTTTCTGAGTATCAGATTTCTAAAAATGGAAACATGACCCAAGTTGAATGTTCTGAATGTTGTTCAGTCATGGGGTTTAGACAGTCTCCTTTTGGGGTCTTCAGCCGAGCGGCCTGAAGGCCCGCGGAGAGGTGAAACTGCCGAGGTCTGCGTTTCCCCGCAGCCCGGCGCGGGGGCAGGAGTTCACCGCGCAGCTCTCGGGAGCGCAGCAGAGCCTGCCATGCGCATCACCAGGCTGATTTCCTCTGAAGTTACAGTACTGCTTAGCGTCTCCGAAATAACATCTGTTATTTGAACCATAAAACACACATGCTGCAATCTCCCAGAAATTAACTACAAATTGTTTTTATTCTCTTGTTTAATGATCTTTATGAATCAATTAGAACAAAAAATAGCATTATGCAAGCAGAATCCAGAGAAGACAAATTAAATTTCAGCAACACAACATTAACTACTATTAATATTTCTTTAACTAAAACCACAAAACCCATTTGGACATTAATCCCCAAGTAATCAACAAACAGCCAGGACTAATTTTGGGAAAGTAAAACTCTGGCAAGAATTAACTACAGAATGGTGTGTTGTTGTTTTTTTTAAAAAATAGGTATTCCTAAAATAATTTTCATACTCTGGATCTTGGATCTTCACCTGCATGATAAAGATTTTCTCTTTTGAAGTAAGCAGAAGGGATAGAAATCGGGCATATGGTTAGCAATATTGAATGATTACCCATGCACCCAATATATTTAGCATCTCTACCACACTGTAAATATTGATTAGAATGGAACACGGTGCGTGTCACTTTAAAGTTCTGTCTTATTCACCTCTATATTTCCAGCCTCAACACAGGGCAGGAACACACAGACATTCAATAAATATTTCCCGAGTCAATGAGCACTACCGCCTAGTGTTCATAATCGAACAATTTATAGCTTAGCACTTACACCCAGCTTGTCACCACTCTAGGTGATCTTACCCATGGTTCCTAGAATTATATTCAAATATCCCAAGGCCGGGGGAGAAAAGTGTGCTCATATTTAATGCCATAAATATTTTATGGTATATTTAATATGGACACAGATGAGCGCGAGGTCTCCGTTCCCGGTTTATTATTTTTTCCCGTCGCCGTCTGCCCTGTCCTTTCGGAGGCTGCGGCTGTGACTGCGGCAGGATGCTGCCTGCCATGCGTGCAGGCTCCCGGCTGCCAACGTGGCAGCAGGCACTGGCCTCAGCGCCGTGACATATCTATTTAATTAACACAGCTGTTGTAGCTACTGTGTGAAGTGCAGAAACGTGGCACTGCCCTGGAAAAGGCATGGCTCGTAAAACGGGGGTGGAGGTGGGGGTGGGGGGGGGGGGGGGAACGAAATTTCTGGAAACAAAAGACCCACATCTCCCCTTTCTCCAAGAGCCAAATAGGAATTCTTTACATTTTTAATCAAACCAAAGAGCGCTTGACATATATTTTGTATTTCGTGAATCATGATCCTTGTTTCAATTTTTACCACAAGGAAAGCGTGTAAGGTAAAATTGCTTTGTGTAAAATTACCCATTAACGAAGCGATTGTACCAAAGGTGTTTCTGTTGTTTGTTTATCCCCTTCAGGTTTAGCGGAGAAGTCACATAAACTGTCTCCTTATTTTCACCCAAATATAATATTGTTCAGTGGGGGAAAGAGTCTCATCAAAAATAACCACAAGCAAAATATCATGGCAGTGATGGAAACAGCAAAAGTCCAATTGTTATTTCTAAGGTTTTGAGATGTTCATATGCAATCTCAATGCCCCATTAAATTTCATGGTGATGAAGGGAAATTCTTATGATCTATTCCAACATGCTATGTGCAGTAACTACTAAGTTAGAATAAAAACAAGTTAAAGGCTAGGAATTGAAAAACATATTAGCGTATACTGTTTTGAAAAGAATGGTTACTATTTCCACACTAGCAATATTGATGATTAACCACATATAATAGTTTATGATATGAGAAAGAATCAAATATTTAAAACATTTGTAGAATCAATGAATGAGATTATTGCATTGTTTTCTATAAGTCAAACTCCCCACTTCACAGGTGAGAAAACTAAGCTTCAGAAGGGAGAAACTATTTGCCCAGGGACACTCAGAGGTTAACAGTAGAGAAAAGATCAGGAGCAGGCTATAAGTGATTGCTTTTTTAATTTAGTAGGTGTACCGGTTAATAATGCGGATTTTTTTCAATAGATGCAGTTACACATATGTTGATATATATATACATACATACACACACACACACACACACACACATATGTGTATATATATATATATATGCGACTTGATATGGATGCTATTTTATTGTATTGACAACAAGCTTCAAAACTTCATATGTCAAATATGCTGAAGGTGTTAACATCATAGATATTTTTATGCTTAAAAATGTTGAATTTCATGCCTAAAGAAGAGCATTTGCGGGAAGTTTTAATTCATTACTTTATTTTGAAGAAAAGTGCTGCTGAAAGTTATCGTATACTTCGGGAAGCTTATGGTGAACATGCTCCATCTCAAGATACTTGTGGACGCTGGTTTAAATGCTTTAAAAGTGGTGATTTCGATGTGAAAGACAAAGAATGTCCAGGTCAACCGAAAAAGTTTGAAGACCAACAATTACAAGCATCATTGGATGAAGATGCGTGTCAAATGCAAAAAAAAAAAAAAAAAAAAAAAAAAACACACACACAAAAAAAAAAAACTGGCAGAAAGATTAAACATTGGTCGGAAAACAATTTCTGATTGTTTACAAGCAATGGGAAAGATTTTAAAGGAAGAAAAATGGGTGCCACATCAACTGAACGAAAGACAAATGGAAAACCGAAAAGTCATAAGTAAAATGTTGCTTCAATGACACAAAAGAAAGTCTTTTTTGCATCAAATTGTGTCTGGCAAAGTGAAACTGTTAATACTGATCCCTACCGACAACAAATAATCAATTTGAACCACGCTTTGATCGTAAAACCACCAGAATGGGCCAGAAGACACGGCAAAGTAATTTTGCTTCATGTTGACACACCATCACACACTTTAAAACCTGTTAAAGACACGTTAAAAGATCTTGCCTGGGAAGTATTAACCCACCCACCGTATTCACCAGACCTTGCTCCTTCAGATTACCACTTGTTCCGATAGATGGCACACGCACTTTCTGAGCAGCACTTCAAAACATATGAAGAAGTGGAAAATTGGGTCTCTGAATGGTCTGCCTCAAAACAAGAAAAGTTCTATTGGGACAGTATCCACAAATTACCTAAAGATGGGGGAAATGTGTAGCTAGAGATGGACATTACTTTGAATAAAGCACTTTTGAGGTTTCTCTTGAAATTATCATATTTTCTTTTATTACAAAATCCGCATTATTAACCGGTAAATGGTCAATCTGCATTTTTAACCAGTATCCGCATTATTAACTGGTTATTTTTATTTATTTATTTTTTAAATTTCTTCATTGATTACGGTGTTACATATGTGTCCTTATTCCCCCATTACCCCCCCATCCCCCTCACTCATGCCCTCACCCCCCTGTTGTCTGTGTGTCCATTGATTAAGCTTATATACATGCATACAAGTCCTTTTAACGAGTCTTTATCTGATCGTTTTATGATCAAAGCGTGGTTCAAATTGACCTGGACGTTCTTTGTCTTTCACATCGAAATCATCACTTTTAACGCATTTAAACCAGCGTTCACAAGTATCTTGAGATGGAGCATGTTCACCATAAGCTTCCTGAAGTATACGATAACTTTCAGCAGCACTTTTCTTCAAAATAAAGTAATGAGTTAAAACTTCCCTCAGCCCTGGCCAGCTTGGCTCAGTGGATAGAGCGTCAGCCTTCGGACTGAGGGGTCCCAGGTTCGATTCCGGCCAGGGGCACGTGCCTGGGTTGCGGGCACATCCCCAGTGGGGGGCGTGCGGGAGGCAGCCGATCGATGATTCTCTCATCATTGATGTTTCTATCTCTCTCCTCCCTTCCTCTCTGAAATCAATAAAGAAATATATATAAATAAATAAATAAAAACTTCCCTCAAATGCTCTTTTCTTTGGCACGAAATTCAACATTTTTAAGTGTAAAAATATCTATGGTGTTAACACCTTCAGAAAATTTGACATATGAAGTTTTGAAGCTTGTTGTCAATACAACAAAATAGCATACATATCAAATCACATATATATCAACATATGTGTAACTCCATCTATTGAAAAAAAATCCGCATTATTAACCGGTACACCTAGTATATTTTACTGAGCTAAAGATGTCATGTGATTTTTAAAACATGCCCCTTCCCATGCATATATTTTCCTTTCTCCTATCCTTCCCTTCTAATAATTCCAGAATCTTATACAATGCTTCTCACCTATATGTACTAAATAAATAGGTAAATAAGTACAGGAATAAATGAGTAAATGATCACAAATATATTTCTATAGCGCATATAATTGTTTTATGTTTGCTTCCATGTTGTTATTACTTTATATTTATTAACATTTCCACCTGTTCTTTGCTAATTAAGTTATTCTTACACTGCAGTGAATACCTTCATTTGTATGGCTTATTTCTTCCCTTTTGCTCAACTTAGCTTAAATTTTCAGAAAGAATTACCAAATCAATAGTAATGCACATTATAATGGCTCTGGATTATACAGCCAAATTGCTTTCCCAAATGATTTTATTAATCTATAATGATACTAACAGAGTAGTGGCCAGAATGGCTCCATCACAGTCTAAAGTAGAATTAGTGAGAATCATGAAAAATGAAACTAAATGGAAATTAATCAGAAATTGCCTGTTTTGCACTTGGTTTATTTTATTGCACTGTCTATTACTACATGTCTTTTTTTTTATATTGTACTTTACCTGATTTGAATATTTAATATTCTTTAGTATGTTATTTTAAGACTTAGGTGAAGATTCTTCCCCTTCCCATATTTTATAAGCTAATCACTTTCATCCACACAGTATGATTTAGCTATGGCTGAAGTCATAGAGGAGAGGTAGGACAGACTGAAGGTATCCCCCCTTTTTAACATTTATAAAATATCCTGAACTGTAATTCATAGAAAATACAAGCATAGAAAATACAAGCATAAAATACAAATCAATAGTCTCGCCCTAGACGGTTTGGCTGGGTGGAATAAGCACCAGCCTGTGGATCAAAGGGTCCTGGGTTTGATTCCAGTCAAAGGCACATACCTTGATTGCAGGCTCCTCCCTGACCTGGGCCCTGGTCAGGGCTCATGTAGGAGGCAACCAATCGTGTTTCTCTCACATCAATGTTTCTCTGTCTTTCCCTCTCTCTTTCATTCTCCCTAAAAATCAATGGGAAAATGTCCCCAGGTGAGGATTTAAAAAAATTAAAATTAAACGTAATAGTCTCTAACAGTAGGATAGAGGATAAACAAAAAGTAAATGTTAATGATATAAAACATATTTGTGTGTGGAAGTGCTCAGGTACAATTCCAATAGAAGACATAACGAGGTTGGCAGATTTGTAGCTCTATATGCAAGTGCATGAGGGATGTGATAGCTACAAATGCTGACTAGCACATGTGTATTTCACTGGCATCTGAAGTATTAGGAATGGCATAGTATTAGTGATATATGCAAATTTACAAACGGAACAAAGTGAGATCCTCTTTTCATTTATTTGGTTGTTAGATTCTTGGAAAATTCAATATATGTATTTAATATACATGTATGTTTATGTGTAAGAAGAAATTATTACATAGGGTCAGATTATTTTATAGAAGCTTCTTATCTATACCAATTTCTCAAAGGACATTCGAAGGTCATGCAGACACAGGATGTATGCATTGCTGGATGGGAGTCTAATGCTGTAAGGGATGTCCCTCAAGGGTCCATAGAGTCCTACAATCATGATGATACCCCAACCACAAAACACCCCAACACTTACATGCTGTAACTATATTAAGAGCCTCTGACAGAGGGCAAGTTGGAGCTGTCCAGAAAAGGAATGTAAAACACACACACACACACACACACACACACACACACACACACACACACCACTGAAAAACACCAACAACTCCAGAGAATTATAGAAAGAGGAATAAAAGGGAGGAGGTTTGGACATGTGTACTCTGATGTCTCTTGCATTCTTTTCGACCCAGAGGAGAAACTATTACATAAACAGAAAAGAAAGCCAAGGATGGAGGGAACCAGCAGCCCCAGGACTCTGAAAGGAGGTGACCTCTTGGGACCACTCCCATCCCAACCCCACTTGGAGAATGACTGCATCAAAGCTAACTGAGGAGTTCAGGGTGTGCAGGCAGGAGAGGCCGACTTTAGCTTTCCTAAACCAACTCCCCTGTGTTTTGGAGGGGAGCCTGAAACTTTCACACACTCTGAGAGGGGCTGTAGAAATTAGCCAAGACTCTGGATAAAGATCGGGCTGGAAGGAGTGACAATGAGGAGGACAAAGTTGGCCCTATGCAGAGAGCTGCAAGGTGGTCCATCTGGGTCAGGGTCACAGGCGACCTCAGGGAGGTTGTAGAACCAGGAAAAGCAGAGGTGCAGCCAAGTCAGCAAAAAAGAACAGCTGGGCCCTGATACTAATAATAACTACCATTTGTTGAGCAACTAACATTAAGGGTATGGAACTTGAATTACCAACCCATGAGAGCCAAGTTTTAACTTTAATAATTCAACTGATATTCATCAGATTTTAACTCCCACTCATTATGCTATTCACCATATGAAAGTCAAATACATCCTCGATTCATTTCAGGAATTCATTTAAATCCATTTGATTCATTAGCATTAAGTAAAATTTAAAAGTCACACTAGCCACATGGTAAGTGGCCATTCAATGGCCATATGTGAATTATGGCTCCTCTACTGGGCAGTTGAGCCCTAGAAGCTAAACAAACATTATAGGACATTTCCATCATTGAAAAAAAAATTCTCTAAGTGCTGAGTAGAGTGTAAACACAGCTTTTAGCCATCTCTAAAGGCCTCTCCAAAGTTTTCCTCCCCTTCAAAATATTGATGGTTGAGAGAGAATGTTCCTTTTAGTGGAACAGTGGCTGAGAAAAAGCGTTACATTTGACATTTGCTGATATCCATTTGCAATCTCTCTTGTGTTTCTATATTAAGACTTAGGGATAGCATACATTTGTTTATGCATATATGGGTTAACTTGCCTCTAGCAGGAGCCTAATAACTCCATACTCAGCCTTATTGGGAGGGAACCCCATTATTTTACAGGGATGATTGAAGTGATGGTGAATAAAATAAGGAGGTTCTCTTCCCCTCTCCTTCAGAGACCTGTGCTGAGTCAGGTCAGGTCATTCCATCGTACATTGTGACGGTTATAAAGCTGGGACCAAGGAGAAGTGAGGAACAGTGAATGAAATAGCTACTGTGCTGAACTCTGACTCTCCATGTGGGCTTCTCTTTAAAGGCAGCACTTCTAAACTTTCATATTTATTCATGATATTGAAAAGACCTCCATGCTTGACAGGAGATCACCTAAGTTTTTGATCCTCTGGATATAGAAGGTTTAAAAGGTAAAATAATGTATTTGTGCATCTAAGAGCCAAAGCATACCAAGCCCAAGTTATGCTATTTTTAAAATTTCATTAGAGTCGGGAGAATAACATTTTTAATTTAAATTTTGCCACTTAAAGAGTCAGCTGCAATTATCTAGTAGATGCACTGACAAGATATTACACAATATTAGATGCATAAGAAATTACTAGAATCTGTATATTTCTGATTTAAAACACTAATGTTATTCTAAATCTATTATTAGAGTTATCAATGTGGTTCAGAAACTAAGGGTGATTTCATCCAAAATATTATTTATGTCCAAGATTTGGCTTCTCACATTTATTTTCAAATAAGGGCAAGCTAAAGTCCAAACAATAAGCCCAAGGGAAAAATAAATAGTTAAAAATTAAATAACTAAACTCCTAACTTCAGTGTCCTCATCTGCTGAATAAGAATAAGAATGATCTCCACTTCAGAGATTTGTTGTGAAAAATAAATAACATAATGCATGAGGACAACTGGCCTGGTACCCAGCACAGCATCAGCCTTCAATAGATATCCATAGTGATGTCATTTATATGATCTCATCTGTTAGGTTCTAACTATTGCTGCTTCTTTGCAATATAAGTCTCTTGCAATGGGTACAACCTGGTAATTGAGTACAGCAGAGCACTAGAACAATGACCCTGACAGTGCCCAAGGTGAGGAACTGACAGCGCTCAAGGTGAGCAACGGAAAGTGTCCAGCCCTGAGCTGAATCACAGCATTGAGGGTCACATCACTGCTGTGGAACAGAAATGCCCTTGGTGTCAGAGGTGTGGGCTCAGGCCCCAGCTTAGACTGATGGGTTTTATGAAAGTAGACAGATTGCTCAGATGCTCTGAGCCTCAATTTCCTTGTGTATCAATTAGTTTAATGAATGCTAAGCTCATAAGGATTTTTAAAGAAATATATTTTATTGATTTTTTACAGAAAAGAAGGGAGAGGGATAGAGAATTAGAAACATCGATGAGAAACATCCATCAGCTGCCTCCTGCATACCCCCAACTGGGGATGTGCCCACAACCAAGGTACATGCCCTTGACTGGAAATCGAACCTGGGACCCTTCAGTCCACAGGCCAATGCTCTATCCACTGAGCCAAACTGGTTAGGGCAAGATCGTAGGATTTTTAAGGAGAGCCAATCAGAATCCCCAATAGAGCAACCAGCAGTTAGCTATAAAGACAATTATCATGCATGTCTGTCAGCAAGGAGGTGCCTCGCTAGAGAAAGCGGTTTGGACATTCAGTGGAAATTTTTTGAGTTGACACTAAAGTCACCAAGTCTTCCTATTCTAATTTAGAAATAGAGTAGGTAGGTGCAATAGTGGTCTTGATTGAACAGTCTGAAATACAAGTTGATGCACTAGAATGGCTCCATGACAAAGGAAAATATATGCAGCATTACACACAATACTTTATTTTTCCAAGGACTATGTTGTATGTCCTCTCTCTTTTGAATACTAAAACGACATGCCTTTTTTTAGGTGTTAGAGTAGATACTGGCAAAGAGGGTGTGCATATGTGTGTTTAAATGACAACCACAATTTAATAAAAAATTGGCTTGGTCCAAAGCTTCTTTTAAAGTATAAATTTACAAGTCTGTGATATTCAGTTAACTACCCCATGATCAATATCCATTCCCAAATGCAAAAGACACACCGAGATGACCTCCCAAAATGGAATAATCAAAGAAAATGGAATCGGACCTGGCTGGTTTTGCTCAATGGGTAGAGCGTCGGCCTGCGGACTGAAGGGTCCTGGGTTCGATTCCGGTCAGGGGCATGTACCTTGGTTGCGGGCACATCCCCAGTAGGGGGTGTGCGGGAGGCAGCTGACTGGCGTTTCTCATTGATGTTTCTAACTCTATCTCCCTCTCCCTTCCTCTCTGTAAAAAAATCAATAATATATATATATATTATTTTTTTTTTTTAAAGAAAATGGAATCATCTTCTTGAAAATTTTAAAAGTTTATGAATGACACCACACTCAGGAAGAAAGCAGGGACATTAAATGGTGATTTCAATTCCTATCACCAAAAGCAATTATACCTCTAGTCATAAATTTCTTATTGACGTTCTTTTCTTTCTGTTGACTGCCTAAAATATTTAGAATTCCTTCTAGGTCAAGGGTGAGTTAAGTATGGCCACAGGTAAAATCTGGCTCACTGTTGTTTTGATAAAGTTTTATTGGAATAAGGCAACACCCATTTACCTATTGTCTGTGGCTGGTTTTGCTACAAAAGCAGATTTGCACCACAGACGTATAGAATATTTACTACCTGGCCCTTTGCAGAAAAAGTATGCTGACTCCTGTTGTGGGTAATAGTTTTATTTTTTCCTTTTAAGTGAGGTCATGGTATATAATGTCCTGTGCAATAAAAGATTTACTGAACGCTTTGGACATTGTATAGAAGACAGAGCTCTTTGGCTGCATATAAGGTTTGGCGGGGAAGGAAATGCATAGCTAACACTATATTTAACAATGAAACCGTAATTCTCTAAATGGACATGCCACTCTCTGAGGAAACATCTTCTCCACATCTCCTATTATCCAAAGCTCTGAAGCAGAACTCCGTGCCTCATCACAGTCATTGGGAATTACACAGAGGGCTTAGGGAGGAAGCAGTAATTGAAATTCAACCCACTTTCTAGCTCTCTCTTCTTAAAACAAAATTAGTTGGAAATTTGACGTATTGAGACAGACATAATGAGTATCTATGCTCTGGGATGGGGAGTTGAAATGGCACATAAATAACTAAGAGCCAGGGAAAACTTAGGCACAATTATGCCAAGATTGAGTCTCATGTCTGAAAGACAGGCACATTATGGAAAAACAATGGCTGGGGTAAACAAATAGATTTGTGGCTTTTGTATGACCAAAATCTCACTTCTTTGGAAAGATGTTGTAACTGACATTATTACTACTATTTAACAATAATACCAACAGCAGAACTAAACATCACTGCTGCTCACATTGCCCCTCACAGGTAACATTTGGAGAGTACTTACTATGTGGTGGGCACTATGCTAACAGCTCTATGGGAAAGGCACTTTTTGTGGTATGCTTTTTACAGATAAGAAAATGGGGAATGAGAGGGAAATAAACATGCATAAAAAGGTAGCAAATATTTTTAGATTTCTATTAATATTTACATACATAGAGTACTACAACTTCAAAAGGCATCATTTACACATTTTTTAAAATTATTCAGGATGAATAGTGTATCAGAATTATAAATCAGTTTTTCCCCTTCCTGGGTCCATCAGGTAATTCATTGACTATAGGAAGCCTTGTTATAAAAAAAAAAAAAAAAAAAAAAGATGGTCAAATGTTTGTTTTTTTAAAATATATTTTAATTGATTTCAGAGAGGAAGAGAGAGGGAGAGAGAGAAACAACAATGATGAGAGAAAATCATCAATTGCCTGCCTCCTGCATGCCCCACACTGGGGATCAAGCCCTATGTGCCCTGGTTCATAGGTTGGCACTCAAACCACTGAGCCACGCTGGCTGAGCAAAATATATTTAAAATTAACCAGAAACTTGCTTAGCACAATACAAGGTAATTCACATGCAATAAAAGTGCATTGATATGAATCTAAAAGAATACTTATGGTAGCTCATCAGTGTAATGGCCCATTAGTTCTTGCCCCCCCTGCATCTGTGTCATTGGGTAGTCTACTACCACACTGACTCTGGACTTACCCATATGACTAGCTTTGGCCTCTCTCTGTCTCTCTCTCTCTCTCTCTCATATATATATATATACAAGGCTAATATGCTAAGTGTCCCTCCGCGCATCCGACCGGTCGCTATGCAGCACACTGACCACCAGGGAGCAGACGCTTAACACAGGAGCTGCTGAGCGAACAGTGGCGATTCTCAGGTGACATACCCCAAAACCAGAGAGGAGGGAGCCCAATTCCTCCCGGGGCCATGTGATTCCACCTTTGGCCATGGGTTATGTTGTTGGGCGGCATTGTCGCCCCAAATCCGGTTTACTGCACACTTGCATTTGCGTTCCACACCCTGTACGACAGCAACTTTGCGGAGTGCCTTCTCACACTCCGGGACCCCACGGGGGATGTCAGAGAGCCGGTTTCACCCCTATCCCCGCAAGCCAGGCCGAGGGACTCCACCTGCTGGAGGGACCCTGCTTACTCAGCATTTGCCCTTTGATCCACGACGCTGCCCCAGGTGGGGCCGCCAGGGAGGGGCCTCGGGAGGTTGGCTCCAGGGTGCGTCTGGCCCATCTTGCCCAGTCCCGCCCCGCTGGCCACCTTCTAATCCATTTCCTTTCAATGTGCACGAATCCATGCATCGGGTCACTAGTGTTTCAATAATTGTGAGGCAGAACTTAAAACGAGCTTGCCCTCTCTTGCTGCTCTTAGAGCCCCATGAACACCATGTGAACAAACCCAGGCTAGCCTGCAGGAGAATGAAAGATAAGTAACTTAGCCAATAGCCAACCAACCAGTAGATATATGAGTGAGGCCATAGGGGACTAGCCAGCTCCCAGCTGACCTGTCAGTTAACCATAGAAGCCGGAGGCAGCCCAGCTAAAATCAACCAAGCCTAACCGAGCCCAAGAGAACATACAGCAGAATCAGGAGCTAAATAAATGGCTGTTATTTTAAGCCATTAAGTCCTAAGGTGGTTTATTATATGGCAAAGTTAACTGATTCTCTAGCCCCCAAAGGAAAGAATATTATTTTTGTCCTGGGAAACATGAGAAATATAGTCTTAGCAAAAGAATGAAGATCTTTTACCCAGTCATTATAGGAAACATTGCTTCAGAGGAACCCTTTTAAACTGATTTATGTGGTAGGTATATAGAGACAACTAGTCAAATTGGACAACATGGCAGATGGTATTGGATTTATGCATATTTATGGAGCACATGTTTAATTGCCTACTTTGCTGTCCATCTTATGCCCCTTGAATACATGGTTATTTATAATAATTGTGATATTTTAACTGGCTGGCACTCCAAACACAGCTTTTTCCTTTGGATACACTAGTAAAAAAAAAAAAAAAAAGATCAACCAACCAAACAAACAAAAAAGCTACCAAATCTCCAAAGGGCTATTATAATTGTTTTACTGTTTCATTAGAAAACATCCTGTCTGTTATGTTCGCTTCCTGAGGAAACTCTAATGATAATAGTGTTTGTTGCTACTGCTTAATCCCCCCTCAGGGTGTCTGCCTTTTACAGTTACAATTACAATTGGAAAGTCATTCAACCACATGTTCACATCAATTTACCCATTAATTTATTTGACCTGTTAATCCATTAGTTATTCTCCCGGTAATCCATTAAACTGCTTAAAATAATATTTGTAGTCTCTAGTGTGGGATGCCTTTGGGTCAAAGATGACGAACCCAAATTATTAATGACGAAGCTATTTTATTCATTTTGGAAACTTTGATAGTGCTATAAAGCAAACTGTGAATGCCTTTTTAATTACATGACTGCAGAGGAGCTCATAAAGGCCAGGGATAGGGTCATAACTCATTCCGGGGCTCTGCTATCGTTCAACCAGTTCATTCTGTATCCAGGAAAATCGGCTGAAAGACACATGTGTGTGGGAGAGATTGGTGTTCGCACAGATAAAGTGGGAAGAGATTAGATTCTGTCCTGAAAAGATGATCATGTAAATTGATGAGACAAATTTACAAAGCAACTCCTTACAAATCAAAGATAGAGAGCAATCAAATGCTACTCTAACAACTTGCTAAGGGCAACATCGAGGTTGGAGAAAACCTAGGAAGTACTAAGAGATGATCTGGCTTCTACTACAAGGTCATAAACCCACACCAGACAGGTATGAGACACATACTTTAAAGGACTGACTCTGGACAAAGGGAAGGAGAAAGCAAATGGGAGTGGTGGCAACTAGAGACTTTGGACCCTGTCAAAGATGACAGTCACTACATAGTTCTGGCCACTGCTATGGAGGTTCCTGGGCCAATTGTCAGATCTTCTGATTTTTCAAGCTAAGATGAAAATCTGCCACTGTATGTGCAATCACTTACTTCTAAAGTATGTGCAACTCTATTAAAAAAACACACACAACACTACGCAAAGCAAAAGAACCACATCAATGGATTTACTTTTGAATCTAGTCAGCTGGTTTGTGACTTTCATGATAGAAAGCATCCTGGGATGAGCAAGTATGGAGGAATGAAAATTAATTCAGGGAAGCGTGTGGGTGCAGGGTGTTATTAATTAACATGTGTAAAGACCATCTGAACTATATTAAGTTTATCTATGGACTATTTTAAGCATTTATAATAAAAAAGTAAAAGCGGAGCCTGAATTTTGTTGTTGTTGTTCTTTAGAGTGAGTTAGGCATCCTTTTAGCCGTCCCTGGTCTGTCAAACATCTGCCCAATATCCTCACTGCTCTGCTTCTTGTTAGTGACTTCAGAGAGCGGAGAGACGAGTGTAAACCAAGGTCAGACACAGATAATGCTAAAGTGACCCTTGACATTCCTGTACTTAATCAGACCAAGGAGTGTGCTAAGAAAAACACAGTGAGGTGTGGAAACCATAAAATATCACTAAGGAAATGAGAGAGCCACTTGGTTAGAAATGCAAGCCACCTGCTGATATTGCACAAGTGATAGAGCCTAATAGGAATGGAAATCCCCATGTCTTAAAGCAACACTCACCTCTTTCTTTCATTTTCTAAAACTGTTTCTCCTACATGATTAGGTCCTACTCTCCCCCAACTCCTCACCTCAGTCATCTTCAGTCTTATCCTGGCTGACCTAACACAGTCTGTCTCTCTCTTTCCTTCTGACTTTTCCAAATTCAATCACACATACATGTCCACCCTTTGCTTTGGAATGCCTGCACAATTAAGTATTAAAAATGTCAGAGGTCAGTGCTGAAGAAAAATAACTTAACGATGATCTAAAATAACAAAGAAAGCCGAAACCGGTTTGGCTCAGTGGATAGAGCGTCGGCCTGCGGACTCAAGGGTCCCAGGTTCGATTCCGGTCAAGGGCACGTACATTGGTTGTGGGCACATCCCCAGTGGGAGGTGTGCAGGAGGCAGCTGATCGATGTTTCTCTCTCATCGATGTTTCTAATTCTCTATCCCTCTCCCTTCCTCTCTGTAAAAAATCAATAAAATATATTTTTAAAAAATAAAAATAAATAAAAATAAAAATAGGATACTTTTAAAAAAATAAAAATTAAAATAAAATAAAATAACAAAGAAAGTATTCAAAGATAAAGGTGTCACTTCCGCTGTATTTTTAAACTTTTCAACAAGTTTCCCAACTCACCTTCTGCAATGAAGCTAATCAGGCTTAAGTGTCTTTCAATATTAAGCTAAATATTTATTCTAATACAAAATGAAGACATGCACAGAAAAGGCAATACTAATACCACATTACCTTTCTTCAGTGCTTTTAACTACAAATTCTTTCACAATTACCTCCCTTGAATCTTCAAAAGATTAGAAGGTGGTATTATTATTTGGGCAAGGGCGGGGGAGGGAGGAAACTGGGACTTAGCTATAGTGACAATTCCAATAAAAGTGACAGGACCAGATAACTGTCTTAATAACAAAGAGGATTTATTGAGGTTTGACTATTTAGCAGGCATCTTTCTAAGCGTTTTACATTTTACATGTATTACTTCAATTAATCCTTACAACCCAGTAAGGCAGGTACTACTAACTTTCCCTATGTCTCACAGGTGACAAAAGTAGGGCACAGAGAAATAAAG
Source organism: Eptesicus fuscus (assembly GCF_027574615.1). Taxonomy (NCBI): domain Eukaryota; kingdom Metazoa; phylum Chordata; class Mammalia; order Chiroptera; family Vespertilionidae; genus Eptesicus; species Eptesicus fuscus. The sequence continues at coordinate 18,085,633 of NC_072490.1, forward strand.
TAACTTGACCAAAGTCATCCAGTGACCTTTGAGATGATGCTGAGATTCAAATTAACCAGGGCGCCCAGATTCATGACAAAAAAAATATTGCTCTTCAAAATGCAAACTCCGGTTTCCTGATTCCAAATTGACTATTTAAAACATTCTGCTCCAAATGTTTTACTCCTGAACCTGACAAAGTCGACTACCTTTTCCCACACATTAAGAGACAATATGTCATTAGCTTTCCCCAAAGGACTCCGATAAAAGTTCGCCTGGATTCAAATATTTTGATTTTGTTGTCGTTGTTGTTATCCTTTGGCATGACCATTCTACTCCAGGATTTGGAATTTCTGTATCTATTTTTATACTCTTCTTGGCACTTAAAATAGAAAAAGAACCTGACAAAAATACATTCAATACAAAAAAGTGGAAAAAAATGAGGAGAACGCACATGTTTATGTCATGAGATCCTATACCCTGACTGGAGATGAGTGAATGTTTCTGTGAGCCAACATGAAAAAAAAAAAAGAAAAGAAAAGAAAAAGAAAAAGAAAGGGTAATTCATTGTATAAGACCTAGTTTCTGCAAATCCATAATTTAGTTTCAGTTCTGTCTTTAGAAGCAAAGCGATTCACCTTCATGTTACCTTCAGTTGTCAACATTTCATGTCAGTAGGACAGCTCATAAGTGAGACCAGTACACATGAGAATGTGATGGTAACTAAGGAGCCTGCACAAAGCACCTGCTATTAGAAATGTGCCTCAAAGGAGAACCCTAAGGGAGGGCATGACCTTGAGAGGAGTTCGATGATGGTGTGCAGGATGCCTGGCAGAGAGATTGCTAAGGTGTCCCTTCTATGTATCTCTACATTTGCACTGAAGAATTCATTGGGTCAATGATGACAAACCCAAATTATTAATGACGAAGCTATTTTAACTTCAACTTCACCACCTTTGAGCACCAACTCACAGGAAAGGCATCCATGAATCAACATACTCATCCGAATCTCCTTCCCTTTGCCTGTTCAAAATAACCATGCACCAGCCCTTAACAATCTTGGTGTTTTCAAAATCTGAAGTTTTCTGAATGTTAAAAATAATTAAATGTAAAACTGGGAGCAGAAAACAGTGGACTGATGAAAGTTCTCTTTGGCAGCCAGGTACCAAAAGGAAGATTCAAGAACATTTGCGGGAGGCAAATATTAACAGTATTCCAAAGCTAATGCTCTATGTGAGGTATGCATTAAAAAGAGGATATTTCTTTTAATGAAGGTTGGCAATAAACTGATTCTCTTGAATCTATTTGATTTGTAAATGCTTGTAAAATATCACTCACTCTAGGTACAGCTTTTATGTAATCAAATTAAGCAAAAAAAAAAAAATCTTACAATGCTAACCTAACTTTTTACAAAGGAAGCCTCATTGTACCCTATACAATATATGCAGAAAAAATTCAGTGTTTTGTATTTTAGTAAAAACTCAATTTTAAAGAACTTTGGTGATATAAAAAAAAAAACAGGAGAAAAGGAAAACAAAGCAAAAAGGAAAACAATATTAAAATATTAAGAAGTGTTCTGAGTCCCTTTTGTTCTGTGCAGGCATCATTTGTCAGGTATGGAAGCCCTCTGCTGGTCAAGATTGTATACAAGGCAATTCCCTAGAATTCTGGAAAAGCCTTTTTAAAGAGAAAGTAGAGATTCACACACCCCCACCACCACTTCTATCCCACCCAAATTACAGTTAGACTTGTCCCCGAAATTTCTTTTCAAGATTAATTAAACACTGATTGAACCTAAATAAGTTGTTTTCTGAAGAGAACAGAGTTATTTCTTCTAGTTTCCTAGTTTTCTCTCCCGGGGCCCTTCCATGACCAAGAGCATGAGCCCTGAAGGGGGCTCTGCCGGAGACCCTCTGCCCACGCTGACGGGTTCCTCTCCTCTCACTGCTTAGGAAATGGTTCTCATCTGTGTGGCTTGAATTCTCCACGGCCGCTACTCTTTTTCAGGATTTGGAGGGTTTAGTTCTAAAAGTTATTCTGCTTCCTGAATTTGGTTCATTAAGCAAATAATAGTCATAATGTAATGGAAAATAATCTCATTCTCAGAGGAGGCTGAAGTAAGGCCGATGCAAGCACGAGAAGGCAAACTAGATCAAGAAGCCAGGAGCGTGACAACGAGGAGGAGAAGCCATTAGGCGCTAATGCTTCAGATGCAGCACAGCTGACCAAGGACAAAAATAGATGAGTTACCTGTGGCTGGCCCTTGAGAGAGCCTCTTTAATTAATTCACTGGCATTTATATGAACATATTCCTTTGCTCGATATTGCAAAGGAACTTGCCCAGAGCTTACCCCATTTCAAATAGCCAAGGGGCCAAGGAGAGATCCGCTATCCCTGTGGAACAAGATAAATTTCCTTTATTTAAAAAAAAAAAGAAACACCCCAGCTGGCGTGGCTCAGTGGTTGAGCCTTAAATGTTGCCTGGGGGTGTGTCACGAAAGACTGGGCCTGGTCGGTGTGGGTCAGTGGTTGAGCATCGACCTATGAACCAGGAGGTCATGGTTCGATTTCGGTCAGGGCACATACATGCCTGGGTTGCGGGCTCGATCCCTAGAATGGGGCGAGCAAGAGGATGCCAAACATTGATTCTCTCTCATTATTGATGTTTCTATTTCTCTCTCCTTCTCCCTTCCTTTCTGAAATCAATAAAAGTATATTTAAAAATTATATATATGCACATATATATATATATATATATATATAATAGAAACAACAGCAACACACATTTTATAGTATCTAGAGATGTTCACAAGGTGTTAAAATGCGTAGTTCACTAGCAGGCACAAGTCACCTGTGTAGAACAGACAAGAATAAATGGTCAAGATTGTAGAACGCTATAGCCAGACTGAAGGGATTACATTATAATTGAGTGACCTCAGCAAGTTACTTAACCTTTCTGTACAACAGTTCCTCATCTGTAAATGGGGATGATAACAGAATCGACTTTATAAAGTAGCTCTGATATAATGAGTTAACACATATAAAGAGCTTAGAAGAGTGCCTGCCACATGATTAAGCGTTAAAAACCACCTGAAGACAGTGGTTTTTAACCAGGGATGATTTTTGTCCCCAGGCAAATTCAGCAATGTTTAGAGAATTTTTTTTTTATTGTCATGACTGGGGTTGCTACTGGTATCTAGTGGGTAGAGAGAGACCAGGAATGTTCCTAAATATCCTAAAAATGCATGGGGTAGTCCCCAACAGTAAATAATATTTTGCCCAAATTGTCAACAGTGCCAAAGTTGGAAACCATGATCTAAGGATATACTTTAAAAGACACTCTAAACAAAACAGAGTTTGTTATAGATCTATCTCAGTCTCTCTCTCTCACACACACACACACACACACACACACCCACACACACACACCTTTTGGAAAGCAAAATGCTTTGTTCTTGTAGGCATTAAGTACAGGGTGTTTTCAACCCTAGATAATGCAATCCAGTGTAGTCAGATGCTTTGCTGGTGGCCAAATGGCCTTTTGGAGTCCCTGTTTCCTGACTATCCAAGTAACCCCCTGGTCTGAGTTGGTCCTTCATTTCCCACACTCTCAGACACACTGATCATCTTCAGAACTCCTTGCCCCATATTCTCCTCACAATGTGGTGAGCTTCGCTGAGTTAATCTCTCCAAATGACCTGTGGGGTCTCAGATGATTCCTCTCACAGAAATCATGAGCTATTACCTTTATTAGTAGCAGACTGCTTGATCAAAAAAAATTAATTCCCCTTTTACAAATTCTCTCAGTTACAGCAAATAGCCAATTGTAATGTGATTTATCAATTTCATCATCAGTTAATACCCACAAAGTTGAGCAATGAAGCCATTAGTCTGTTAAGACTTCAATGAGAATGTGAATATGTTATTTCCAGTTATTCATTACACAATATTTGTTTCTGGTCTGGGAAAAAGGGGGGGAAATTGGAGCTCTTGTATAACTACCCTAGCAGGGTACTTTACATAGTAGATGCTCAATAAATATTTATTTATTGAATAGCAGACCCTAGGTCCTAATTTATCATTAATATGTTAATGACAAAGTAGTTTACACAGATAGCACTTTGCAGATTTTAGAAACACCCCATATTTCTCTCATTTAATAGTTTTAACAGGAAAGATTGCAGTGACTAAATCTGACAAATAAGGAAAGAGATTTAAGAGAAGTTAATCCCTACCCTCCTATCCCAACCCATTCCCACGACTAGTCACTGTCAAGATTCTATAACCTGCTCTCTCCCATCTTGCATTGTCCCCAATCCCACCTCATATATTTCATGTTTATGACAAGAGACACTGTGTGTATAATCACATATTTTCTTCCAAGTTTTATTCAAAAAAGAGACAGAGAGGGTCAGGTTGGTAAGAATTTTATACTATTGACCCCCAATGATGTTACTCCTAAATGGAAAAAGAAATCCAATAGCCTAATTCTCAACTGAAGTTGCAATTTTCTACTTTTTTATACAATCTATGGCTTTAGCTACACTGTCAGAAATTAAATTATTTCATCCAAAGCAATTTATTTTGGGTTTGTTTTAATCAGGAGCAATAGGTTGCATATTCAGATTTAGCCTACCCAGAAGGCTGCCACAATTTCCCATATTGTCTCCTGCCAACACCCTGTCTACCCCATCTGACTTGCTCTGCCCCCAGAGCCCAAGTATACATATAAAAAGCACGTGGGTTCACATGCACACAAATTAACAGGATGTCTGATCAATTGAAAAGAAAGAATGGAACTCATAATAGATTGGAAGAAAACCTTTTCAGTGAGATAATTGCGGGCTGGAGGGGGGGATAAAACTATCTCCCAGGAACACATCTCAACATTTATAAAAGCCATTGTGATGCGCAACTTACGTTGGCAGATTGTACTACTGATACATTCCTAGAATTTATCAATTTCATAAGATGCATCTAAAAACATTTAAATGCAATCTTCTGATATTCAAAGATGCGTGCACTAAAAGCTCCAACTTAACTATTAGACAAGTTCCTTCCTCTCACACCCCTCTCAAAATAGTAGGCTATAATGCTATTATAACTATCAGGAGCTATTCAGGTTTAGAAGCACTAGAAAGAAAAACAGTGGATGATAAATTAGAGAAAACAGTGTCCACATGATCAGCACCATTCTTTCTCTTGCTGTGATTTATTGATCATTGTTTGTACCTTTTTTTTTTTCTTTCTTTTTTTTAAGGACTAGCCACTGTCATGAAGTCTATGGATAGACTGGGACTCAAAACCCTAAATCTGAAGACGTCTCCAAACTTCTCTGAGCACCCATTTTTTCAACTGTAAAAGTAAAGATAACCATGCTGACTTTATAGGGTTTTGGTGGGATGAAATAAAATTAATATAAATAAAGGGCTTGGAACATGGTAGGTGAATTCTCTTCTCTGCCTCATTTCCCTTGTTCCTTGCCTCTAACGTCCCTTTTACTAATGAGAACAAAAGAAGGAGCTCACTGTCAAATTGTTTCATTTTTGTTTTGTTTTCTAAGCCCAGCCACCTTTTTAACTTAAAATACTCCTAGAAGAATTTCAAGTACAAATCCTAATGTAAGCCCAAGAGAGTGACTATATGGTCATTCATGGCCAAAATATTCATGGTCAAAAGACTTTACCCCACCAGGCATCAAGAAACATCTTATTAGCAAATCTAATTTTTATGAACTCCAGGTGTCTATAAATTGTCATGGACACATGCTTGGTGTCTTTGCTGCGCATAGAGAGGCAGTCTCAATGATGTTTACCCCTCATGGTGCTATGCATCTAGCCCTGTCTGTGGTCATTCTAGAAGAAACCGCAGGGAAACTTTCAACCCATGAAATGAAAAAAATGAAAAAGAAATCCCAAAGAGAGCTGCATGCATTTCTAAAAATCAGGGTGTGAGACAATTTTAATAGCTCTTTGTTTATTGTTTAATTAAATTGCCTTTATGGTCGCTTTGGCAGACGTCTAAGAACCAAATGACTAATTAAGAACAGTAAGAGCAGCTTTCTCCTTGCCTTTATTAGAGGGCATATAAGGAGAATGAGTTTTGAGTAAACTATTAATTCTCAAATGGACTGCGTGCTTCCTGATGGCTGAGGAAACCTTCTGACTGGCTGGGGAAGGCACAAATGGTCCTCACATTCTGTGGTGTTTTTAACATGTCCAACAGCTCCTACCCTTCCCCATGAAGACCAGAGTTTAAAAATCCGACTATCTAACGCTATTGAGTTAGAGCTCCCTGAGTCCCATGGGTGGTGTCCTGAAGCTGGCTTGTCCTGGCTCATGACAGCTGAATGTTAAGTTCTCAGGGATTTTGGTCAGCAGGTTGTTACCATTAAAGGCAAGCTCTGATAAAAAAAATTATATGATATAAACCTACAGTCAAATTATAATAACACAAAGGTAATCATTTTTTAAAACCATTTGCTAAATTTTTGTTACATTGCACGATTATCTTGGGCTTATTTACATCTGTTTTATCTATACAGTGTGGACATATATGATAAAGACTCCTGTGATTATGCTGGAGGCACGTTGTTGTTTTTTTGCCCACCTACCCACTCTTTTCCAAAGGTCTCTACTCTGCCCACATCATGGGTTACGTAGGCAGCCACACTTGGTCTATCTGTGACTGGATCCTCCCACAGACAGCTGACTGGACTTCTGACAGGCACCTGACCCAAGAGCAGCCAACCCAGTGCCTGGCTACTGACCTGAGTGATACTAATGATACAGCATAAGTGAGTACCAGAGCTGCCTTTGGCCCGGAACTGTCCTCTTACTCCCTGAGCCTGCAATGCACAGTAGCTCTTATTCTGGACCCCATCAACCCCCACTTCCCCCCCATATATTTTTATGATTAAATGCCCTTTATTTGAGATACCTTGAGTGGCTTTCCTTTTCATATAACCAGATACAAACTGAAGCACTGACTACAAAACTTTTGGTAAAGAAAAAACAGACCTAATAAAATAATCGAGAGTACTTTTTAAAATTATACATTAAATTCTAGAATGAATCAAGTAGGGGCTTCTTTTGATAGATTTTTCTTTCTGCAGGCCATGGAAGAAAAAAAAATTACTTGCATCCACAGCCCTGAGAACTCTAAGCAATTAATTAACCTGGTCAGAAAATAATTTTATCTTATATTGATTTGACTAAGGAATTAGTATTATTTTATAATTAAAAGTCAAATTTCTCTTTCAGGAGCTAAGAGCATCCTATCTAATAAAAAGTGAATATGCTAATTGACCCTCATGCCATTGCAAAGATGGTGGCTCCCACAGCCAATAAGGAGGGAATATGCTAATTGACTGCCACAGCCTCAAAGATGATGGTGCCCACAGCCACAAGATGGTGGTGCCCAGTCCCCTCAGCCCCACTGGGGTGGCAGGCATGCAGCAAGGCTGGGCCTGCCCTCAGGTGGGCCCGGCCACTCCATGAGCCTGCCTCCAGAGTCCTCCAGTCCTCTCAGCCCCCCAGCTGCCCAGGGCTGGCCCAAGGCACAGGCAAGTCTCAGATGGCGGCTGCCCAGCCGCCCAGGGTCACCCGAGGCTCAGATAACCAGGGCCAGCCAAGGCTTGCACTGCCAGCAGTGGCAGCAGCAGAGGTATGATGGGGTGTCACCTTCCCCTGATTGCCGGGTCGCCTCCCACCCCTGAGGGCTTCCAGACTGTGAGAGGGGGCAGACCGGGCTGAGAGAGCCCCCCCCCCCCTCCAGTGCATGAATTTTCATGCACCGGGCCTCTAGTCATGTATAATATTCTCATTCATTAAATGGCTAAACTGATTAACACTTTCTGGACATGTACTAAGTGCCAAAACCTGTTCTAGACACTAAATACAGAGGAATAGATAATCCTGCCCTTTAGATCATTTCCCTTCTGATGCGTGATAAAGACATGTATCTAGACCACCATATCTCTTAATCAATTTTGACTGTCTTAACAGATATATGAAAGCACAGAGGGGCAAGCAATCTGACAGGAAAGGGACATGGGCTAGGGGTCATCAGAGGAACAGGTCATAAATAAGGTGATACTTAAGCTGAGTCTTGGACAAAGAATAGTTTTTGGCCTGGGACTGGAGGTCATGCCTACCTGTGGAAAATGTCATGGGATGATAGGGAAAATAGTTTGGGGTGAAAGGAGCAGGAATCCATGAGAGTGGGGAACTCTAATGAAGCAGCTAGGGGTGAGATCATGAAACGCCTTCTTTGACATTCACAGAGATCTAACATTTATTCAGGAGTGTTCAAAGGAAACAATGAAGGATTTGTGTGAGATCATGCTTATGCTGGTGGTATGGAAGATCATTGGTATACAAATTTCTCTATCATTGTCACTAGGTTAAGAGAAGTGGATCAGAGAAAGGAATATGAAGTAGAAATTATGAAGAAGCCACAGATGAGGTATTTAGAAGACAGAATAGGTAGTATTTGGTGACTTATGAAATATACAATGTACAAGAGAAAAGTAAGTTTCATATGATTCCCACATTTCTGCCTTTGGTAACTGAGTCAAAGATATTCAAATGGAATGTAATAATGGTTTCAGCAAGTATTTATTGGTAGGAGGAGATGAAGGGACAGGGAGGAGCAGGGAGAGGAGCTTAATTGTTTCAGTCATAATTCATTTTGGTTTTCTAAAAGAATGACTATTAGGCAAATCAATCACATATGGGAAAAATGTTGATTATTAATAATATTTCTGGTAAAAATATTCAGTCTCATAAGCAGGGTTGAGGTTGAATTATTCAATTTGTCTTTGGAAATCAACACATCAGATATACATGCGTTAGCTCACCCATACCAAAGGCTTTATGTTAATTTCATTTGGTTCATGCAATGGATGAATGAGTTGGGCTAACTCCGTAAAATTGATGTGGAAATTTCTACACAAAAAATGGAGAGTTAACACAAAAAAACAAAACCACTACCACCACTCCAAAACACACACACACACACACACACACAAACACAACACAAAAACACAAAAACACACACACTCTTAGGAGGATATAAACTCTTGATGAATATGTTAGAAGAATATGGCTTAGTTTACAGCTAGAATACTAGAGCTATGGTTTTAAATCTATGTATCTAAAATGAGGCTGAATTTAAATAAATTTATGGAAAATCCTAATAACTTTGTTTGAAACCTCCAAATAATCGAGGTAAGAGATTAGCTTTAAGTCTCATAGTATGTGGATAACAATTTTGTTTTTTCAAATTCTGTGAGTTATCATAGCTTTACTCAGCACCAGTCTTTTTCCTCCTCCTCCTCCTCCTCCTCCTCCTCCTCCTCCTCCCCCTCCTCCCCCTCCCCTTCCCCCTCCCCCTCCCCCCTCCTCCTTCTTCTTCTTCACAATTCTGGTTGTGCACACAGGACCTTTTCCTTTGCCATGGGGTCACGATCCCAATAGAATGCTAAAGCAAACTGGGAGGACATCTCCTGTGTTCTTTCCAACTCCACAGACTGACAGCTCTGATGGGCCTATTTTCAGCCGGATGTTCCAATTAGTCTCCGCAATGATATTTATAAAATAATATTTGTTAAAACTTGAAAGAGGTCTGATTTTAGACTTATATTGTTGAAAGTATTACAGATGTCAGTCACCCCTTTGTCCTCCATTGACCCCCCCACACACACACTATTTTCTGTGTCCATGGGTTATGCATATATGCACATTAGTTCTTTGGTTAATCTCTTCTCATCCCTCTCCCCTTTCCCTTTAAGATTTGTCGGTCTGTTCCATGCTTCCATGTCTCTGGATTTATTTTGTTTGTCAGTTTATTTTGTTGATTAGATTCCACATATAAGTGAGATCATATGATACTTGTCTTTCTCCGACTGGCTTATTTTGCTTAGCATAATAGTCTCCAAGTCCCCCCATAATGTCTCCAAGGGTAAGATTTCCTTATTTTTTATAGTTGCATAATATTTCATTGTATAAATGTACCTCAGCTTTTTTTAAGGAAGAAGAAATGATATTTTTCGTTGGGTTCCAAGGGCCCTGAGTCCCTTTCCAAGAACTCACGGTACCTGAGAACAGCAAGCCCACACTCTCCAAACTGTTCCAATCTACTTAGAGAACAGTGTGGCCTTCTGTGTTGGGTTCTGCAGTGTCCTGTCCAGATCCCACTTCAGAAGGGCAGCACGCATTGCCTCTGCTGCCTGCAATGTTGGCTGCTGTCTGTTCTAGCAATTTCTCTCAGCAGAAGAGAGACGCCTTGTTCAATGTCACTCTTCCTCTCTAGGGGCAGTAGCATCTAATGGTGGATTGGTATGGAGTACACAGATCAGCCCCTTTGCCTCAATTCTGGATAATTCTAAAGGACCATCCCAACTCCATAACTCATCGAGGGATTGGCTAAGAACCTTATGTACTGTTGTAACTGTACTGAATTTCTCCTTCCACGTGATCCAGTTTGCCTCATTCTCTCACCGGTATAGATCCCGAGTGAACTTTCCAATAACCTTCCTGCCTGTCAATATCCAGCTGACAGTCTGCTGTTTCCTGGGGAACCTGACTAAATCCATTTCTTGTTGTTAATCTTCAACTGAGGCTATTTTTCCATTGATTTTTACAGAGTGGAAGGCGGGGGGGTGGGGGGGGGAGGAGACACAGAGAGAGAGAAACATTGATGTGAGAGAGATATATTGATTGGTTGCCTCCCACACACATCCCAACCCTGGGCCAGGGATCAAGCCTGAAACCAAGGTACGTGTCCTTGATAGGAACTGAACTCACTATCTTTCAGTCTGCGGGCTGACACTCTAACCAGTGAGCAGCATCTTCTAGAGCTAAATCCATTTCTTAAACCTTTATATGACCTATGACCATGATCAGTCACTACAACGTTTAGAAGATCCAATACATCAGACTTCATCAGGATTGAGACCAAGTTACCGATATGTCCATGCATGGGGCATCAGTTAATCATTTTTGACCAATAGTCACCCTGTTTGTATGTTACCTTCCCTGGGTGGCTGGGACTACAATGACAGGAAGCAAAGGGCTTGGGACCAGGTTTCAGAGCTACTAGGTAGAATTTGTTTGCCCTTTAATAACCGTCAAAATGTTGAAAACTAGCTTCAGACATGAGTGTTAACTATTCCTACCATGATGCTGGTTAAAAAGATAGTTGTCACAAATCCAAAAAAATAGTTACTATTTGTTGAGAGCATTCTACAATTAACCCTATAAATTTTTCTCATTTGATCATGACAACTTACAATGAAAACATTGTTATCTGCATTTAACAAATGATAACAGATATATTTTTTCTAACTATTATTTTTATTATCTTCCCTCTCTCATCCTCCTGGGAATAAACATAGTGTCTCTTTTCTTAAAAATATTTCCTTTCTGCCTAGCCAGTGTCGGTCAGTGGTTGAACATCTTCAACCTATGAACCAGGATGTCATGGTTCGATTCCTGGTCAGGGCACATGACTGGGTTGCAGACGCATCCCCTGTCGGGGCCATGCAGAAGGCAGCCAATCAGTGATTTTCTCTCATCATTGATGTTTCTCTCTCTCTATTCCTCACCTTTATCTAAAAAAAAAAAAAATCAATTAAAAAATATATATATTTCTTTTCTTGCCCTGGCTAATGTGGCTCAGATGGTTGGGCATTGTCCTGTGCACTGAAAGGTTGCTGGTTCTATTCCCATTCAGGGCACATGCCCGGGTTTTGGGCTTGATCCCCAGTAGGGGGCAAGCAAGAGAGAGTTGATTGATGTTTCACTCTCACATTGATGTTTCTTTCTCTCTCTCCCTCTCCCTTCCTTTCTCTTTGAAAAACCATCTTGAAAAATTTTAAAATCTCCTTTCTCCACTTTCCCCAACTTGGAGAAGGGCCCCCAATCCCACTGCATTAGCAGCAATGAGGATTAGCAGTCTGTTCTCTCATTTACCTTTTTGTTACGCGGTGGACTGAAAAGTCACTTGATCACGTGTCAGAATCCCCGGGTTCTAGATTCTTAGAATTATCAGTTATAAAACGTTGAGTAAATCACCAGCTCTCTGTACCCCCATTTTTCTTTATCTGTAAAATGAAGGAGCTGGATTTGTTCTGTTTTTCTAAAGCTTCCCCAAGGAGCACACCTTGACTTCTGATTTCTTCGTGATTGCCCACGGCTCCAAGCACAATTCAGGACTCAGTTGCTATTTAATGGCCCATAAAATGGGGTCTGCTTTTTCAGGCTGTCAGAGGTTACACTGCAGAGAAAGTAATAGGACTGAGTTCACATTCTTACCTATTTATTCTACAAAGTCCTTTCGAGGATTCAGACCAGTGGGCACAAGCCAAATTTCAAGATGGCTTTGCAAGGCCCTATAGCTCACTATCATTTAATAAAATGTACAGCTCTATCTGAGGCAATTGCCCACTGTCATTTTAAGAATCACGTGGACTCACAATGTGTTAGAGAACATTTGGAATCAGAAAAATACACAGAGGTAACCGCAAAAAGAGCAGGGACAGAAAACAGGCAGATCAGAAAATCGGGATAAAGAAACAAATAAGTAAAAAGCAATGAACTAGAAAAAGGGGGGAAACTGGTCTGATTACAAAAAAATAAAAAAAGGACAAAATAAGAACAAGTGAAGCCCTTATTTATTGTAAAATAAAGAAACCTTAGTGGTCAGCTGTCTACCCTCTTGCCCCCTCGCACAAGGAGTACATTCAACCCTCTGGAGAAAGTTAATCTCCTAGACAAGAAGTCAAGTAGGAATTGAATGGGCGTAACACTTCATAAATGTGATAATAAGAAAAAAGCTTTGGAAGAGAAGGGGAATGCATATAGAGTGGGAGTTCAGCAAAGAGAGTTCTATTTTTGATTTTGACAGAAGAATTGTTTTGGGGAAAAAAAAAATCTATAATTTCCTAGGCACAAAGGCCTCTTCTGACACATGAAATCGTTTACCTACTATCTATTCAGCGTCTATCTATCATCTAGCTATCTATCATCCAGTTATCTCTATGGCAACGATCCCATTGCATGGAGGTGTTTTGACACTCCAGAACCAAGCTTCTAGTTCATGGGATCTGTCACCTGAGGTGAACACAATGCGAAGAAAGTGTTTCTGGGTCCTTTCTTAAACGCACTGGTGTTTCAAAAAGACTGCACTGCTTAGCCGTGTAAAGTGAGGCCCTGGCCCTTTAAAGCAATTTTAACCAAGATGTTTCCATTTATTTTAGAAAACAAACCAGGTATAGATTGCTTTTGCAGGTTTTTGCTTTCTAATTTTCTCTTCTCCCCCCGTCACCCCCCATCTACTTTTGAATATGCATTTCTTTCCCCCACAGTGCCTGCTGGCAAACTTCCAAGGATTTTTATCAAATGTTCTAGGGAGTGAATTACTCATTTTAGGTTATTTAAATGAAAGAGATGCATAATACCACTTCACATTCAAATTTCATGAAACCCTGCCCATGAACTCCTTTATCTTCATGCATCTACATGCCCCCAAACCCCAGTTCACTCTATTAGCCTCTCCTTGGAAGGGGCTGTAATTAAATGGAGTTCATTTGACACTAAATAATCAAAAAGGTTTTGGTGTGTGTGTTTTCCCCACAATGAGTAGTTTCAATGGGATATACTATATATCCTTTCATAATTAATGTTCATTGTGAGCTACATTATATCCCTAAATTACACAGTTTCTGATGCAAAAAAAAAATTAGTTTTACTGTGGGACTTTGCTACTTTTAACATAATTCAATGAATTGCATAAACAATTTAGAGAAATCGAGGACTGGGTTTAATGTCTTTGTAATGCATCCATCAGGACAGGATGAGGAAGAGGGAAAGAGAAGATAATGGAAGAGAGAACAGTGTCCAAAAGCAGGTACACGGAACAGTCTTTGGTATCAATTAGTTGATTTAAAATAAATGTTTATTGAGCATCTACTGTGCCAGGCACTGTGCTACAGGCAGAGAGGCTGTGGGTGGGGCACGCCCATACAATCTTGCCCTTATTGGACTTAGAGAGGGTGAAGTGGTGGTTAGGACTGGGTGGTGGTAGAGAATAGGTTGCATTTTATTATTTTACTAGAGACCTGGTGCACGAAATTTGTGCACGGGGGAGAGGTGTCCCTCAGCCCAGCCTGCAATGACACCAGCGTCCTGTGCACCCCGGCCGGCCTCTGGCCAGAAGCCTGCCCACTCGCCTTTCCTCCCTCTGGGGGCCAGGGCATGCGGGACACTGGGGCTGGTCGCCGGGGCAACAATGCCAGGATCCAGCACCCTGGTCGCTATGGGTGCCATGGAGTGATGGTTAATTTGCATATTACCCTTTTATTAGATAGGATTATTATTGTTATTAATATTTTTATTCATTCCAGAGAGAAGGGAGAAGGAGAGAGAGATGGAAACAGCAATGATGAGAATCATTGATCAGCTGCCTCCTGCACGCCCAACACTGGGGATTAAGCCTGCAACTCAGGCATGTGCCCTTGACTATCTTAACCTATCATAACATCTGTCACCTTAGAAGTCACTGAAAAAATACTGCTTTCAAAGCACTTTCTCCAGAGGGAATAACTAACCCATGGATCTCTACTAGCTGTGTCCTGTTCTTCATCTGCGTGTCCTCCAGGTCTCTGATTCGCCCCCTCCTGCCACTGGGCTTGGTGGCCCTCCTACACACATGTATAGCATCTCAAACACTCAGAACACTGTATTGACGTTGTTGGAACCCAACAGTAGAGGGTAGTTTTCAAACAAGTGCATCTCAGAATCATCTAGAGAGCTTGTTAAAACAGATTCTTGTTAAGACCGATTATTTGCCCCATCCCCATCATTTCTGATCCATCATGGGGATGGGGGTCAGCCGAAACGATTTGCATTTCTAACACACAGGTGATGCTGATGCTGGAACACCTCTGAAAACCACTGCTCTCCACTATGCTTTCTTTGTATTAATTGCTCAAGCTCTCGTTTAAGTAATATAATCCCCTTTCTTTTGATTCCTTTTGCCTAATCCCCTACTTTTTTCAATTTTTATTTTTCTTTTTCTGCTTCTTCCTCTCCTGCCTATCCCTTAGATCTTCCTTCGCCTTAGGTAACCCTGCTGGGCTTTGTTTAGCTCTGTTCATAGGAAACAGGACAACAATGGTTCCCATCTCTGGCTCCACCTCTCAAGTATCAGATGTAGCTGCACACTCTGCCAGGCAAACCAATCTGTGATGTTTCAAATGCACTTCATGGACCAGAATAAACTAGCATATTTGAGCAAAGCCGTGTTCTGGATATATTAAAGTGTAAAAACTGGCATGAAAATCAGGTCTCATGTAAACAGGAGATTATTATTACTTAGAATCCTATAATGTGCCCATCATATGGATCTCTAGGGCATTTGCAAACCCATTTTTACATAATTATGGGAAGAGCATGTATTTTATATGAGATGGTGAAATTAAATACAAAATAGGGCATTTGGAAATGGCTGTAATGTTTTAAATGAAGAAATGAAACTGTTTTGAGACATATGTAGGGGAGAAAATTTATAGACAGCAGTTTTTAAGAGGCTCTATTAATTCGAAAGGAAACACAGGATGAAAATGAAATACTCAAAGAATAAAATAAGAGGCCTCCCATAAAAATCAGTCTATGTGATTCAAATGGTTAGGCTTGCCTTCTAACAATGAGAATTTTACAGGGGATGCTCACCCGCATTAGCATCTCAATGGCACAATATTTTTGTTACACACTGTTGCAATTGCTACAATCTGCCCCTTCACTCTTCCCTCTGATCTTGGGTGCATTCCAAAGGTATGAAAATATGGCTGGCTGGTGAATCTTGTATCATTTTCTTACACCTGTGCCAACCTAGGCTAGCATTGCCTACCCAGTTGCTGGATATGGGAGGGAAAATTAAAGGCACAAATCAAATGCATCCTGTGTCCATTCAGAAAACGTCCCATTTAAAAACTAGCTTTAGAAAATGAAGAGGACTTGATTCGATCTCAGAGGCTCCAGTTTAATGTCCTGCACAGAGGGAAATCCCACGGATGCTTATAATCAAAGGGTGAAATAAATAAACTTTAGATCAAACCAAAAGATTCAAGAAGTGTATATTCTCATTTCAAAATGCAATACTGATATTTCGTTTTCCATTTTTAATGTAAGGTCTTCATAGAGAGAGAGAAAAAAAAGTGAAATCATTTTACAAATCCCAAATTGCCATAATGTTATTTTGACCAGTTGCCTTTCATCCAATTTGATCTTCAATTTCACTATTCAACCTTTTCCAACAAGGTGAATCAGGGGGTCCACCTATTTGCACAATTTTCTCTGAGGGAGAAGGAGAATTATATTTTGTACATCTCCTATAGGAGGTGCTTGGGGTGACGGCATCAGCTGTGACCAGGGAAAGTGTGTCTTCTGTGACACTTGTTCCTTCATTGGCATCATCTGCAACATAGGTTTGGGAGAATCATGGCTGTCCCCTCCCAGGGAGCTAACCCTCTGACCCCTGAGGTCACCAGCAGGGAATAGTGTCACTCCCCTTCTACAGTGGGAGTTATTCTGTGGCTTTGACATTGGAAAACTATGGTTCTAAGAAATAAGAAGGATGTGCAGTGAGGTTTCCTCAATTGGTAGGCAGCTGATGAAATGGGTCCAGGGGTAACCAGGCCTGGGGAGGTCCCAATCTGGGTATATCTCTTGACTTTACTCTACAAAGAGTTGTTGTTTTTCACCAGGAACAGCTAGGGAAGGCAAATATAGGAGCAATATGGATGGGACATTAAGTATCACAGCATGAAAGCATTTCTTCCTCTTAAATTTTCTTTCAGCCTTAGAAAAGCAAATAGAAAAAGAAGGCCTGGAGGTTTTCTAGCCTAAAATAAAGGGACCAAGTGGAAAGGATGGGCATTAACATTTTCTCTGCTTCTATTCATCCACACCTTGCATGGTCAAGTTTCCATATCTTGCAAATGGAGAAAGCAATGTCACCCAGATAGAAAAGGGGGAGCTAGGGTTTAAACCCAGAATTTTGATCATTTCTGCATTCCCTCTGCCTGGACTTTCCATCACTGTGGGCAGAGGAAGCTGCTTCTGTAAGTGGTGCTACTCCAGTGGGCAGTCCCATGGGTTGCCAGTGCTTCCTTCTCAAAAACCCTTTCAAGCATCTTCAGTAACCTGGCACACTGCCTCCTGCCAGCTGGCCTGAGAGAGGTGTCTTGAGTCATAGTATGAAAGAGACGCATGGGTTTTAGTTAGACTATGGTAAAGACATCACAGTTGGGCACTTGTCATTCTAGATGGGGCAAAGAGTAGGCTAAGGAGCTTTACCTGTGTCACTTATACAGCCACTTTTTGAAAAAAATAATATGTAACCTTATTGGTATGGTTTATTGGGGCAATAATACCAACCATGCTACTCTAACCCTACTAGACTAGATGGAGAGAGTCTTTGGCACAAGCCATTGTCACTGAAGGTTATCTGTACCTGTGAGCCTTCTTTGCTGCCATAAAAATACCATAAATAGAGATGTGCATGTTTCCATGTAGCAGAGGAGATGTCAACTTATGGCCTGAGGCTCCCATTAGTCCAACTTCATGACTTACACATGTTCTATTTCTCAAAATGAAACAAAACTCTTCCTCAAACATAAAATGTCCCAGATTCAATCAGGTGAATTAGCCTTCCAATATCCCAATAAATTCACAAAATGTGCATCTGTAACCCAAATTAGCACTATGGGATTTGTAAACAGAGGAATGGTATCATAAGGAAGAAGTTATATAGGTACATATATGACTTTCCCCGGTATATTAATATTTTTAGTCAATAACAGTAGGTGAACACATGACCTTCTAGTACAGAAAGCTGTGGAAGAATGTACTATACACAATTCACTTGTGTCCTCCTCTTGGCTCTATTTGGCCACATGCCTTTGTCTTGGAAAGGCTAATCATTTGGTTCTGTCCATCTAATCTGAGCTCCCTTACTTGGCAGTAACCCTACCATTAAGTCAATTTCACTTTTTTTAAATGTAAACTCCATATATATATAAAGCACTTCCTTATGAGGAATTAAGCATGTTTTGGTTTGTTTTCATTATAACACTGGTCGTTTGTAATTAGGTTTATTCACACTGAGATAACAAAATTGCATCTCTTTTGAGTGGACTATTCTGCCATTACTAATGTGTCATTTTTCAGAACTCCAGATTTTTCCAAGAATTGCATACATTGTATTATAGCAAAAACATCTGCATTCGAGTTAGCTGGGTAACCTTATTTTGCAACACATTCTGCAAAGAAAGCATAATACTCCTCACTAGGTGCTGACTGTTCCAAACTGCCCCCCCCACCTTAGTCTCTAAGAGCAATAGATTTGGTTATGTAATTATAACTCAGAACTGGCTGAGTTTTAGTAAAAATAACACTCGACTCTGGAAAAAATACTGTCCACTAACTATACAACCACTTGAATTACAATCATACTTAAGTAATATATTATGGGGGTTCTCAGGATAGCTTGAGACATTAGAGCCTGTGAGTTCCAAAAAGAACAGTGGCAGATAAACTTCCAAGGATAAATTAATGTTGATTTGAAAGCAGAATATTAACTACTGTGAACTGGTCTCATTGCTCACACCCCAAAGCCCCATGGATGCCTCACTGACTTCAGAGAGAAGTAATGCTGCAGGGAATTGCATAAGGTGTCAAGGAGAAAAGAAATACATCTTTGTTCCAGTGTGTGGTCTGGTGGCTGGAAGCCAGCATATAAAGATATTGCAATGACCAAGTACACTAAGGTTATTCCCCTTTAATTCTTAGCAAAGGAGGGTCACCAAGATTCTGGAAATATACTGGTTCAAAGAAGCCATCTTTCTTTGGAACAACAGGAATTGAATAAATAAGACACTCAGAGAAAGAACCGTATGGGAGAGGAAAGATGCTTCATGGGTTTTTGCTTGTATGAAGACCTAAAATAGCTCGGCTCCAGGAAATGTTAGTGAACATTCCCCTCCAACTTTCTCTGCACCATTTTGTTTCACAGATATTATCAGGTGTGTATGTGTGTATGTGTGCATGGTGCACGCATACACACACACACCTGTTATCCTGATCTAGTTTCAGTTCAATCTCTGGGTAACATATGATGCCCAAAGGCTGACGTAGGCACTCTCACCTCAAAGAGTATACAGATCCCTTTGAAAGAAGAAAGAAAATTATGGTTCCCTTCCCATTCTTGAAAGATTCAGTTTGTTACATAAATATGCACAGACATGAAATGGTTGACCCCCTTATATCAGCACTACTCTACAGCCACAAAACAAAGAGAAGTCAAAGAAAACCAAACACCTAAGATTATGAAAGAAATGACATTAGGCACATATCTTCAACGCAATGGATGATATGAGATGATTGAAACTGTGTCACTGTTTCCCATGTGACTGGCCTGACTGAAACATGGCCCAATTCCTGTGGGGTTGTCACAACACCATTACTTTGTGCTCCATGGAAATTAATTTCTTCCCACTTCAGCCCTCTATTTAAGCTACTCCAAAGCCCATAATGTTCCTGAACCTTCATTGGCACAAACACATTATTATCTCCATAGTTAGTCTGCTTCTGTTCCTGGCTGAATAATGGCCTACAATTACAGTAATACTAGTTGGCACTAACGTGATAGTAAACACTATTACAATATGGTCATCCAGATGATCAAAATTACACTCAGATTCATTCTACTTAGATTACAAATTCAATAAAATCAAACAGAATACAGAACAGCTCACCCAAAGAAACTCACCAGCCCTCAAAAATACACTCAGAGACCAAAATTTGAAAACAATTAATTTAGCACAGAGTATGTAAAAGATAGAATCCGTAACCTACAGGTCTGAGCAACAGGGTCAGACATTCCTAGGTTAAAATTCCGTCTCTATGACTTTAATTGTGTGATTTTAGGCAAGCTGTGTAATGTCCCATAGCCTCAGTCTCCACATTTGCAAAATGACAAGTGCAGCATCCGAAGAACACATCAGTATGGATTATACGAGACAATGATAGTCAAACATTTGCAACACAGTTAAGTCCTCAATAAATATCAGCTATTTCTATGATTTCAGAAATGTTCATTCAGCAAACATTTGTTTTGTGTCAAGCACTAAGCTTTGCGGTGGGGACCCAGAAAGAAAAGGCAGAGTTTGCATCTTCCAGGGGATCAGGGTGTGGAAAACATATGAGAAGGTAGGGTATATGTGAGAGGAGATGCTCAAAATATGCTTATTGATTGGAGATTGGTTACCAATAGACTGGTTGTTGTTGGTTTTTTTGCCACTTTTAAACAACAATTCAATCCAATCTCAGGAAGTCTTAGTGAGGAAAACAAGGATGCAAGGTAGGTTTACAATAGTCTCTGAAACAGGCAATCATCCACATGTCCAATACTTCATCATGTCCTGGTAAGGGGGGCAGTCTGGAGTTCTATCTTCACACAATACAGGGACCTAAAGCTCTCCTGACCATGTCAATTAATGTACATATCATGGCACCATCTTCCTTAATTGTTATACACATAGAGAAACTGTTAGATAGTCACAAAATTGTTATTCTCCTATGTTTTGAATCAGAACCATTTTTTTCTCTCCGCTCATTTTCATTTTGAGAATTAAAAATCAAGAATGTTTGATATTGAAATAAAATATCCTTCTGAAAGTCTCCAGCCTCGATGCCGTAATGACCATGGCAATTGACCCCAATGGATGTTCAGTTTTCAAACTGACAGCCAGACTGCTAATTCTAATCTCTGATATTCTGTCACATTCCACTGGGCTTATTCAGAAAATGGATCCATCTGTAGGTGCAAAATGCAATTTTCAGGAAAATGGCACCTTAAAATATTCTGACACAATGTTCCATCAGCGGTCCTTATAGTCAGACAAATAAAGACAATGAAGAGCCATTCAGACCTGTTAACATCTGCTCAAAACCTGCGCCCTCATTGCCTTGCCTCTGCTAGCACTAACTCAAGCTAGAATTCATTTAGATAATTCCTTAAGCTCCGAATGCTTAGCATGTCACATTTCCACCAAGTCTCATTTATATAATTAGTGCTAACATATGGCCCACAATCAACATTGGAGATTTGGAATCATTTTTAGCATGCCGTTAGACCTAAAGGGGTATAGATTCAATATGGAGGGAAGAGAATTAGGCATGCAAATTCCATTTGTGATAACAAGAGCGTAGCAATGGAAATTTACCCCCAAAAGGTTTGGCTGCTAATCACATAGCAAGCAGAAAGAATTACATTCTTAATAACCTTCACCAAGTGCAATAAACGGAAATAGAAGTTTGTTTTATGTGAGGCTTTGGGTTACTATTTCTCCCAGTAAACTCAGAAGTATTTTAAACTAGTGCTAACCACTAAGATTACCCCAACAAAATTCTCCCTCCTTGCGTGGTCTGACTTAGGTGTCTAAGTCCAGAAACCCTGTTGGCATCATCCACTAAGCTCACAGTCAACACTGTAGAATCCACACGGACCATCCTTTGCCTGGATTGCATTAGGTGCTTCCTAACTCATCTTTTATTGAATTCTTGGTCCATATGTTGGCCTTTCCAAAAGTTAGGGGCCCAAATCTAAGCCTCATGTCCTTAAACTTTTCTTAATTAATAAAACTTAATACAGGTGAAGGATACAAGAAACAAAAGTAATTGCTAAAACCAAGTACTAGAAGCTTCACAAATCAAAAATTGAGTCCATAGGCTAATGGAAAAAGAAATCCCTTAATCCAACATAGCTCCTTTTTTTTTTTCTCACAAGTCAATACCACTAATGCTCTTGGTAATAATACTTGATGTGCACTATGTGCCAGGCAATGTAAGCAGATTTAACAAATATAATAGCACTTGATCCTTAACAAAACCTCAAAAGTTGAGATTATCTTGATTTCGCAAATGAATAAACTAAGGTCCCATGATCTACTATCCCTGGGGTAGTAATGGCAGAGAATTCCAAAGACTATGCTTTTAACAGCTAAGCTATTCTGCTCCCAAGTTCTTAATTCTCTGTAGGTGTATCGTTGACTTCTCTAATTTCAGCCTCCATGTTTAAATCACCATCAAGTCTTATTGGCTCTTAACACCAACATTACTCAAATCTGTCTGTTCTTCCCAAGTTATCACACTAGATTAGGGTCTTACTATCTCAGATATAAATTATAGGAAATAAATCCTAAAGTCTATTTTAAATGTAAGATTTGGTATAACTATTGCTTTTTGGGTGCATCTTTCTGGTCCCAAAAATTATAAACATAGTTCCAGGAAAGATTGCTTTATTTTTATTACTCAGCACTTAGTGCAGTAATGGCATCTAGAAGGTGTGAAAATAGATGAGTGTCTGGATGAACCAGGAATCATGAAACTCGAGTTCAATCCCAATCTCATTTTTTACCACAACATGGCTGTGAGACCTTGAGCAGATCACTTATCTCTCCTGAACTTAAATAACATCTGTAAAAAGAGGAGCTCAGACAAAAAACCAATCTAAGAAAGCTTCCATTATCAACATGGCCAAATCATTCCTGTGTTAGGGAATTCTCATCTTCTCTTTGGGGAAAAAATTTAAATCTTTCAGTTTGGATTCCTGATTAGTCACACTTTTCTCTCATGGGAAAGTGTGATGAGACACAAAGAGAACCACAAATCTGAAACTTGGAATCACCCCTAGGTTTTGGGCTTCCCAACCATGTGAACTGGGCAAGACACTTTATGCAAATATCAGTCTCCTTTGCTTTAAAAGAAGGGATTGGAATCTCAGTTTAAGATTATCAAATGCTGGCTCAGGAGTGAAGAGTTCAAAAGTTGACAGGAAAATGAAGCAAATTTAAGGACAATGTAGTGAATTTCATAAAGCTATATTTATTTGGTTTAAAGGCCTTTCATTTTTTATATGATTGTTTACTTCCTATTTTTGCATTAAAATATCCTTTCTTTGAAGAAAGAATTATTTCTTTTAAAATATGCTTTGATATAAGAAAAAAATGGCAAGCCAAAGTTAGTTCAACATCTCCAAGGATGTTCAGGAAGGATCCATTCTATCTTTGATCAACCCTATATTCTTCACCTACGACTGATGTTTCTTTGCAGGCTCTATTAATACAGAAATGGACCCCCCTTTTACTCATCCTCATTTTAAAGTATTGGCAATAGTGTTCCCCCCACCCTATAATAATAGTAATAGAAGGGGGATTTCCATTAAAGCATCTATATATATAAAAGCCCAGCGACTGGAAGGGTGGAACCACCAGAAAGACTGGAATGACCAGTCACTATAACATGCACTGAGCAGGCAGGCAGGTGAGCAGTTATGAGTGGGCAGGCAGGCAGGCGAGTGGTTAGAAGTGGGCAGTCCCAGATTGTGAGAGTGATGTCTGACTACCTGCAGGGATCGGGCCTAAACCAGCAGTCAGACATCCCCTGAGGGGTCCCAGATTGCGAGAGAGCACAGGCCAGGCTGAGGGACACCCTCCCACCCCATGCACGAATTTCGTGCACTGGGCCTCTAGTGGGATTATAAACAACTTAAAATTTAATGCTACCTGGAGGTGCTCTTACAGTACCTTGGGCAACTCCATTTTAGATAATTCCTCACTGACCTTCTTCTCTCCCAGTGCCCCAATCCTCACTTTCTCGCTAAATTTCTATGCAGTATTTTTCACATAAAACATATTAAATGAGGAAACTTAATGCTCCAAGAAGTTAACTGACTTATTCAAGTTGACAATGTCAATAAGGGAAAAAAGCAGACCCCAAATCCAGAGCCTTGTAACTCCAGAGTCCGTGCTTTCCCTCCATCCCATCACTGTCCCCTGGCAGAGTGAAATCCTAAGCCCATGCCTTTCCCCCAGCATGTAGTAAGTTCCAGTGGCTGGCTGTGCTGAGAGCACAACATGGACAGGAACTCAGCTGGGTCCAGCTGAAGGAGAGTGCCCTGTGGGATATTTCCACAGAGCTGCAAGCCGAGGGACAGAGTAAAGGAATTAGATCAAGAGGAAATCTGGGTTGTTGCTTAGCCAAATAGTTCACTTGAATAATTATTTTGAAAACTACAGTGGTAGGAAGTCCTTTCTCTCCCCTTATCCTACTGTAAAAAGTCAGAGGAAATGGAATTAATTTAGATCTTTAAACAAAAGACATAGCTCCTCCTTTTTCATATTGAATCTCCTTTCCACACTGTCAACATCATAGATCTGTATCTTAGTCCTGAGACTTTTCTGAGCCAGAGAAGAAATTCCCACCCACTGAGCTGCTCCCATTATTTCCATGGCTGAATAGAAAGGACTATTTGGTATGAAATTGTCAAATGAAACTCCTTTTGTACTATGAAAAGATGAAATGGTGCGCCCCACCTTTGATTGCAGACACAGACCACCGCCACCATTTAAAGGAGACGTGTAGAGATTACTGCCAACAGTGACATTTCTTTTCTACTGAAGTCAACAGTGAACAGTTTCAGAGCTCACTTTCACGCTACACAGCCCTGCCCAGAGCTCATTTACATAATAAAACTAAAATGTGCATAAATGAGTGCGAATTGTTTTGATGACAATCGTAAAATGTATTTAAAGCAAGTGACATTTGCTTATAAGGAAAAGCATGGCATGGGCTATTATCTGTGTGTATAGACTGTATTGTTTATAACATAAATTATTCCTCAGTGTGTATGCGCTTGTATCAGTATCATTCTCAAAACACACCTGTTCATGTATGATTGCATAAAGGCATCTGTATAGTATGTGTTGTAATGTGCTAACAAATTAACTTCCAGGATTAAATGAATGGGCGCTCAGAGGACTTAACGTTCTTAGTTTTGCAAAGAACAGGCTCATCAACTGTGATGGTTTTCATAGAGGAATTTAGATTTTACAATGCTAAATTTTACATCACCAGAATAGTGCATCTGAACCCAAAAAGTGCTGCAGATGGGCTTGAAAATGAGAAACAACAGTGTTGGTCGATCAAAATTTGACCACGATGAAACTCTTTTGGATTAGAATGGGAAGCATTTGCCTTTTTCCTGACCCAATTAATATTATCTGTGGCCAAAGAAGAGCCGGGGGCATGCCTACCATGAAACAATTACTTTTTGAAGTGACATCCTTAAATTATACAAAAAGATGAATCTTACATTCTTTTCCAGACAATAGTCAAGAGAGACTCATTTTTACTTCTCATGACAGCTTCAGCAGAGCAGCCTAGCACTGAATGCTTACCCAGCCTCCTCCTAGATATTTAACCCAGGGATGGCCTTTTCCTTTGGAATTTTGGCAAAGTACACCCTACACACTCCACAGCATTTAATTAACTGGAGAGCATTCTCAAGTACACTTAATTATAGGTCAGTCTTCTGACTATATAAATCATGGAAAAGGAAAGGAAATGACACAAAAGCCCTAGACTAATATAATTTATAGCTATCTGAACTAACACAAGGAAAAAAAAATGGTACTGTGCTATAATTAAAGATTAGGTTAGTGCCAAAAATCATAATTTTCTCCCTGGCTTTAAAAGCAAATGTCATGTTAATGACAGTTAACTTTTGATTATGCAGGGATGATTATATATAGTTTGTGGATTATCTATGCCCTCATTTTCTTTCCTTCTTCCTCGTGCTGCTTTACTGCTAATTAATCCCTCTATCAGAAGTCTGATTAGGGAAAGGAAGAGAAGTAGAAAATCAAATTAGTCATTTGGGCTGATTGTTAGCTGCCTTGGTTTAAGACTCTTGGTTAAGCTGGTGTGAAAAATGCCTTTCTGGATTTTAATCCTCTATATTACTCCATGACTTTGTAACTAAGATTATATGAGGTTGGGTATCCTGAGAATGTATAAAATTATGTTACAGATTATACTCTTAGATCTTTTAATTGTGTGATCTGAGGTCCCAACACCTAAAAGTCAGAAAACTTCTTTAATCAACGTACTAATTTGTAAAACAAGCGGAATCTCAGGAAAAATTCTGTACCCCAATCACCATCACACACCTCAAAATGCTGATGCTATCTGCCAACATTGGCATCTATGCCCTATTCCACACACAGACAGGGTGATACCACTTATATTATGTACACTAATTTAGAGGACTGTCTCTAGAATATAATTTGGAGACCATAAAGGATATTTTTAAGGCACATTTTGGCTCTTCAGCACCTACATTGTTTCCAAAGTGTTAAGTTCTAAAAGATATCCAGGTTCCCTCTAATTAATTTTCCAATTTATATATTCTCCTAAAATATCATGAAACAAATTCATCTACTTCATGCCAACTCATTGGTCGTGAAATCAAAGAAAGATTTTTAAAAAAATGAGTGGAAACAGTGAACCATCAGACAGAGGTCCCTTCTGACAGGCCTGTAATAAAAAGAAGCCAACTAACGGCCATGTTGTTGCAATTCGGTTCTGATTATGCCATATTAGAGTCATCATGTAAGAAAGTAAAAACAAACAATCCAATTTTTGAATCTAAACAAGATTCCCTCATCCTGCCAGGCCTGCTTGAAAACGTTCCACCCATTTGCCATCGTAAGTCGTCTTACCCTAACATATGGCAGCGTATTCCATGTCCTGAGGATTATAAAAATCAGCATAAGCCCCATTTTCAAATATCTGCCTACAGAATTAGGGGTGTGAATGTTTCAGAACACTAACAGATTTTAAAAATTAATTTCACTTCTGTGAAATCAGAACAGAATACAATATGAGCAAGGTGATTAAAAAGAAAAGAAAAAAGAATACCAAGAGAGAGAAAGTAACAGTTTTTATAGAATGGGTTACCAGGTTTTCATATACTGCCATGGCTTTTTATTTTTGTTAATTTGTTTAAAGGCATGACTATTTTTGTTTGCTGGCTTTGGAGGTCGTATACCTATCACACACCAGAGAGGGAAAGAAATGAAGTACTATTCTTTCTTTTTTTTTTCTTACCTATTGGAGCTCAGTGGGATGTATACATAGAGAATGACATAATGTCTTTGTTCTATACCTAAATGTAACAAAGCCATTTGACTTCTGTTTAAAACCTGCAACAGAGTATGAATGTGCCTTATGGATTAAATTAGCCAGCTACAGCCCATTACTCAGCTTTATGAGGAAAATGACAAAACATTAATAAACAGCTGCCTTTCAAAACTACCCACCTCTGGAAAACATAAGCTAATGCAATCATAGTCCAAAAGGAATGTAAACCAATATTATAATACCACATGATATGGTTCGTTAAACACTTCACGTCTTTAGGGTGCTTTTCGAAATTGCAAAATATTTCTGTCATCTCCCCACTGTAATTTGGTACTCCAAAATACCATTAACTTTTAAATGTACCAATTTGCTGTTTGCTGCTTGATAAATCTTATTCGTCATTCATAGGCCCTGAATTCATTTATGGTTTATGATAGCTCCCTCAAAAACTTTTTCCAATGCAGCAAATTTATCAATAAAAAAACTTGGAAATGAAATAGTATTTGGTCCTAACCACATAAAAACACAACCAAGCATTATTTTTTGGACATTAAAAGTAATATATTTATGACAGGAAAAAATATTCATATTTTGATGAGAAAAGCAACTAAAACACTCACTAAAACTAAGTAGAGCTGTAGCAGAGGAGGTATGAAATTATTAATTTCATGCACCAGGACTATCAAAAGACAGAAGTTTCTATCAATAGAGACTTTGAGCTTATTTACAGACAATTTATAGACAAAGGCCAAATTCAATTTAGCAAAAGTAAG
This sequence comes from Eptesicus fuscus, assembly GCF_027574615.1. NCBI lineage: Eukaryota > Metazoa > Chordata > Mammalia > Chiroptera > Vespertilionidae > Eptesicus > Eptesicus fuscus. The sequence goes on from NC_072490.1 coordinate 18,113,432, forward strand.
AAATTCATAGTGTATGGTATCATTTAAGCAGATGTGTAAGAAAGACAAAGGCAATTTCAATCTCCAAAGTCATTCAAATAATGCATTTAAAAGAGCTGTCCTTACCAGAAAGATCTGCCAGATTACCTCTGGGTTACATGAACTCAGACTGAGATGTGCCGCTAACTTTTCCACCATCAGCCAGAATGGTAGGCAAGCAGTTATGAGACTAACCAACCATCAGGGCTTGGCATTTGATTTTTCACTCTAGAGAGAGCCACAATGGAGTGGCTTTGCTTTTCCCTCCCCTGGCTGGCTAGGACCCAGGACACAGCCGAATTTCACAAGTCATGATGAACACAAAAACTCAGACAATACCTTTTGGCAAAATAACAATTGAAATCGCTCCATTATTTATCATTATGCTCTTCAAAGGGAACTTCACTGAGAAGCTGGGAAGTCAGCTTAACAAAACCAAACAAAAAGGCCCTTCTCTAAAGGTTGCAGAGACACTAAGAAAAGTTTCTATTCTCTCATTAGAATGTATGCAGTTTATTATGTTATTGGAGAATAAGGTACACAAGCAAGTGTACATATTTTTCCCTGGACTTGAGTTTAAAAGGTCGATATATTTTGTTTCTTAGTTATTTGTCTGATACTTTCTTACTACATTATATCTATCACATACTACAACAAAAGGTAAAGGGTCTGTGGAAAAGTGATTATAAAAACCTATTAATTTATATTGTTTTATTTCTTACATAAATTGTTTTAAAATTGGTAAAGTGGCCATTTTATAAAGAATGAGGTTTCTGGCCATCTAGGGCATTTGTTTCCCTGGGTGTTCTAGTCATTTTTGCTATTGATGAGCTTGGCTGTAGATGCACATGCTAGGTCCCAATCCACGCTAACCATCAGACCACGCTGCCTCTCCTGGCTGGAGGAGGTCACACTCTAAGCAGGTGAAACCCTTCTCAGTGTCAAGACTGTGAAAGGCAAGAGTTACTAAAGAGCCTAACAAAACTCACAAGTAGGAAATCTCAATTTTGTTTGAACTGGCTTCTTGCAAAATCCCTTATCAGTGTTCAAAAATGACATTTAGCACAATTTGTGAAATAGGCTTAGAAAAAATAATATAAAAGAAGTAAAATATTTTTTTCCAATAGATTAGTGTTTTAAACATTATTTTCGTGAAGATCTGTAAAGAAAATTTATAGTGAAATGCTATTTTTACTGGTCTTTTCATTCAAATCAAAAGTTAATAATTCTCTTTTAGAGACTAAAAAGATGCAGAACATTATGTGAAAGAAATGTTTTGCAGTATTTTTATAATTTACTATTGCTTTTCTTTTTTGATAGATTTATTTATAGGGAAATAAACTTAATTCAATTATTCATCTCCCTTCTCCCTAGGAAATTAGCCCCTTCATGAATTCTGTCTGTCAGTGGTACTTTTCTCAACCAAAGTACCAATTAATGATGATTAAATACCACTGGATGTTTCTTGCTTAATTAATAAATAATATTTTTTTCTGGCCACATAGCTAAACTTTTATTAACAGTCTCTCTGAATGATTTGTTGAATACAATACTATTTGTCCTCATTTTTCTAATTACTAAAAATATCAAATTATACAAATCTGATAGAGTAAGCCCATGACAAATATGTAGAACACTTGGAGGTTACTGAAAAATTATAACAAATAGTCCATATATTGATATATCTGTGTATGTGTGTAAATGTGTACATATGTATATACTTGGAAATAACTTTAAATATACACATAATGAGTTATTTAGACTTGCTATTGAATATAAATTGTCAATTAAAGTGATAAAAGATAACATCCTATCTAATAAAGCAGTAATATGCAAATTAACCATCACTCTGCTACACCCACCAGCCACGCCCACCAGCCAATCAAGAGTGATATGCAAATTAACCCAGCCAAGATGGCATTAACTTGCATATCCAGGCACAGAGCCAAGACTGAAGACAGTGAAGAAGGAAGCCAAGCACTGCAGAAGGGAGCAAAGCTGCAGAGAAGTAAGCAAGTGGGGCAGCGGAGAAAAGAGGGAAGCAGGCGGGGTGGGGGAGAAGGGAGTGAGCGAGGCAGCAGAGAAGGGAGGGAGCGAGGCAGTGGAGACGGGTGGGAGCGAGGCAGCGGAGACAGGTGGGAGGGAGCGAGGCAGCGGAGAAGGGAGGGAGCGAGGCAGCAGAGACAGGTGGGAGCTTCGCTCAGGCTGCAGGAAGCCCTATTCTTGCAGGAGTATTCCTGCAATGGGTGGCTAGTCTATACTAATAAAAGGGTAATATGCAAATTGGTCAGGACACCCTCATAGTAATGACCGAACAGCAAGCTGCGTGGGGTGACCAGGCCAGCAGGGGGCGTTAATGAGGGATGACCAAATGCCTGAACAGCAGGCTGTGTGGGGCAACCAGGCTGACAGGGGGGCAGTGAGGGGCAACCAGGCAGGTAGAGGGGGGCAGTAAGGGGCAACCAGGCTGGCGGGGGGTGGGGCAGTTAGGGGCAATCAGGCAGCAGGCTCCGATTGCCTGAGGGTGAATGGGTTGGTGCCGACAGGGGCCAGGGCCAGCTATGGGCAGCCGGGGAAGACGGCCCTGATTGCAGGCCAGGCCGAGGGACCATGCCCACGCACAAATTTTGTGCACCAGGCCTCTAGTGTAAGAATAAAAAAGACAAGGAAGGAACCACCTGCTCTGATGGAATTTACATCAAAGCAACATTCAAGGCCCTATTAAAAAAAAAAAAAAGCTCTTGGTTTTCTTTTAATGATTGTGAATTAAAATTACTTTGGTTTGGGGAATTTTATTGAGAATTTAAGACCGTAAGTACAACCATATTCTTCAATTCCAGCAGGACTCATAGATACAAAGTTAATGGTAGTAAAGCTTCCACACCTGGATGCATCCCACCTCTTACTCATTTCTCTTTCATTCAGAATCGTAAAAGGGTAAGACCCTAGCACATGGCCCTCCAAGGAGAGTTCTCTGCACTCCACCTAAACTCAGACAGCTGCTATGTTATAATTTTACTTTATACTTCCTCTTGTCATTAATTCTATTTTAATAGATCTGTTTCTGTTTTCAGTGTGTTAGAATGTTCTTTGACAGTATGACCTTTAAAAAAAACACACAACACCTCGTCCTTGTTATTTTCCATCCAAATTAAAATATTCTATATCAAGATAGATTGCCGAATGCTATCCATAGCCCTTCTTAAGGATATCTAGAATTATAACTATTTGAGCTATCATATTGTGTGCCAGATTATCATCAGCAATGAGAAATAAAGACTTAAGAATAGCTTATTAAAATAGGTAGAATGACATATACATTGTTTTCATAATTCAGAAGCATCTTTCATAGTTACTTCTTCACAGTGATCACTTTTCATATTTATTAAGAAAATGTTTCTTAAGAAACCAATCTAAAGAAGAAGTACTGGTTCATGGTGGCATTGCCCAGGTGTTCTAAGTGGGCTATATTGACAACATAGATGTTGGCATCACATATAATCTAAAACTTCAGTTCCCTTTTGAAGTGCTAAGAAGCAAATCTAAGGAATGGCATAAAAAGGACAGACAGGGAGGATAAGAGTTTAGCAATAGAGTATAGCTAGCTATTAGATATAAGCCATAAATTACTATGGGCTTTTTAACCCTACATTTTCAGAATCTACCATGGTGTTTACAATTATGTAAGGAGAATAAGAGACTATTTGTCTAATGAATGAATAATGACCCATGTTTTGTTGACTTTTTTGCCTAAAGTCATATTTTCAACAGCAGAATAAAACTGCTCTTCTATGCTCTTTCGTAAGTGATAGTTCCAAACCATCATATTATAAACTACAGCTCAGGACATATTTCCCCCTAAAATGCATTTTTATTGAAGAGCATCAGTCATGTTTCTGCTTACTCTTCAGAGCACGGTGAGATCGTCCTATAATTTATCCATAAGAATAGCTGGTATAATGTGCAAACGCAGAGATTTCACTATGCACTCTAACTTCCAAATCATTTATTAAAATATTAAGTAAAGCTCAGACCTGAGTTCATCTCTTAGAGGATCCCATTAGTAATTTTTTGTCCTCACTCTGTTTTCCCTTGAAATACTTGAAAATACTTTCTATTTACACATGTGTTTGGCGATTAAATGCAATCTTATTTTCAAAGAATATTGTAAATTTGGCAGGATAGTAATTGAAAAAAATATTCATGTTGCTTTTACATCATGTTTTTTCAAAAGCCCCTTTTCTAAACAAAATAGGCATTTCAATGTATACAATAAAGACCAAGAGAAAACCTGATCAATATACTAACAGTGATCATTTCTGGGTGGTGAGAGTCTTTTTTCTGTTTCAAGGTTTGTTGTTATCGGAGTACATAGCTGGTTTCTAAAACGAACACAGTTTCTAGGAATTACTAATACAAAAATAAGCATGGTTTGTCATATCAAATTATTTAGAATCACTGCATGTGGTCTATGAAACCAAAGAGAGAATCTCTAAAGAAGAAAAATGTTCCTATAATTGGAGAAATTCTTAGTAAGAACTCGGGCTGAGAATGTGAATTAACCACAGGTATCTATCTGTGGAGGGACAGGTGGACCTTCCTTGGTTTCTAAAAGACCTTGAAAAGCACAAGCATACAGCGAGGTGACACTTTTTTCTTAAGAATCTTAGCTTTGAAAACACAGAATCACAAGAATTTTTAGAGGTTGAGTCTAAATAAAAAATGGTTAAGACTATAGAAAAAAGGAAACAATTACTTAAACAAAAATTTAAAAAACAAATTAAGTACAAAATATTTCAAGAATTAAAAAATATATATTGCCCTCAGGTCTTTCCATCTTTGTATTTAAATGATACACTGAAAGTTAAAATGTAGTTACTTAACAGATGGGTTATGCTTTAGTACCAATAGGGATTGTACCTTTGGCATATCAAAGATGGACCATACTTTTGCTACAAAAAGCATTTGATCTTTTCATTCCTGTCCACTAAGACCAGGAATAATGTAAGGAGTAAATTAACCCTTTCATTTATGACAGTGTACATAATGGAAATATTGACAATTGACACTGACTCGTCTTTATCCACTGACTTCCAATAGCCTAGACCCACTTGAACTTCAAAATTCCACCATTAGCTGAGTTTTGTTTTTGCAAATTGTTTTTCGATTCTCAATAAAGATGAACTTTGACTTAAAATGCTCTGTTCAAAATCATTTATAACCCTTGGGTCTTACTTTTCCCATTTGACCCCCACAATAAAGCAATAATCTTGTATAAAGTTGGTGAAGATCTGGTTTGGTAATGTACCTGCATTATACAAAACAAAGTTGAGCCTTTAGATGTGTCTGTCAGTTTTGCTGCAGAACACAGTACATTTTATCTTATTCTCTGCAGGCTGGCATTAGTGTGTATTAAAAACATGCAAAATTTCTAGCACCTATTCATTCCAACTCATTTGAATACACATCAAAATCAACCTAATATACTTTCAAAAAAATTTTTTTATACACTTATTGATTTCAGAGATGAAGGGCGAGGAAGAGAGAGAAACATCAATGATGAGAGAGAATCATTGCTTAGCTGCCTCCTGCATGCCATCTACTGGGAATCAAGTCTGAAATCTGGGCATGTGCCTTGACCAGGAATTGAACTGTGACCTGCTGATTCATCCGTTGACACTCAATCACTGAGCAACACTGGCAGGGCCTAATATACTTTTAAGAAATAAACTTTAACAAGATTAGAATGCTGAGGTGGGGTGGGAAGAGATTGGTGAGCCTATATCATGATCCACAGGTTAATTATGGGTAATAGTATTTCTTAGTTTGTGTTCAGGAAGTAAATGAGTTTTGGCCATAGATACTGTCAAAGTGGCAGATTCCTTTGCATGTTTCCCTCCTCTGCCTTACATCTTCAACTCTTATCAGAACTACTGTAGACACTTAAGTGTTTAAAACCCGATAAATAAGCAGATGTTACATAGAGCCTTCAACCCAATACATCCCTAAGCGAAGACAAAGATCATGGTCAGTGCTTCCCATGGCCATGTATAAGCCAAGCAGGCTACAGGATTGCCTCATATAAAATATAAAAACAGGTCTACTATACGCATTTTATTACTATCCTTTTAGGGTCAATGGAGTATATAGAGGGGAGCAAAAGTAGATTTACAGTTGTAAGTACGTAAAACACAGACTTTATTGTACTGTATTATTATTTATTAACTAGAAGTCCGGTGCACCAATGCATGCATGGGTGGGGTCCCTCGGCCTGGCCAGCAATCGGAGCCATAGGGGTGTGGGGGGAACCGGCCGGCGGGGGAGGAGGGCCTACAGGAGGCTGGCCTGCCAGGAGAGGTTGGCTGTGGGAGCACATTGACCACCAGGCGGCAGCTCCTGCATTGAGCGGCTGCCCCCTGGTGGTCAGTGCACATCATCACAACTGGTCATTCAGTTGCTTAAGCTTATATATATATATTATTATATTATTTTTCATATGAACAACTGTAAACCTACTTTTGCTCCCCTCCATACTTACTCAGGAACTAAGAACAAGTGGTTCTAACATAAATATAAATATAAATATAAATATAAATATAAATATAAATATAAATATAAATATAAATATAAATATAAATATAAATATAAATATAAATATAAATATAAATATAAATATAAATATAAATATAAATATAAATATAAATATAAATATAAATATAAATATAAATATAAATATAAATATAAATATAAGTATAGATGATATCTATATATATAAAAGCCTAAGAGACCATTACGACTAGTTGACTGAACGACCGGTCGACTGATCACTATGATGCACACTGACCACCAGGGGGCAGTCACTCAATGCAAGAGCTGCCTCCCAGGTGGTCAATGCGCTCCCACAGCCAACCAACCTCCTGCAGTCCCTTTCCCCGGCCTGCCAGCCCCTATCAGCCCCCATCGGGGCTGGGCAAGATGGCCCCTATTGGTCCTGATAGCCGGCCCAGCTGAGGGACCCCACCCATGCACAAACTCGTGCACCAGCTTCTAGTAGATATATAAATATAAATACACTAATTTCTAATACACTAAATATAAAGTAAATAAATTTAATAATTAAGCTTCTTCATGGAAATTTCCAGGGTTTTTTTTTCTATACAGATCCAAGAGGCCTAGTAAAATATCATAGATGTTGGATTAAGTATTTGATTTGTTATTATAAGAACAAAAATGATTCTGAAGGAAAATGGTAATATGAGAATGTGGGTGGTTAGGGAAACAACATTACTGGATTAATCTGCCCTGTTATAGTAGTAATGAAAACATAACTGGAGTCCATTCTTCTCATCTTTAGAGTCTTGTGTGTACTCTGTAAATTAATAAAATCAACCTCCCATGGCTCTTGTTTAGAAATTCAGCTGAATTATGGCAAGAAAACATTAAGACTGGCCTTTTCACTTAATTTAAGCCAAGCACATTTTGGTTTGAGAATAGGGTAGTGATGGGAGTATCATATTAAGCCCCATTTGGGTAATTTATTCTGATCTAAAGATACAAGTATTTGAACAGTATAATTTGTTCTTACAGAAGCCTAGAAAAAGCACCCAGGGGCTTTGATTTTCAAGAGCATGCTATACATCTACTATGCTTGCCCTGTTGTCTTATCCATTCTGATATATTTAAAACCAAACTCCTCATTCTTACCCAAAAATAGCTCTTAATCTTCCTCTCTTTCCTTGGCAACCCCACGGTCTCAATCAGGCTCAAACACTTTGAAGCCATCACTGCTAACTCATCCTTCTCATTTAATAGCTGTATCATAAGTCACCACGTCCTGGTGACTTGCTCACATTTCCAGTAATATTTTAGCACCGTCCACAGATAATTGCTCCATTTCTCAATTCAGATGTATTTGTGAGTCAGTATTATCTCTCTAGTTGAACTTGTACTTGAAGGCAAGGGCTTTGTCATTTACATTCAAAGCACCACAGAATATAGCAAGTCACAGAGAACCAATTAGTTGCTATGAGACAATGCTTTGGGTCCCACCACTGCCGGGTTGGGAAACCTCCGAAATCATTGGGCCTGGCCCTGCCAGGCATTAGGGATGAGTTAATTAAATGGTTGACCAAATATAGCAAGCTAATTTTTTTCGATGATAATTTTGTATGGCCTGTGAATTGTAACATAATACACAATATCCAAATGGCCCTGGGCAGAAGAAAGTTCCCCACCCCTGACTTAGGGTAACTTATACTCCAAAAATTGTCTTCATTTTCATATACTCTTCACTGTAATCTGACTCTGTGTGACAATTATCCTTCTCTCCACCTAGTTTCTAATACACTAATGTCTCCTGCTTTTGCCTCATTCTTTTCACTCTAAGTCTCAAAATTACAGGGATCCCACAGTATATGAAAATGCCAATATATATCTTTTTATTGATAACCTGCTGCATTCCCAAAAGAGTGGGGGGCTTTCAAACTATATACCATGCTGAGATGTCCTTTTAAAGGAGTTATCTAAAACAAATATGGCAAAATATTAACAATCTATCATCCTCTATGGGTAGTGAATCTGTCATGTTTTCTGTGTTTTCATACAGTTACCAGTATTTTACAATTAAAAAAAAAACAAATTAGAAATGATTAAGTGAGAATGATATTATTCTTGCATTTGTAAATATTTGAATGCTTTGGGTAAGTTAGATAGAGTGTAAGGTTGTAATTTTTATTTCACTAATTAATGGATATCAGAGGGCTGAGAAAAGAAAGGTGAAAATGACAAGATTAGACCTTTGTTACTATGTACTCATCTGTGGCAAGAGGATATTGGGTCAGGGGAACAGGGGGCAGTGGTAGTGTTCAGGCCAGGAACTGGTGATAAAGGGTTGCATTGCCTGTAGATAATTTAAATAATTTTTAAAATACTAAATAAAAGTCAGTCTGCATTTTATGATCTCCCATCTGTCAGCAAGTCTGAATAATTTCAGTGATGAAATACTCCTTGCCACTGGGCCAAATGCTGCCACTGTCTGTCCCCTCTCCTCAGTACATCAATCATCTGTGCAATTAAATGTCATGATTTTTAAAGGCTTGGAAAGCCATATCTGAGTTGCAGAAATCGAAGAGTAATGTTCACCATCATCAGCATTTTGCATGTGTCAGGCACTGTCCTAAGTAGTTCACATCTATTAACTCCTTAATTTGCACCTGAGGGTAAGGATATCATTCTGTAAAAAGTAAGTCAAGACACTGCTAGAGCTTGATTTTGGACCCAGGCCCTGTTAAATCAAGTCTTATAGGGCACAATGCTATGCTCCTTGCAAAATGCAGAAATGGGACTAAAAGACTGATATATTCAAATGCAACAGTACATTATCCTAAACAACATATGGTTGTTATGTGGCTTTATATACTGACTGAGCTGAAATACTCAGAGCTTTGCTGTCCAATATAGTAGCAACGAGTCACATGCACCTCAAGTTAAAATTAATTTAAACTCAAAATTCACTTCCTGAATCATGCTGGTCACATTTCTAATGTTCAGTGGCTATAAATGGCCAGTGGCCACTGGACAGTGCATATATACAATATTTCCATTATCACAGAAAGTTCTATGACTTCCTCAACCATGGTTTTTTGGATGGACCAGAACGTAGAAAATCTTGTGGATGAACGTTTTTACACTTTTCTCAAAGGTAGTGCATGGCTATTACCATAGATGCAAAGGGTGCCCTCGAACATTAGGGCTTGCGTCTCTCTAGTACCTCCTATTGAGAAGGGCTGATTCTAAACTCTTACAGAAGTCAAACGCTTATGACACGGAGACTATGGTTACTGGAGTACAGAAGTTGGAGTACAGACCTGGCTGTGTCACCAGATTTTGCACTTGAATAAGCCATACAATTTCAATGGGCCTCATTTATTACGTGAAATGTGCAATTTGACCTGTGGATTTCTAAGATCTTATTCTGTTGAAATTTTGAAAAATCTACAACCAAAGAAACCACCCTACTTACCTATTCCCACTCCAAGTTGGCTGTTAGGACTTTTAAGAAAGATTAAACAGCCCTAGTGGGTTTGGCTGAGTGGATAGAGCATCGGCCTGTGGACTGAAAGGTCCCGGGTTCGATTTGGGTCAAGGGTACATGCCCAGGTTGCAGGCTCAATCCCCAGTGTGGGGGGTGTGCAGGAGGCAGACGATCAATGATTCTCTCATCATTGATGTTTCTATCTCTCTCTCCCTCTCCTTTCCTTTCTGATTAAAAAAAAGAGAGAGAGAAAGAAAGATTAAACATTTACCACAATCTAGGAATAAGAATTTCTAGATATTCTCTCACCCTCTGTCAGTCTTTTAGCTTCATAAGCTCTTAAACTTAGGTCTGTTTATTCCATTATTTTTTTAAGCCATCCCAATAATTCCACATAATTTGGCCAGCTATCTTCAGAATTAAACAGTCTTCTTTAAGTAAATTCTTACACCCTGCCCTAGTCAAAGGGCCTCTAAAGTTAGTGCTCAGTGTACTATGGTTTAATCTTGATACTTGTGCCCAATATTTCAAAAGCAAATTGTCAGAGCTGAGTCTTTTGCTTCTACATGCAGCAGATTCAAAATAGAAAAAAAAAGAAGAAAGGAAAATGGAATGCCTATATAAGGTTTTAAAATAACGATTCTATAATTATTGGTAGATCTCAATGGATTTAGTACATCACTAATTATACTGCATTACTGTCAAATGAATTCTTTTATCATGATTAGTGTTATTATGCCAAATCCCAAATTAATTCACAATGAGTATCTTAAAGTCTCAGCAATGCTTTAAAAGGAGGGTGGAAAAAAAGGTGACAAATTAAGCTGGGCCATTATAGTGAAATAAGGAGAGGTTTGCTATCTTAGCACTTCAAATATATTGCTAGAATTAACCTATATATTTATGAAGCACCCTTCTGATCTTATTTCAGTTTTTCAGTAGATTTCCTATCTGGGAAGATAATGTGCTAAATGAATAGCTCAAATACTCAGTCTCCTGACTTTTTACCCTGTCTGAACATTTCTATTGTTTGTGTATCTTTTGTTGTAACCTGTCACAAGTCATCATTTTGGAAGTTGGCAGGATATAAATAAAAAATCCAAGAACAAAGAAAAATATAGTTTCTCTGTCAGTTACATTTTTTTATTTATAATTATGCAACCATTTCTCTAATGCATTTATTCTTCTCCTGTTGTCTCAGGATTTAATTTTCTCCATGTTGACCATGGAGACCCTGAGGTTTTATATCCTAAAACACCCTTCTCCCCACTCCCTTTCAGGAGGTGATTCTCAGCAGAACTGCTGAAAGCAGCCAGCTGGAGCAATGAGCATTTAGCCTTTCCACTTTCAAATACAGGGCTCTGTGTTTCAGACTCCAGTTTGGCACACTTCCTATTCATCTTTTCTTTGTACCATCCAGGAGGCAGCTTAATGCAGTGGTTGAGAGAGCAGATTTAGAGCTAGACTCCCTGTTTGTATATCCTGGTTCTCCCACACTATGTGTGATTGAACAAAAATGCTTAACTGCTATCAAACTCGGTTTCCTCATCTGTGAAATGGGGATAGTGAATATCTCCTATAAACACCTACAGCAAGCATGTCAAACTCGCAGCCCATGGGCCGCATGCAGCCCACATGAATACTTTTGCAGCTCAGCCAATATAATGGTATGTAAGAAATGTTTCAATAAAAATTTCCTAACTTAATTTTTACAATATCCTGGTATACATAATCCTACCTAATAAAAGAGTAATATGCAAATTGACCCTAACTCCGCTACACCCACAAGCCACGCCCACAAGCCATGCCCACCAGCCAATCAGGAGCAGATATGCAAATAAACCCAACCAAGATGGCTACAGCCACAGAGAGCAGGAGGGAGGCTTGGGTTTCCCCAGCAACAGAGGAAGCAAAGCTTTCTGCCTGCCCTTACCGGCCTAGGCCTCCACTCAAGGCTACAAAGTTTCAATTATAGAAGATAAACAAATCCAAACAGAAATGGCGGCAGCTACGGAGCTGGAAAGATCAGGAGGCAAGGGTTGCCCCCAGCAATGGAGGAAGCAAAGCTTCTACAGCACTGGCTGGCCTAGGCCTCCGCTCCAGGCTACAAAGTTTCAATTATAGAAGGTACATCAATCCCAAGAGAAATGGCTGCCGGCCACAGAGTGAGCAGGAGACTTGGCTCCGCTCCAGGCTACAAAGTTTCAATTGTAGAAGATAAATAAATTCCAGATACCAGGGCCTCCTCTTGGGTCACCAGGGGGCGTGGCTGGCCTGCAAACCACCACAGGCCCCTCTCCCAGGCTGCCCCACGCCCCAAGGGGACCCCCACCCTGATCCAGGACACCCTCAGGGCAAACCAGTGGGCCCCCATCCATGCACCAGGCCTCTATCCTATCTAATAAAAGAGTAACATAGCCAAAACTGGTTTGGCTCAGTGGATAGAGTGTCGGCCTGCGGACTCAAGGGTCCCAGGTTCGATTCCGGTCAAGGGCATGTACCTTGGTTGCGGGCACATCCCCAGTAGGGGGTGTGCAAGAGGCAGCTGATCAATGTTTCTCTCTCATCGATGTTTTTAACTCTCTATCCCTCTCTCTTCATCTCTGTAAAAAATCAATAAAATATATATATATTTTAAAAAGAGTAATATGCAGATTGACCATCACTCCAACACACAATATGGCTGCCCCCATGTGGTCAAAGATCCTGCCCCCATGTGGACACAAGATGGCCACCACAAGATGGCCAGCAGGGGTGGGCAGTTGAAAGGGACCAGGCCTACAATGGAGGGCAGTTGGAGGCAATCAACCCTGCAGGGGAGGGCAGTTAGGGGTGACCAGGCCGGCAGAGGGAGAAAGTTGGGGGCAAACAGGCTGGCAGGGGAGCAGTTAGGCATCAATCAGGCTGGCAGGGGAGTGGTTAGGGGGTGATCAGGCTGGCAGGCAGAAGCAGTTAGTGGCAATCAGGAAAGCAAGCAGGTGAGCAGTTGGGAGCCAGCAGTCCTGGATTGTGAGAGGGATGTCCCAGATTGGAGAGGGTACAGGCTGGGCTGAGGGACACACACACCCCCCCCTGCACGAATTTCGTGCACCGGGCCTCTAGTCATTAATAACGAACTACAACATTCGCTAATGACTGAGTACTATAACTGTGATGCATTTCATTGCCCTTTTGTGCCTTACACGCAGGTGCACCATTTCTCTCCACTAATACTAGCAGCAAATATTTTAGCAGCCGATGGCCATGTCATTAGTCTTGGACTGACTTGTTTGGTGTGTGCAACAGGAAATATTTCGCTTTCAGATAACAAGAAAAATCGGTTTATTTGCATTACGCTTATTAATTTGTGCAGTTATTCAGTGTCTGGTACGTTAATGTTCAAGAAAAAAATAACTTTTATTAAAATGTTCTATTATTTTATGTTAACAATTACTAATTTATTTCAGCCCTTTGCATTCAGCATGTCTCTATCGAAATAAACTTATATTTCTATGAAAATTGAAGCTTTTGTTTTTTTGTGGCCCACAAACTAGTAAACTTAAACCTTGTTTATTTGGCCCGTGTTAGCCTTTGAGTTGGACATGCTTGACCTACAGCATAGGCTTGACGTGAGAGAACTGAATGATTTAATAAAGCTTGACACAGGAAAAGTATAAGTCCTCAATACAAGGAAAAGTATAAGTCCTCAATACAAGTTGGCTTTCATTATTATCTGTTCCCTGCAGATACAGGATACAATTAGCAGCAAAACAAAACATTGCCAACATCATCACCATCATCCCCCTAAGATAGAGCCCTATATGCCAGGCATTGTGTTAAGCACTTAGCAAACTCTTTCATTAACCATATGCATCTTCATTTTACAGGCTTACGAAGATATGGATGGCAGAACCAGGATTTGAACCAAGCTTGTTTCACTCTAGAGAGTATGTTCTTAATATTTGACACAGACATTCTTTTATAAAACACTTGCCAGTAACAAAGAAGATGGTGGTGTTCTCATTTTACATGAGGAAATAGCATCTTAGAGAAATTAACCTGCCTTAGCTCATAGGATCATAGTATGCAGAACTATAGATTTGACTACAATTCCTGGACCCGGGGATACATACCATAGGACACGACTCTCCGCTGAGATCTAAGAGGAAAGAAGCAATGTAGGGCATGGAACAGAAGGCTGTATTGAATTTGAAGTCTCCAAGTCAGCAAATGCATGAATCAATACCAGAATCAGGGCATCTGAAACGTATCATTTCTTAGAATTGTGGCATCATCTCAGAATTGCGGCATTGGGTCACTAACAGCTGAGTTATTCTACACAAATTAATTCTGTTCCTGCTATATTTACTTCTTGGACTAAGTTCAGAAATATTCAGTAAGTTTCAGCATCAGGAAAAGGCAAAAAGTTGGTTAACACAAAAATCCAACTTGAACAGCGCACTCCTAAATTCTTTTTAAAAGTATCTGTGGTGGTGGATCTTAGATCAGATTGGCAGAATGTGAGGATAAATTGGGGAGACGGTGGTTGACACCCTTGAAGTCAAGAGAACTAGTGTAGATCTCTGGGGAGGAATGATACAATCTGCACTAGACTATGTGGGAGGGGAGGGAAGAGGGGATGAGGGACTCCAGGGGTTGGAAAGCTACAGGAACCTTCTCAATGATTGTCTGCTGGGATAAGGAAGACAAAGTAACAAAGGCTGAACTGAAAAGCCAGGTAGGAAACTCATTGGTAAACATGAGCACTTGCTCAGCCGGACCAGAGGTGGCAGTGTTAATGCAAGGTCACAGGAATGCTGGTCACAGGAATGCTTCATTTTCATCCAACCAAAGACAAAATGTGCTCCAGAGTCTGGTGCAGGGCTAAACTTACGTGAAGTTGAAAGAAAAGAGGGAAGGTGGTATAGACTTCCAGTAACTCCTAGCTTCAGGGAGCAGAGGGATGCAGAGTTTATTACACTGGGGAAGTCAGCATTAATTTGTCACTAGCTCTAGAATAAAAACATGTAGCACTGTGTCCCCCACCCCCACCTCCCCCCCACCCCCCCCACACACACACAAAATGAAATAATGACCCTAACACGAAAGTCACAAATTGATAGTCTTATTGAGCTATATTAGCTTTGGCTGTATTAACAAATTGCTAAGACTACTCAGTGTTTTAAAAAATTAGGAATTAACTTCCAGCATTTACTAATTGGGTGACTTTATATAGAAACCTGCATTTACCATTTCTTTTCAAAAATGGAGCAATCTAGCAACACTAACAGCACTGAGCTGGAACTGAGTAGTAACTGCTCCCTACAGAACAGGCAGATGCCACCTTGACCCATTTTCACCTGCTGGGGTTTTGTAGGCATTGACCTAAAGGCATAGCTATAATAGTGGGAATGAGAAGCCACAGGAAGGGCAGCAATGCTATAAAAGCTTAAGAGAGCTAATAATTGGAGTGAAGGGGACTTTGCTTTGCCACTCACACCCTTTCACTTAA
This sequence comes from Eptesicus fuscus, assembly GCF_027574615.1. Lineage (NCBI taxonomy): Eukaryota > Metazoa > Chordata > Mammalia > Chiroptera > Vespertilionidae > Eptesicus > Eptesicus fuscus. The sequence continues at coordinate 18,128,974 of NC_072490.1, forward strand.
GCAGGACTGACTTTCTCGCTGCTTCCTGGGGACGTGTGATAAATGCAGCACCCAGTTAAACAACAACTGCCAACAGTGAGCAAGACTAATGGTGACTGATAAAAAGTTGAGCCACAGGCAAAAGTTGATTCTCTGGAGGAGTTTATGACCCACTGAGCTCAAGACAGAGTGAAAACCGGTTGTGGTGTAACCAGATATAAAGCCCAACACAATACAGTGGACAGAAAACGGAACGGGGCATCCGGAAGAAGAGTTCCTGTCCAGTGCAGCTGCCAACTAGTGTTGTGACTTTGCCCAAGGTCATATCACCCTCTCCCTAGTTCTTTATCTGGAAAATGAGGAAATTGAAATAGATTATTTTAACCCCCCATTTTAACTTAATTGTGTAAGGTCATGGAAACTAACAGCTGAAGCTGAAATGCTTAAGAGGGACCTGGAAAATCAGAGGTGACAGCGGGTATGGGAAAGATTACCATTTTTGATACAATATTTATATGTGTTGATTCCATGTTTTCCAATTTTAAATCTGTGATTATCCCTCTTGAGTTGGTTGTTAAGTCTATTGTTGTATTATGTACTAGTATTTAGGAAATATTTGCTCCACAAATGAATAGGATTAATAGGATTTCTTTTGGATATTGACCTTAATTTGGGGTGTGAATGGACTGTTTAAGGACTTCAGCATATTCGTTATTTATATGTAAATGGTGCTGCTAATTGCAAATTAAAAGTCCCAGCAGGACCTCTTCATGAAAACACTTGGTTAACAGCTAGTTGACATTGTTAGTGTTCTTGAAAAGTAATAAAACTGCTTTTTATTTTCAAATAATCTTAAATTCAGACTCTTAAGTTTATATGACTGGCATTCATTCTCCCAATTTCTGTGAACAGAAATTTAACCCGTACCCTCTCCCCAGCCCCATCCACCCCATCCACCCCCAACAAAGTTGAACAATAAACACCCTGTTATTTTTCTCACCTGAGTATTCTCTCTCAACCAATGTCAACCAAAAATTACATCACAAAAGATAAGCCTATGAGTGCCCAACAAAGTCATCACAAAATGAGCCTATTAAAACCCCAAGCATTGGACTTTGTAGACAAAGACCTCAGACCTCCATTTAGCTATTTTGGATTTTTATACACAGTTGTATCAAGGCTGATCGCAGAGTTAAGCAGCACCACAGGAAGCTGCAAATGAGGAGGAATAGGAAGCTGCTAGAGAGAGCACTAAAAAGTCTGATGAGAAGAAATTAAAGGCACCCTGGCCAAGAGGGAGATAGAATAAGATTAGAAGATAACGAACTATAAAAGTACACCATCATAGGCTCTTTCAGGAATGTTCACAAAACACCAAACCAAATCTTGGGGACAAATTATTATTTAAGCTTAAGATCTTTGAACCAAAAAGAAACTATTCCCCTAAATCATCATTATGATAGTAATAAGAATTAACTTTTATGAAGCTCTCAATGTGCTCAAGTACTGTGTATCCAATTTATTTTTTTAGCATTAACATGGGGTAGATACTATTGTTATTCCTATTTTATAGAGGAGTGAAGTAAGTTATAGGGAGGTTAACTTGTGGAATTCACACAGTAAGGATGAAGAAAATCCTATACCAGATTTCATAGCCATAAAACTCCACTATCATCGCATTTTAGAGTGACTCCAATAAGTTTTATCCATCTAAGTTTCATATGCTATTCTTTAACAGCCTTGAGATAGTAACATACCATCCACCAGCTGTAAGTGTACAATTCAGTGTTTTTAGTGAATTTACAGACGTATACAACCATTGCCACAATTCAGCTTTAGGACATTTTCATTACTCCAAAAGCCCCTCTTTATCATTTGCACTCAATCCCTGTTCCCCTACTAGCAGCCATTTACTTATTTTCTGTCTCTTTATATTTGCCTTTTCTAGGTATTTTATATAAATGAAAACTTACAATACAAAGTCATTGGGCATCTGGCCTCTTTCACCAAGCAAGTGTTTTTGAGGCTCAACAAGGTCATAACGTGTATTAGTAGTTTATGCCTTTTCATTGCTGAGTCATATTCCATTGTATGGATATACCACATTTTACTCCTTCACCTTTTGGACATTAGGATTGTTTCCAGTTTTTGCTCCTATTAGTGCTACTCTGAACATCCTTTTCCAAGTCCTTACATGGACCTATGGTTTTATTTCTCTTGCATAACATCCTCGGTTTAAGACTTGCTGGATTAGTTCATCCTCGGTATAAGATTTGCTGGATTGAGTGGTCAATTTAAATTTATCTTTTTGGGGAAATGCCCAAGTATTTTCCAAAGTAACTGCACCTCTTCACATTCCCACCAGCAATGTATGAGGGTTCCAGATTCTTCATATCCTCACCAACACCTGCTTTGTCTTTTTTATTTTAACAGTTCTAGTGGGTGTGAAGTGGATTTTGGTTTTCCCTAAAGACTAATGACACTGAACATCATGTTGTGGACTTATTCAGCAAAGACTATTCAAATCTTTTGCTCATATTTAATTGGGTTGTTTTAATATTGAGTTGGAAGGTAACATTTTCTCCCAATCTGTGATTTGTCTTTACTTTCTTAATTATTTTGAAGCATAAATATTTAAAAATTTGTTGAGTATTTTAATTCAATAGTCAATTGAACAATCTTTTTTTTTCCTGTGAATACTACTGGTGTCATATCTAAAACCTCTGGTTAACACAAGATCATTAAGATTTTACCTTTTTACAACTTTTATAGTGTTAGCTCTTATAGTTAGGGTTGTGATCCATTTTGAATTCATTTTTGTGTATGGTATGGGGCGAAAGTCTAAGGAAATTTGTTTCCACTAAAGTATCAGAGTTTATAAATAATTTCATTTTCCTCTCCTAAGACTATGAAATTTTTCAATACAGAAAAGCTAAAAAATTGTACAGTGTACAACTATTGATCACTTAGATTCTGTAAGTGTTAATATTTGATGCATTCACTTTATCACATATCCACCCATCTATTAGTTCATCTTACTTTTTGATGCATTTCAAAGTAAATTTAAATATATCTTACTAGAGTTCAAAATAGTTTTCAATTCTATTGTATTTAAGATAAAATTTACATGTAATGAAATGCACAAACTTTACCTGTACATTTGAAAAATTCACATAATTTTTCTCACATTTTGAAAAAAATCACACACTGAGCCCAAATCCTATCAAGATATAAAAGATTTATTTCCCCCACATTTTTCTCATGACCTTTTCCAGGCATTTTCCCCCCAACTCAACCAACCACTGCTCTGATGTTTTTAACCTTAATTAATTCTGTCTCTTCTTTAATTTCATACAAATGGAATTTATATAGTATGTACTCTTGTTATGAACTCTTGCATCATGCTTCTCTCACTCAAAGTATGACTGACATTTATGCATCTTCTGCTGCTGAACAGTATTTTATTGTATGGATGTACTTTGTTTCTGCATTCTCCTTGGTGATAGACATGTGGCCTGTTTCTGTTTGGAGTGAAAGAACCCTGCTATTTGCCTACTTGTGAAGTTTTTTTGGACAGTAAACAGAAATTAGACTGGTGGGTCATAAAACAGATGTGTGTTTAATATGATCAGAAAGTGCAAGACTTTTTCCCGAGTGGTTATACCATTTTACACCCCCATCAGCAACACAGGAAACTTCCAATTGTACACCATCACCACCAACGTATGTCTGGGAGACACCACTAGAGTGTATATTACTCACATCAGACATCGTGGGTGTCACAGAAGGTAACAGAATTATGCTACAATATGTCTAGAAGGAGTGGGTAATTTGACAAATCCAGGCGTCCATTTTACAAACAGGAGACCAAGACCTTCTCCGGTGCTGTAACGGATACGAAGATTCAACACAACAAGCCCTGGAATAAACCATCACTGATCAAGAGACAGAAATTATATTAGTCCTACTCGTCTATTGCCTTTCTGTGGGGGGCTTCAGTATATTAGGGGTACAAGAGAAACAAGGTTGATGGTCCCCATGATTCTTTCCACTTTTCTCTGCACCCATGACTGAAGTGGAGGTGAGTGCTATCCTACCCTCCGAATCACAAAGAGGGCTCTCCTATTCACTGTATCTACTGCTTTCTGTGAAACTATTTTTTCTTTAGCCCAGATATAAAAACAGACATCTCTGCTTGTGTTCTCCTTGTACAGTAGTCAACTGACATTGGCAGGCTGGTTTTCTATTAATTCTCCATGTCCACTAAAATCAGCAACCTCCTCAAAGCCTCTGAACGCCTCCTATTTCTTAAGTGCTGTAAGGCTCTGCTCTGCCTTGCCCGCACCCTGACTCCTCCCCTGAGCCAGCTTCTGCTTGGCCTCTCCCGTGAGGTTCTGGGGCTTTTGGCTTCGGCATTCCCATTCCTTCTACTGGATGATATCTCTACAGGTCCCTCAGTTTAATGCCTTCCCTCCTCACCTGTGTTTGTGCAGACGCAGGTCAACTGATTACATTTCCAGAAGAAAACTGTTTGGTGAGCTTGTCGTGGCTGAGACTCATCTTATCTCACATGTCAGTTGGAGCAGGTCCAAAGTCACATAGCACCCAGACAATGCTGCATGGTAAACACATAACCCCTGGGAACGCTTTTCCCATTCTGAGGGGCTGAAGAAGCTCCCTCCGGAAACAAAATTGGGGCATTTACTCTTCAGTCCTGATTTCCCAGCAATTTAGGAGCGTGTCCTGCCCTGTCCATTACAACAGCCGTAAGCCACATTGGCTAGGGGGCATGGAAATGCAGGTCCTCAAAACAGATGTGTTGTAAGCTTAAAATGAACATTAGATTTTAAAGACAGCTCCAGAAAGGTAAAATACAGCAATCCTTTTGCAATATTGATCACATGTTAAAATATTTTTGTACGTACTAAGCTAAATAACATTTTAAAAAATAAATGTCACCTGTGTCTTTATTCTTCTCAATGTGACTACTAGAAAATTTTAAATCGTGTATTTACTTGTATCACATTTCTATTGGACAGCACAGGCCTAGAGCATTTTAAAGAAATCTTTCGTTCCATGCTTCTATGTCTCTGGATCTATTTTGCTCATCAGTTTATTTTGTTCATTAGATTCCACATAAGAGTGAGATCTTGCAGAATCTCAGAAGGAAGGAGAGGTGGGTAAGTGGATGGGAGAGATCAACCAAAGAACTTGTGTGCATATATGCATAACTCATGGACACAGACAATAGTGTGGTGAAGGCCTGGGGCGGGGGTGGGGTGGGGTAGTGGAGGGCTAGAAGGTGTCAATGGGGAAAAAAGAGGGACATATGTAATACCTTCAATAAATCTTAAAAGAAAGAAATTTTTCTTTCAAAATGGTTTATCCTATTTACTTCAACTTTAGCATGTCTTATCGAAAACCAATGGAATAACTGCTTCAGAAATGCCTCTTATAGATTTTTTTTCCCCTCCACTAAGTGCAGAGTTTGAAACGGCCACTTCTGTCTTTCAAACCAGCTTTTTAGAGCCTAGCAATATGGATCTCCATAGTGCTACACTTGGTAGCTAGGTCTTCCATGCAAAGCCAAGGTATTAGGTCCACTAATAAACAGGACAATAAATCTAAAGTGTCATAAAAACTGATGGCAGTAAAGTATAAGTGTAACATGCATGTGGTTAGGACAGGCTAGTGGTATCGCTGTTAGTACCGAGATTACTACATCATCTTGGCCACTTATACTTTAAATAGAATTGGCATAAGGCGTTCTGTGTGCCAAGTTCAGAGAGTTTACTTGCGTCTTCCCATGAGCAGACTGAGGCCCATCTGAGAAAGCATGACACCCGTCCTGCCCTGCCTCCAATAATTCAGTAGCATCTCCCATCTTCAAAAGCTCTGAAGCTTCAGTGAGTGGCAATAATCTAGTAATCCAAGACCCTGCTCACCACTGAGATGTCACAAGAAAGCTCTGGAAAATGTTATTGCTCAAGAAACCTACCTGAGCCTGACTGGGTCCTTCTTATGCCACTAAGGGATGTTAGATCATTTAAATATCCTCTGCCTCAGATCATGCTGTAATATGTTGGGGCATATGGAGGGTGAAGTGATACAGGATTTGGTATTTCAGATCCCTTCTCTTTCTGACATTGTGCACCTAGTATCATGAACTACACAGAGTTCCATGTGTGGTTGGTGCTGTCTGTTGAGCATGTCCATGTATCTTTCTGTGGCTGTAGCTACCTTCCACATCTGGTTGACTTGTGCATATCTGCATTGTGTAAAATAGACAAGCTAGCATTACAAAGAGCTTTACAAAGCTGGCTTATTCCATTTCTAAGCCATGGTGAGTAAACCCAGGATGTTAGTGGGTGGTGCTATAGTACTGTTTTCAACCTTGCTGTTCTAGAAATAACTGCATAAATTCTTACTGGAAGTATATTTTCCTCTCTGCCCTTGAGTGAAGAAGCATGTGTTTAATTGTATTTCTCGATTCACTACTATTGATTATCTCCGACTTAACAAAATAAAGAAACCATCACTTCATATATTTGCTGTGTCCCTGCAGAGTTATCTGTTAATTGAAGTAAATACCAATGGGAAAACCCTCTGTTAAGCAAATAGTATATTATATACTGTCACTATACATATTCATGGGTCAAGCTTTCTTAAAAAATGACATACCTGGATGGAATAACTTTCTTGATTATCTGCCGATCTCTTGCTGGAGTTGAGAAATTAGTGGCTTCTTCTATTAAATTACTCCCAGTGATAGAGCTCATTGCCCTGTGACCTGGTTCTATTTTCATCAATTTCCATAATTATTAAAAGATTCTCTATGTTAAGCTGAACTGTACCTTCCTATAACTGTTTCATCCTCCCCACAGGGCCACCCATAGTGAGACTAATTCATCTTCTACTTGTCAGATATAATATGTAAAGACACCAAATATTATCTACCACTTATTGAGATTTTATTGTGTATTGGGTACCATATTAAATATGTTACGTGTATAATTTACTTTTCATAACAATACACAGAAGTAGGTACATTTATGGAAAAACAAATGGAGGTATGGAGAGGTTCCCCAACCCACCCAGGACAACAGATAATAAACTGAAGAAGTGGGCTTTGAACTCTTGGAGCCAATGCCAAAACTTGACCTCTTACACAGCCATGTCTCCTCCCTGCCCCTTCTCTTCATCTATTAGGATATTTAAGCTCAGGTTGCAGCATGAAAAAGGCACTCAAATAATATCTGATTAATATGCACATGCGGAAATGTTACTCAGAATGGTTCTGCGGTGCCACGTTCAGGCTTTTTAGCATTCTGGCTGTCGTCTTCTAGGTCTGGAGACATGAATTTCTTTAAAGCCACCATATGCTCTCTGTTCTCACCAATCTTAAGACTTGAGTCTTCTTATATCAGTAGGGTCTAAGCCTTTTAGGGGACTATCAGAGGATCTTTAACAATCGAATAAAAGCTATGAATCCTTTTCCCAAGAAAACATACACCCAAGATACACATATTAACCCCCAATTTGATACATAGATCCTCTGATACCATCCATGGAGGAAGCATAGGATGAAAGTTTATTTAAATTTTTACAGTGTTATGGTGATACTATTTTAAGGCAAAAAAACAAACAAATAAGAAATAAAATGTAGGTAACTCTTTGACAGTAGGTAACACTTATGCTTGACTTTAATTCATAGGACTATTTTCCCTCAATTTTTCTCCAAATACGTGTCAGAGATTGGTTGTTTCTAGAGTTTTCTTTGGGACATGTCAGTTCAGTCAAGGGTTATTTGTAAAAGTTCTTACCACTCATGTTTGTGTTATCTTGATTAAAAAGCTCCTCTTTGCATTTTGTACAAGTTCTTTTCTTTTACAATCAAACCGAACAACCCTGTCAATGTCACTTTCTGAGAGGTCTGCTTGTTCATTGCTTAAGAATTCCAATTATCTTCCACTGAATGTGGCAGCTGTGAACAAAGCGAAATAGATTTGCTCCAAGAGAAAATATGGTTTTATCCTAGAGATACTTTTAATTATTAAGCAGTCCAACTTAATTCATCATTAGCGCCCATAATGAAACGCAATAAGGCAATTTCGAAGGAACGGAGCAGAGGTGCTATAAAATACAATCTAAAGTCATAACATTTATCACAGCTTGCCGTAGAGAAAGTTATTCTGCTAGAAGCAATAGTTTTACACATAAAGCTTGAGTTGTTAAAGAACTTATGTCAACCCTGTGGCAGAAACTGGCTAGCTGCTCACAAAGTGTAGATCCTCTCCCTTCTGGATACACAGACTCCTCCCTCTTAATTCTCCATGCTCTTTTTGTTGTTGTTAATCCTCACCCCAGGATATTTTTTCCACTGATTATCTTAGAGAGAATGGAAGGGAGGGCGAGAGACAGAGAGAAAGAAACATTGATGATAGAGAGACACATCCACGGGTTGGCTCCCGCACATAACCTGACCGGGGCTGAGGATCAAGCCTGCAACCGAGGTATGTGACCTTGACCAGAATGGAACCTCTGCAGGCCAACGCTTCATCCACTGAGCAACCAGCTAGGGCTCTATGGTCTTTTTGCTTCTGGTTGGCAGTAATGGAAATTACTTCCAGGATATAACCTGAACACTGAAAACTGTAAGATTAGCAAATGGAAGGAAATTATAGCAGAATGTAATAGAGGCTAAATAAATATTTGTTGAGTGGATAAATGGAAAAAGCCAAGAAGTAGAGAATAAAATATAAAATTAGTAGCATAAATTCTGACTTGAGTTCAATTCTACAACTTATTGGCATTTAACCTCTTAGAGACTTGGTTTCTTCCTCTATATATAGGCCATCATGATAATAACTCTTCCTATGAAGAGTAAAAAGGATATTTTGAAAAAGGCTTTGATATTTCTAACATTATTATACAAATGATCATTGTTAGTATTATTAACAGCATGCTTTTCTGCTGACGTCCTCAGCAAATAAACACTTCATGGAAAAATTAGGATTCAGCTAGATAATGATAGCTGAACTACCTAATGATTGCACATGGACAGTTGAAAGATCTGGAAAGATAGAGTGTGTGTTAAGACATGAAAGCTGGGAGCAAATTAAATTTATATTTTACTCAAATAAAAGTGAGTCGACTAGATATGTTAATGTTGATATTTATAGGACTACAAAAGAAAGATGAGTTAATCTGTTAAAGACCAGGCCAATACATTTTCTGTTTTATTTTTTCCCTAGATTTCCCATACAATGTGAATTAACCTTCACATTAGCCAAAAAATGCAGAACTGGTTACTTCTCAAGAATTATGGACTTATAGAGCTAAGAAGGCGTTATGTTTATCTAGTCAACTTTCCCATCCTCCCACTAAGGTCCTTGATTTGACCTCATTTCTGCTCTACAAGAAAGCATTCCCAAACCAGAGCAGCTGAACAGTGCTCATTATATTGAGCTAAGCTGCATACAAGAATTAGTCTTATCAACGAGAAGATCCAAATTGTTAAGGTTCTTGCTTCATTGATTTGCCTTGGCTAAAACTGTGTGTGTATTGGTTGTCAATATACAGAGTATATGGTGACTACAATCTCTTCTAGTATAGATTCTACTGCTATATATTTTAAAGAAAAAAGGGTGTTTGCAAAAAAAAAAAGTAACACTAAGTTATATAACTACTGTATGTTACATTTTATTAAAAAAAAACTTAAGGGAGACAACTTTTTAAAGAAAATTTAAAGGAGCAAATGCCTTAAAATCATTTTCATGATAAAAATTCAAGTATTCCTCCAGGAGACCAAATGCCTAGACCAGAATCAGTTCTATTTTCTGCAAGTTGTCCATCATCTGAAGACTTAGACTGTGCTGTAATACTGCTTAGGTAGGATGCTTAGCATCTATGACTTATGTAGAGTTCTAGATTCAGAAAAGAAATCCCACCTAATTCCCAAGCTTTTCTGGGAGTTTGATAAAGAAATGAGACTTCCCTGTCCTGTGGTCCCCATAAACCATGGTCAGGTTTAGAATGGCAGAAAGAATATTTCCAATAAATTTTTAATTGCTGGTTTTCCCACTGCCCATAAAATAAGGTTCAAACTCTGTTTCATGAGTTTCAAAGCCCCCTTTTTCCTATTCTGCTTCATCACTTGCCACTGTTTTCTTCCAACTCTACCCACTAAACTTTCACTTCTTTGAACATGACATGTTCCTTCTGGCATCCAGGACTTTCCCCAAACTTTTACCACGGTCACCCACTCTCCACCTGGCTATTTTTATACTCAGGTATCCATTCCACCTTCTCTGCCTAGATTAGATCCCCATTATATAGGCTAGCTCAATAAGTCAACCTCATTTTTTGTTCAGTTATATTTATTTTCTGAGCGGGGCTTGGGTTTTTACCTTCTATACCCCAGGACTTGGCTCAGTGCTTTGAGCATTCTAAACTGAAGGAAAAAGGTCACCAGAGAATTCACTGTCTAGTCTAGACAGGAAAACCAGCAATTCAAATACCAAGCCTTAAGTGCTTTGTGTGAAATATGACTGGTGAAATAGTCAAAATTGCATTTGTTACAGGAAACTTGACAGTATAAATAGATATTAATCAAATTCATGTTAAGAAGTGTCAAAAGAGGCACCGTGCCTTGGCTGGTGCAACTCCTAGTGATGCTTTCAAGGATCCAAGTTCTAGAAATGCCTACAATTACCATATGTTAAGGGATTATTCCTCAGTCTTGTTGCCTCACTCAAGATGATAGCTGCTTCTTCAGATTTCAAGTGGGATAAAGAATGGAGGTGCAAAGGAAAAATGCTTGCCTGTTCTACTTTTCTATTATTACAAAAGAGAAAGCTGTCTAAAGTTTCACCCCAGTAGTGTCTCCTGATGTTGTGCTGGCCAGAACTACGTCACTTAACCATCCCCAGAGAGCAAGAGCAGGAGGCTGAGGATAGGCGTGAGTCAGCCCATCAATGCTGAGTACCATCAACACTATCACTGGAGCAGAAAGATGAGCAGAGTGATAACAGATGTGGTCAGATGCACAAAGTAAGCAAAAAGATTTTCACGTTGTGCTCAGATGTTGAACTTAGCCTTAAGACAATGGAAAAAAAAAAAAACAACAAGAGATATAATTGGAGTATTCTAGAAAACTCATTTTTACCACCATTCTAATCACATCTGAAACTACCTAATCAGGAACTACCTAGGGCCCAGTGTTATGAAGACATGGTTTTTCACTCTACCATCTGCGAAATGAATAAGTCTCTAATCATTCTCTGTTAGCACCATAGAGGCTTTGATTAATTCCTTTCAATGGAGTAAAGGGAAATCTAGCTTAAGAAAATAAACTAAACTGAAGCCATGGAAGAACGAGCCATGACCGTAACAGCCTAAGAAAGCCATGCACCTGGAGCAGAGAACCTGATCTATGCCAGACACCTGCACTTACTGTGGCAGCCACGAGAATGCAACTCGCAGACCTCCAACTCCAGGGACTACTCCTGTCCCAGGGCCTCTGCTGCTGGGCTGAGCTTGCCTCATAGACTGGATTGAGGTCTCAAGCTTTCCCAGCCTTCCTCCCTTTCTCCTTGCCTAGGGGTCAGACGTGTATGCTTGCAGTCTCTGGCCCTCCTCGTCTTCCCTGGCTCCCTCCCCAGTGTCTTTCACAGGAATTCCCCCTAATATCCTAGCACATTTAATCCCATCTTGGCATCTGCTTCTCAGAGGACTCAGACTAACATACATGGTATATCATTTAATCCTCAAAGCAGTCCTATGAGGTCAAGGCTATCTTTTCCACTTTAGAGAGGAGTTAGGTTCAAAAAACTTGTTCAACCATTAGCCCTGTATAATTAATTAGTGAGGGCTAGTCCAACACTATTTTTGAAATTTAACATTTTTCTTTTCCTCCACTTTGAGGGGAAAGACATTCCACTAGACAGATGTGGAAACCGAAGCCAACCTTTTAATCAAACTTTGAAAATGACCTGGGAAAACATACTTCGGATTCCCTCAGAAATGTTTCTTACTTTCAGAACTTGTGATTTTGGTAACTAAATAGACATCAGAACATGACTTACTATAATATTTTATATTATAGTGGTAAAACATTTGTTTGTTTTTCCAATTAAGTGCAAAGCTTATTTTATTTTTTTTAATATATTTTATTGATTTTTTACAGAGAGGAAGGGAGAGGGATAGAGAGCTAGGAACATCAATGAGAGAGAATCATCAATCAGCTGCCTCCTGCACACCTCCCACTGGGGATGTGCCCGCAACCAAGGTACATGCCCTTGACTGACCGGAATTGAACCTGGGACCTTTCAGTCTGTAGGCCGACGCTCCATCCACTGAGCCAAACCAGCCAGGGCCAAAGCTTATTTTAAAATGTATGGAGAATATATTTAAGTTCCTCTATGTTATCACATACAAAGTATTGCTGTTTCTCAAAGCATGCTCCTTTTACTGGCCCTAACCTGAAAATGTACCAGGTTATATTCCACTTGAGTATCCAGGTTCTAAGGATGGAGCTTTAACATGGAATTACCTCAGCTTAAGAGCTGCCTTGTTGCCTTGGCTGGTGGGGCTCAGCTGTTTGGGTGATGTCCCATACACCAGAAGAATGCCAGTTTGATTCCTGGTCTGGGCACATGCCTGGAGTTGTGGGCTCTATCCCTGGTAAGGGGCATGCAGGAGGCACATGATCAATATTCTGATCTCACATCAATGTTTTTCTTTCTCCCTCTCCCTTCCTCTCTCTCAAAAAAAAATCAATAAAATATATATATATATTTTAAAAAGAGCTGCATAGTCCTAACTGGTTTGGCTCAGTGGATAGAGCATCGGCCTGAGGACTGAAGGGTCCCAGGTTCCATTCGGGTCAAGGGCATGTACCTTGGTTGCGGGCACATACCCAGTAGAGAGTGTGCAGGAGGCAGCCGATCAATGTTTCTTTCTCATTGATGTTTCTAACTCTCTATCCCTCTCCCTTCCTCTCTGTAAAAAAATCAATAAAATATAAAAGAAAAAAAAGTAAAAAGAGCTGCATTAAATTAAATTGTTAACATTTGAATATGTTGACAGGTATGGTTTTTTTTTTACATCATTGGTAATTTTCCTGGTTTATTAATCAATGCCACTTTTAAAAAAAAAATCACTTTAGGCCCATTTTCCCCCCTTTATTCTTTGTTCCTAAAACAAGCTTATGTTGGTTTAGAAAAGGATAGGAAGAATTTGGAACCTTTTCTTCTATCTGGTCTCAGGCTCAGTCACAGAGCAGGTCACTCAGCACATCCCCGGGCCTTCCTGGCCCCTTCTGTACAAGCATGGGGACATCACCTGCCCAGAGTGTCCGAGGGACTCAGAATGAAGACAAAGCATGTATGTCATATCATTTCAGTGCTCCTAGAGACACATCATTTACACAAACACTGAGCATTTACTGCACATAAAATTTTGCCTTAATGTAATATATTTTTATGGTTATGGTCTCATCCTACTTCTTTGCCCAATGAATCATTTTAATTTTATTTCCTGTGGCCAAAAAGCTGTCCTACTGTGAAAAATAATGTCTTTTGGATTAAATTATTATTAGTTGTTAAATTTTAAAAATTATAAAAAGTTTTATAGCTATTAAACATGAGAAGTGTATTGGAAATTGATTTTAGTGATATGGAGCTTTCAATAACTTTGGAAGAATCTCAAATGGCTTCCCTAAAACTTATCAAATGACTTTAATTATGCTTCTTGCTCTTTGGCTTATAGGTACCTTGTTTATCTCAATATAATTTGAAATACTTAGAAAAATTAAAGTATTTTCCATTTTAAAACAACTTTACCAATATAAAGGAAAATACTTTGATCTAATGAGCTTTGTAATTTTTCGAAAACCTTTAAACTCCAAATACAGTATATGTAATTCATATAAAATAGGTACTATATAGCCAAATTAGCAAAGTCAGTCCTCATCAAACCAAACAACCAAATTAGACTTACATTTACCAGAAAGGCAGGACTTTAGTTTTTATTTGAAATAGACGTGTCAACAAACATTCCTATGATCATCATATTATTCTCTATTTCAGAGAAACAGACAGAATGGAGCATTCTTTGAGAGGTCAGGAGCTAAAAAGGGAAGGCGCCCTGCCCAGTGGCTCAGTTAGCTGGAGTGTCATCCTATACACTAAAAGCTGGCAGTATTATGCTGGGTCAGCGTACAAACCTTGTTTGAGGGTTTGATCCCTAGTCAGGGTACGGACAAGAGGCAACTGATCGATATTTCTATCTCACATTGATGTTTCTCTCTTTGTTTCTCTGTTTTCCTGTTTCTCTTTGTCTCTCTCTCTCTCTCTCAAATCAATAAACTGGGGTAAGGATTGAAAAAAAAAGGGGGAAGGTCCTTGAATAGTCTTATCATATTCACTTGACTCTACAATATATTTAAATTCAGAAATTACCCAATATAAACCAAGTTACCCATTTCTAGTAACTCAGGATTGCCCTCAACAGAATATGTCTAAATCTCAAGGCCCTATCAACCAGCCCTGGCAAGATTAGGGAGGGGAAGAGGTGTTTCTTTTGTCAAGTGAAGGAAGAAATGGTTTCAATAGCGGGTGGATGTGAGGCTCTGAAAGTGAGTCCCTGGAACTTTGTATGCTTTCTCTCCTACTCATTTTCCTGCTTCATAAAAACCTAATGAAGATAAGGAGGTGTGCTTTGGAAGCAGGTCTCTTAGAGCATAAGTCCGTGGTCCAATTCTTAATCTATTTCCAAGCTGGGGAAACTTGGACAAGTCACTTCACCTTCCTCAATCTCAGTGAAACAGATTAATAATAGCATTAACCTTGTAAGATGGTGAGGGGGTTAGATGAAGATATATGTATAGACCTTTAGAGCTCCTGGTATAGTAAATGCTCAATAAATAGCAGTGTACATAAAGGCCTACTAACTGTATAATTTAAGAGAGCTTCCAAAGAAGTGAGAACTCAAGGAGGAATTGTTGCTTCACCCTGCCAATCAGAAAAGGCTCCCAGAAGGAAGCTGACCTGGGCGTCACAAGAACATTTAGACAAAAGAGAGAAGAGCTAACACACATGCTGGACCTTCCGTCACTAGTCTGTGGAACCTACTCACTATCATAAGATATGACTATAGTCGATATTTTATATGTTGTTAAGATTTGGTCATTATAGGCTTTGGTGACATTTTGCCTACTTTTTATTTTTAAAATCCCCATAAGGCTTACAGTTTGTTCTGATCTTTTTCCTTCTTTCAAATAGGGCCACCATGATAATGCCCATTGTTTCCCTCTTTATTTTAAGTTTTTTATTTATTTATTTCATTGGTTTGTGTCCAACCTTAATAGTCCTGGGCTCAATCGAAACATCTCATCACACATTGTCAGTTGTAATCCTTGGCTTCTAGGAAGGGACACAGCTTTGAAATTGTTCTGTGGCTGACAAGTCCAGCCACAGTTCAATCTCCTTCTTTCCTTTTACATGTCATCTGCCATCAGTTCACACCAAGATTTTTACCAAGTCCTGGACTTAACTAGAATATTTAACAGACATACTTTAATTCTACTACTAGTAAAGGGAACGAATCAAAAGATAAAACCTGAACATATTTTAGGTCTTGGGCTATGTGAAGCCTATCATATTCATATTGTCTTCAAATATTGGATCAATGAACCTTGAATGTACACATTCCCAATTATGTAAATGAGTTATTATTCAAAAACCCAAGTGTTATTTATTGTTTCATATCCCTTTCTGTTACAAGCATCCAACTTTCCCCTACAATTTTATTATCCCATCACTTTCATGGTACCGCTGTTTAAACGGAGTGTGTTACTTGGCTCAAATTAGATATGCTTAGCAACATTTTTAAGAACTAAGATTGTCGTTAAATACAGTGACATCAGCCCCCTCATCCCATCTTTAGAGAAATTGGCAAACAACTCTATTGTGCCAGTTTTCAAAAAACATTTTTTAAGGCCGGCTTTGGCAAATTAGATAATTATTAAGCAAAACAATCTGGTGCCCAACATGATGCATTAACAGTTGCTAATGTTATTGAACTGAACGACAAGAGAGGCACTTTGTTCTTACTTACTTGGCAGACGATTATTCTTTGCTCCAGCAATACTTCATGTGCATACTTCCAAGGAAGACTCATGAATGCAAAGGTTCATTAAGGGAATGAGAGAATCGATTGTAAAATGGAAAAGGCTGGGTGAAGTCATATTTCAAAGAGATGAATATGGTACACTCCATTATGTTGTAATCAGCCTCTCTCTTTCATTCCACAAACTGTAATAGTTTATCCGAATTTTGAAAAAAAGGAAAAACAATTCAGGCAGCCTTCTGACCACCTTCATCCTAAAGCCAGGGAAGGAGTCACACATGCTGCAGGCATTTTCCATTTACCACAGTCCTTGGAGTCCACCAAGCCCATGTTCCTGACCATTTTTCTCTTTAATAAGAAAAACATTCAAATGCTACTATTATTGCTGCCCCGGCAAACCACACTTAATAGATGGGACTTGCCCTGTACATGACACTTACAACATCAATCAAGACTGAATTTTATTTCAATTTATTATGGTTGCTGTCCAAATGAAAAAATGCTTATATCGTAAAAGTGTCTTACGATATAAATGTGCCAATGATGTAATCACAGATTTCAAGCAAAAAAAAAAAAAATCCTGATTTGGGTTAAACATTTGCCCAACCTGGCTCCTAAATTTTTCATTGAAGTTAAACATAACAAAATAATGGGACCATTAAGAGGTGATACTGGTACAAAGCAGAAGTCATATGTTAAATATTTTATATCTTTATGAGGGAGCTTTATTATATTTTCCTTCTTTAAGAAGGGAGTTGATATTTCCAAATGATCCGGGATAAATGACTTTAATTTTACTTTCATTGAATGCTCATCTACAATTTTTTTTATACCCTTTGAAATGACCATTTATCAGGGGAGCAACACTACCCAGCTTATTAGTCTGGAATTCATCCTTGGCCCCAGCTGTTGGTTGGCAGAAGGTCCTCTGGGTCCTACTCAGCTCCCACTGGGCTTTTGTCCCCAGTGAGAGGCAGAAGCAGATGTCAAGAGATGCTTCTCGCTGAAACTGGTTTGGCTCAATGGATAGAGTGTCGGTCTGCGGACTGAAAGGTCCCAGGTTTGATTCCGGTCAAGGGCATGTACATTGGCTGCGGGCGCATCCCTGGTGGGGGGTGTGCAGGAGGCAGCTGGTCGATGATTCTCTCTTATCGATGTTTCTAGCTCTCTATTCCCCTCCCTTCCTCTCTGTAAAAAAAATCAATAAAATATATATTTTTTTAAAAAGAGATGCTTTTCACTGATGGAAAAAAATAAAAAATAAAACAAGCAAAAAAATAAAACCTTCCACCTCTCACTTGATTGATTGGTGACTGAATTTTTCTACAAAGAGCCCAGCAGGTTTCTCAAGAAGCTGGAAGGTCACCTGGCTGGTGTGGCTCAGTGGTTGAGTGTTGACCCATGAACCAAGAGATCGTTGGTTCCATTCCTGGTCAGGGCATATGCCCGGGGTTGTGGCTCAATCTCCGGTAGGGGGCACGCAGCAAGAAGCCTATTGATGTGTTCCTCATTGATGCCATCTTGAAATTTTTAATAATTTTTGAACTGGAGCATGACATTTTGTGAACCCCACACATTAAGTAAATAGTCCTGACAGAAGGTCAAGAGTAGAGTAGGAGAATTTGCATTTCTAACAAGATCTTAGGTGATGCTGATACTGCCGGTCTGGGGACTACACTTTGAGAACTATGAGCTAGAAATCAGAATGCTAAACACTTGATTTCTAAGCCACCTCAAGCAAGAGGTGGTCATGAAACAATTTTGGAAAACAAATTGTGAATAGAATTTTACTGAGAAGGGCCTCCTTTCCTTAGTCTGCACAACCCTTTCCCTGCTCATCTGCCTAGAATGCAGTTGTGGTGCCTGGTGCTATAGCAGCCATCTTGCAACAATGAGGACAAACATAAAATGCTGGCACGCTGGAGCTAACAACAGCCACCACAGCATGGGTTTCTACTCCAAGAGAAGGAGAGTTGATCCGAAAAATAAATCTATATACTGAAGTTATTATATACAATTGAAAATATTCACCCAAACATTTAGGCATTGTGCCTTGCAATATTGTTTGCTCTATACATAGGGTTATTTTTAGACATTGTTGTGAAAATACAATGTAATCGCACTACATACAAAATTTTGTATCTAGATGTAATCACAAAAATAGTAAATACCAAAACTGTTGTCTAGTTGTACTTATTCTCATGATAACAATGCTGTGTAACTGTCCGGGCTTCAGTCTGCATGGCTATTTCACAAGCATTATCTCACTTGCTGGCAACAATCCTATGAGTTGGGTATGGGAGGGAGCAATGATCCAATCCAGGGATAAGTCATCTGAGTTACAGAAATGTCTGAGGGTGCCCAGCTAACTAACAGAGCAGGAACTCAAACTCTGGTATTGGCTCCTAATCCCATGCCTTTATACTCCAAAGCAGAAAATAATCTATTTTCAAGGTCATAGAACATCAAATAAACTATGAGGTCTAGAGTCTTTACTTCCTCTATTTTTCCAACACAGGAAGTTAAACTAACATTCTCAAAGTCCTTTTTTATAATCCCCTACTTCTAAGAGATGCCTCTGGAAAAATAAAAATATTCTATTATCAGTAAGTTTTAGAAGACTAAATTCTACAAATTTCTTCTTGGAGATTCACAATGCAAATTAGAAGTCCTGTAATTTTGTGTTGTTTTGCTAATCCTCACCTGAGGATATTTTTTCCATTGATTTTTAGAGAGAGTGGAAGGGAGGAGGAGAGACAGAGGGAGAGAAACATAGATGTGAGAGAGACACACAGATTGGTTGGCTCCCACACACGCCCCGGCCGGAGCCAGAGATTAAGCCTGCAACCCAGGTTATGTGCCCTTGACCTGAATAGAACCCGAGATCCTTCAGTACACAGGCTGACAGTCTATCCACTAAGCCAAACTGGCTAAGGCAAAGTGCTATAGTTTTTTTAAAAGTTTAGTTAAAAACCAAAATTTGCCAAAGTTATTTGACCAAACAACACCTCTTCTTCAAATAAAAATCTCATCAACACCTCTCAGAACATTGTACTCTATGGAGGTAAAAGTCCCTTCTGATTTTAAGACTTTGAGTATATACAATAGTCCCCCCTTATTCAGATTTGCATTTTGCAATTTCAGTTACCCACAGTCAGTCAGAGTCCAAAAATATTAAAACAGAAAATTGAGGAAATAAACAATTCGTAAGTTTAAAATTGCATGCCATTCTGAGTAGTGTGATAAAATCTCGCACTGTCCAGTTCCATCCCATTTGGGACATGAGTCAGCCTTTTGTTTAGCATCTCCACACTGTATACACCCCCCTGCTCATTAGTCACTTAGTGGCTATCTTGGTTATCAGATCTACTGTCATGGTATCAAGTCACCCTTTATACTTAGTAATGATTCCAAAGTACAAGAGTAGTGATGCTGGCCATTGGGATATGCCAAAGAGAAGGTGTAAAGTGCTTCCTTTTAGTGAAAAGATATGCATGTACAGGAAAAACACAATATATATATAGGGTTTGGTACTATCTGTGGTTTCAGGGATCCACTGGGGATCTTGGAATATACCCCCCTTGAATAAAGGGGCGGGGGGGGGGGTCGGAATGCTACTGTAAAGGAAATGGAAGACCAAGAAAAAGAATGATCATGTGCTATCAAGTATTAATCTTGTACTCAATATTTAACCTAACTATATAACTTTATCATTTATAGTTTTAAAATATATTTTATACTTTCAATATACTTTTATAGTATAGAGTTATTGCATTGCAACAATAAACTTGGTTACTTCAATGTAATGAAAGTTTTGTTGAAATGGAAGTGTGATATTAAATTCAGGATCAATCTTTCCCTGCACCAAAGCACAATTCAAAAAGCAGGAATATCTTTTGAAAGACGTCTGATCAAGAACTACACATTAACCACACAAAAACATCTGATCAAGAGCTGCTCAAAATCAATAGCCGAAACTCAAGTTGCAGAAATCACCCCTCAGCGTTTCACTCCCTATATTTCTCTTACTATTTGTTTTTTCAACGAAGTTCACTTTGGTCACATTTAATTGAGTTAAACAGCTATGCCTAAGGTTAGAAATTATGAAATGATGGATATGGACAACTAGCCAAAATGGCAATGCCCAGCTTTATGGAGGAGGAGAGACAGGGCATGATGCTGGCTTTACCCGTTTATTTAATTAGTAGCTGTCTAATTTAGACATAAGTGTCAGAGACAGACATCAGGGATGCCAAATCAGACAGTCTCTGACTTCCAGCCATTTCCTAAGCGCTGCACTTACAGGCAATGGCTTCCCATTCAGACCAATTGAGACGTGTCATTTTCCTGGAAGCCAAGCCAGTGATTGGATGTGAAGGGTTAACTTCTGGGCAAGTTCGATGTGGACATCACTTTTCTAGGTCAGTTTTCATAAGTGCTCAAATTTTAGGATGAGACATATCTAAAGTAGAGGTTTATATTTCCACTGTTGCAGTAAGTACTGTCCCATTTTAAGTTCATCAGTCATTCAAGCAATACTGTCTAGAGACCATTGTAGCAAGCTTTAGAGAAATACTGAGATGAGCAAGAAGAAGTGTGTGCCCCTTTTGCATTGTCAAAAAATAAGCATTATAAAATGTACATTTTGAAATATATATCTATATTAATAAAAGGGTAATATGCTAATTAGACCAGGAGACCTTCTGAGAGACCTTCCAGATAAAGCCATGGTGGTGGGGCCAAGAATGAGGTGGTTAGGGGTGATCAGGCCAGGAGGGAAGGGCAGTTGGGGGTGATCAGTCTGGTGGGGCGGGGGGCAGTTGGGGGTGAGCAGGCCAGCAGGGGGGTGCAGTTGGGGGCTAGCAGGCCTAGCAGGGGAGGCAATTGGGGTAAGCAGGCAGGCAGAGGGGGCAGTTGGGGGCAAGCAGGCAGGCAGGGAGGGCAGTTGAGGGTGAGCAGGCTGGTGGGGGGGCAATTGGGGGTGAGCAGGCTGGTGGGGGGGCAATTGGGGGCAAGCAGGCTGGCAGGGGGCAATTGGGGGTGAGCAGGCTGGCAGTGGGGGGCAGTTGGGGACTATCAGGCTGGCAGGGGAGGGCAGTTGGGGGCTATCAGACTGGCAGGGGAGGGCAGTTGGGGGCAAGCAGGCCAGCAGGCAGAATGGTTAGGGGTGATCAGGCAGGTAGGCAGGTGAATAGTTAGGAGCCAGCAGTCCCGGATTGCAAGAGGGATGTTTGACTGACAGTTTAGGCTCGATCCCACAGGATCAAGGGATCCCAGATTGGAAAGGGTGCAGGCCGGGCTGAGGGATACACCCCCCATGCACGAATTTCATGCACCAGGCCACTAGTATACATATTATTGATTTCAGAGAGGAAAGGGGAGGGAGAGAGAGATAGAAACATCAATGACAAGAGAGAATCATTGATCGGTTGCCTCCTGCATGGCCCACTGGGGATTGAGCCCACAGTCAGGGCATATGCCCTGACCAGGAATTGAATCATGACTTCCTGGTTCATAGATCGATGTTCAACTATTGAGCCACGCCAGCCAGGCCACAAAATGTACTATTTTAATAATTAAGTGTATAGTTCAGTGACATTAAGCTCATTCACAACATTATACAACCATTACCACTACCTATCTCCAGAACGTTATCTTAAATAAACTCTGTACTCATTAAGTAATAGTTCCCCATTCTCTCCTTCCCCCAACCCCTGGTAAGTACTATTTTACTTTCAGTCTTTATGAATTTGACTATCCTAGGTACCTCATATAACTGGATACATGCAATATTTGTCCTTTAGTGTTGGGCTTATTTGACTTAGCATAATATCCTCAAGGTTCATCCATGTTGCAGCATGTACCAAAATTGCATTCCTACTTAAGGCTGAATAATATGCCATCATACACACACACACACACACACACACACACACACACACACAGTATATATGCCACAATTTGTTTTTCCATTTATCCTTAAACATTTTATTTGCTTGCATCTTTTGGCTATCCTACCTAATAAAATGGTAATATGCAAATTACCATCACTCCGCTACGCCCACGATTGGGCCGTTGGGAGACTGGGGGCGGGACTCGGGGTAGCTGACTGGCGCTAAGGGAGGACCCATGGGGCCAGCAGAAGGCGCCAGTGGCAGAACTCGGGGTGGCTGATTGCATGGCTGTCTGCACCAATTTTCTGCCAGCACCAGTTTTCCTCTGGCCACCCGCCGATCGGAGTGCCTCCCGGCCACCCCAAGTTCCTCCACCGGCAGTGCTGGAGGAACTCAGGGTGGCCGATCGCTCTGGCAGGAGGCGCTCCGATCGGCGGGTGGCCAGAGGCAAAGGCACTGGAGGAACTTGGGGTGGCCGATCGTGCTGGCGGGAGGTGCTCTGATCAGCAGGTGGCCAGAGGAAAACTGGTGCTGGCGGAAAACTGGTGCCAGCAGCCAGGTGAAGGAAGGTCTTTTGCACGAAACTTCGTGCAATGGGCTTCTAGTTGTAAATAATGCTCCTTTGAATCTGAGTGTACAAATATCTACTTGAGTCCCTGCTTTTAATTTAGGGGTGCATATAGCTAGAACTTGAATTGCTAGATCACATATTAATTCTACACCTAATTGTTTTAATGAACTACCATGCTGTCTTCCACTGGAGATGCACCCGTATACTAGTACATTCCCATCCGCAATGTACGGGGATTCTAACTTCTTTTCATGTTCATCAATACTTGCTACTCTCTGTGTATTTTCCAAGAGCCATCCTAAAGGGTTCATGGTTTCCTTTAAAAAGCCCATTTGTAGAGAGCAAGTGGGATAGAGATAATTAATATATGGAAATAGAAGAAAAGTGTAAATATCACAGTAACCTGTGAGTGCTTTTTAAATATTAACACTTAGGTAAATAAGCCTTTTCTAGTCTATAGCACTGGTTCTCAAAGTGTGGTCTGTGAATACGTATAAGGCCAGCTATTCCTTAGACAATTCCATTTCTCTGTTTTGCCAGGTTTCCCCACAGCCTAGGGGAGCCCACATTTCAAGGTTATCAAAAATTAGCCACGTGACAAAGCCAAATTTCTCCATGGTGCTGCCTAAGAAACACAAGTCCAATTTCCCAGGAAGTATAATCAACATGAAAGTGGGTCTTGAGTTTCCTAAAATACCCCATCAGTAACTGTGAGAAACTAGTCTAAGGAACTTTAACACCAGGTATGGTCAGGAACTTGACAAGTTAGACAAGCGTGTCAAACTCGTGGCCCGCGGGCCGCATACCTCATTTATTTGGCCCATGTTAGTCTTTGAGTTTGACATGCTTGAGTTAGAAGATCACACAAAATGAGGCTCAGTGCTAACGGGGAAGAGAGGAGAGTTACCCGTATTCTTATTGAACTGTTATTGACAGCACCAGCAAGGCCAAAGTCAAAGACTAGTGCTTTTAGACGGTAGAAAATAAAAAAACCTCTAGGAAAACAATGAAAAGAGAACATCTATGGTAAGACATTTGGCAGCAAACCATAGTCACATCTAGGTTGGCCTTATTCTCTCTCTTTTCACCTGGTAATGTAAACTTGTTATACACGTAATTACTGTGTGTACTACCAATCACATTATAATAATGAGTGTGCTACACAGACGTTAAGATTTTCTCTCATGGCAATCCAAGAAACTCTTTTGACTTAAGGTTTTGTTTTTTTTTTAACATCCTTACTCTTAGCCTGAAGGTAACTTCTTTGAATGGTCTGCCAAAAATTTTCAACAACTCTTTTAATAACAGGAAACTTTGCTTATATCCAGAACCCTTTCATATCTTGGACCTCATATTTTTTTAAAAATCTCTAAAAAGTAGAATTTGTGTCCTTACTGAAGGTACCTTTAAAAAATGTATGTGTATGTTTGAGTGTGTGTGTGTGTGTGTGTGTGTGTGTATACTATGTTAGGATGTAACTATAGGGTGTCCCAAAACCATGTATGCATACTTTAACAGCTGATAGCTCAATTAATGTTTCCTTCTTTTCAGCCAGACTAAGCTTTGAACAAAGGAAATTCATCCTAAAATGCTACGGGAAGTTTGAAAACACAGCTCAAGTACAAACACTGCTTTTATAATAATTCAAAGTGTGTACTAGTATACACACTGTGTCCCCCCAAAATGTACACACTTTAACAGCTGATAACTCACTTAACTTTCACTCCTTTGCAGGTTTAACTGATTTGAAATAATGGATGAAGCAGACTAAGCTTTGAATAAAGAAAATTTATCCACTAGACATTTTTTTATGGGGATACATAAAAGATAAAAGTTTACAATACAAAACCGGCAACAGTCAACAAATTGAAGGCGCACAAATACCGAATGAAATGATTCTTGATGTTTACGATTCCATTGCTTTGCATTATCAGCCGTGGATGGACCAGAACAATCATCAGTTTGAGAACAGGCGTTGACAAAAAAATTATTTATTTCTGTAGATTCTCTTAAATTGTGAAAATGAACTGTGTTAATAAACACTGACTTTGTATACATTTTTTGGGACAACCTATATATACATTTGGAGAGGAAAGGAAGGGAGACACTACCCAAACACTAACAGTAGAAATTGAAAATTTAAAAAAGATTCTAAGTAAATGTTTGCTACAAAGATTTCAGGAGCACCAAAGTTGCCAACAACCTGTACATATAGTCTTGTCAATATAATAATATCTTTGGAAATACTAATATTATGCTTTGCTCTAGTTATTTCCTGAGCTAATTTTTACCCCTTTGACAAATACAAGGCAATAAATAATGTAAACGCCACAGTAACTGGAGGTCGCAAAAACATGGGTTTTTTTTTGCAAAAGACAAGATTTTCTCTGTTGCTTTGAGTCACCAATGAAAAGCCCATATTTGAATGATTAAAGCTGTCTATCTTACTAGTGAAATTCAACTACCCCAGGATGAATTAGTCAAGGAAAGCAAACTACTAAAAGAGGTGATAAGGATGGTTTGTGGCGATAGCACTCACATCCGGAAGTAAAAACAAAGGAAGACAGACCCCACTTCTGTGGATTTTGATGAACCCACACATTTTGTGGCTTGGATTGTTTGCAATGAGCTCTTACATAGCTCAGCACATTGCTATCACTTCCTGCCCTCAGCAGATTGTCCCGTTTTCTATTTTCAAAATTCTCAATAATTCTATTATCCAATTAGAGAAGGAAATTCACAATATTATCAAGAGGAAATTAGACTGACAGTTGCTGCTTTCCAGTTAAATGAGATCCAGGACTCTCAGATGTAAAGTGAGGTGAATTTGCTAAAAATGAAGGAAGTTGAAGCACAGGCCCCAGGCAAAATTTCTCTACACACTCTTGCTACAGTATCTAAGGAGTGGATTAAACTGCATATTCTAAAACAAGAATATAGGTACCATTCCACCCTCTGACTACCATTAGCCCTCTGACCCAACTACCATTACTGCTCATGTGTGCTCATAAAACATGCTTTATACCCATCAATTGATAGCCCTTCTATTTCCATCACCAACATTTACTAAGCGAATACTTACTGAGCACTTGCTATATGCCAGAGATACCACAATTCTCAAAGCACTGTTAGAGTTAGATTCTATCACTATGCTCATTTTACAGATTAATTAATAATAAATAAATTAAAGCTTGAGTGCTAAGTATCAGATTGTCAATACTTCAACCCAGCTTTGGCTGATTACAGGGCCTTCGCTTTTAGCTGCTCTGTATGGTTGTCAAGTTCAAAACCCAGCATCACCATGATTATCTGCGTAAGTTACTGCACTTTTCCAGCCTCAATTCTCACAGGGTTCTGGTGAAATGCTTGTTTATCATGTACCAAGTACTATCCAAGTATTTACTATTACTTGTGTTCTTATTGTTGTTGTTATGCTAAAATAAACAATTCCCTATCTTACGTAGAACAGGCCATCTTTCAGGTCTCAGGATGTATGAAAAGGGTCATATCTGGCTATTCCAGAATTTCCATGCAACAAAGGTGGGTTTCTTATCCCCAAAGTGAAGAATGATGGTAATTTAGTCACTGAGTGTCATGTAATCACAACAGTATCCCCATGTATGCCATGGGCACTCAAACCATGCTAATGGATCAGCTAATCACACAGAACTTATGGGCCAAGATCCAGATG
Source organism: Eptesicus fuscus (assembly GCF_027574615.1). NCBI lineage: Eukaryota > Metazoa > Chordata > Mammalia > Chiroptera > Vespertilionidae > Eptesicus > Eptesicus fuscus. The sequence goes on from NC_072490.1 coordinate 18,155,240, forward strand.
AAATCTTTTGGGGGTACACTACCTCAATCCCCCCTGCACTGGCCTTTCCTCCGAGGCTGTCAACTTCACCCTTTTGCATGCCAATAGTGCTAATGCCACAGTTACACCACCCATGGCAAAACTAAAGCTTGCCAGAGTTGCTGCAAGTCAATGATGTCCTCCTCCCAAAGTGGCCAGGAACAAGGGTATGCCACACACTCAAAAATGATTAAAAGAAAGACTAAATGTAATATAAGCTTTATGCGGTCTTCATGTATAGGCAACCAGAATACTGGGCATCATTTCTAGAAGTAGCAGCTGTGCAAGGTGTCAGATGATTCTGGAAGTTGGCCTGCCTATCATATTCTTTCCTTATAATAAGTGACCATCTATTGTTCAGCTGCTGCTATGTCTCTTAGTAAAGCATTTACCCGCCATTTAATAAATATGACACATAAGCATAACCATGATATTCTCTCATAAATAGTTCTAAGCTTCAAAGGAGGTGCAATTGCAAATCCTAAGGCTAAAGAGCAAGGGAACTTCATGAAGTGAGCTTCCACATGAACTCTCATGAAGTACTAGTAGCTCAGAGTTCATACACTATAGAAATGTGCTATAATAAATGGGCCTTGGCCAAAATTTACCTTCTAATTTATTGCAGGTATAAATCTTACATTGTGATAATAGCTTGAGAAAAACATTTTCCATTGTATTAGAAGTACCCTTTTGTCTCCTCCCTGGCCCCCAGAAAGTTTTCACCATCCATCATTGTTTCTCATGCGCACCGGTTAACACAAGACATCTGACTTTAAATCCTCTTGCAATCCCTCTACACACAGGCTGTTTTGTAATTGATGGTCCTTACTGATGAAACCTGAATCTGCAGGTGATTAGAACACACCAATTTTCATGTCTCCGTGGCATTAATTCAAAACAGCAGGTATTAGAGAAGCAGAAAACTATGCTTCTTGCGGAGGGAATATTTTTCAAACTATGAATACTACAATACTTTATATCAAATGTGAATCTCAAATATGAATCCGTAACTACAACATCAGCCAGTTAGTGTTCAAAATTCCCCAAGGAAGAGAGAATATTTAAAAACTAGTTGACTGCCTGAGCTTGAGCCTTCTTTATTCACAGCTAAAAGTTCCCATATCCCTCAAGAAGTCTTCACCTGGCATAATTTAAATTCTGTCACCATCCCGCTTTCTTCTTCTGAATGCACAGTGGGGTCTCTGTGTGATTTTGAGAAAAGATGGCAGATCCCGGTTCCCTATATTCTGTAAATATGTTGTTTTACATTTGGCAGCCAGTCACGTCACATCGTGTATTCACCTTATATTTTCTTTCTTGTGAGGGATAGCTTCTATTTCTGACTATTTTTCAGAGACCATTTGGATATGTTCTTCAAAATGAGGTTCCTACTAAGAGTTAATTAGCTAGCCTGTTATTGAGGTCAAAGACAACATAACATCCCATTCCAGGGTATTTAACCATTTGATAAGTTAAAACATCAAATAACTTCACAAAAAGGTATTATAAAGAAATCTAGAAACCTGACTTTGGGTGGTGGGCACACAAAGCAATATACAAATGATGTATCATAGAATTGTACACTTGACACCTACATAATCATATTAACCAATGTCACCCCAATAAATTTAATTTTTAAAAAATTTCAAAAGCAAAATAAAATCTAGAAATGAGAAAAATTCGACAGACTAAGACACAGAATACACTTATTATTGAAATGTGAGGAAATAGCATTAAAAACAGAAAAACCAAGCCCAAATCTACCATCATTATGTCACCGCAATTTAATCTTTAGAGAACATCCTTGGACAAAAATTGTGCTCTGTAACTTAGAGAAGTTTGGTGATGCTCCTTTGAAAGTTGTGCCCTCAGTATTTTCAACTTTGTCCCATGTATGGCTTTAAAAGAAAAAAAAACGTGTACTTTTCCTCAAACTAGTCCTTCATAAAATGCACAATCAATAGAGCCCCTAATGGTTTTCATATTTCAGTCTAATAGATAACATGGCATTGCCCTTCCAACCTCTTTTGCTGCAGAATCACAGTTTCACAGACACATTTTCCTTTCAGCCAGACTTCATATGTGGTAGTCACAGGACACTGGCATTAACATTTAATAGAGTTTGTGAGCATAAAGCACTTTTATGGATACCTGCTAGAGAGCTTTATTTTCCTTTGAAAGTTTTATTAGAGCTGTTACATTTTTCTGCAGTGTTTTATGTGACTTGCTGTAAATGATGATTGTATTGCATTAAACAAAACAAAATCATCGGTGTCAGGCAACTAAAACACTATGTGACCAGATGCTTGTCACCTAGTTAGAAGAAGGGAGAAACAAATCTAACATTACACAGAAGTCCCTGGTTTTGCTGGTGAGGATAATGAAAATTAAATAACCACATAGGGTCTAAAATGAGAAATTTGATATGATGATACAGATACAAATGAATTATGAAAATACTAGCAACTTACACAAAAATTATTGATTTCCCCCCTTTGATTACTATTTCAGTGATGAGAGTATATTAGGTACTTGTTTGCTTGCAATGTGTTTTATTAATGCTTTATATCTGACACCCAATTTGGAAATCAATGCTTATTTCATCATTTTTCTCTGAGGGGTTCTATTATTTACAATTGATTTAACAGGAATGAAAGGCTTACCATTAACAAGACCCAGCTGCTGACACTTCGCAGATGAATTATTGAACTTCAAAACCTGAATTAACTTAACCATCGTCAAGACTGATGGTTTGATGATTTTTTGCGCCAAGTCTAATGTATTTATAATTAGAATGTCAAAGCAACTGTTTTCCTGCTTGGCCCTCTTTCTTGATTCTTTCACTTCATAGTATTTTAAAGTTGGTTTGCTTCATAGACCACCCTTCCTCTGAGTTTAAAAGTAATACTCGAGTAGCAAGTAGATATCCAAGTCTGGTGTTTGAGAGAGGGGACTGAGCAGGAGATATAAATTTGGAGATGTAGGCATAAAAACCTAGAAATCACCAAGAAGTTAAATGTTGTTAAAAGAGAAAAGTACAAGCACTGAGCCCTGGGACATTCAAACACCTAGTGGCCACAGAGAAGAAGACCAAAGAGGAACCTGAGATGGAGCAAGGAGAAAACCAAGGAAAGAGGTGGTGATGAGGGAAAAGTCCGTAAAGCAAAATGAGACAATGCAAAATAGAAATCAGTACCATAATAAAAATTCATATAAAATGAAGAGTATAAATGAAGTTCCTTAGCCTAATATGAGATTACTATTTAAAAAAAATGTATCCAACTCGTTGTTTAAAACAATCCCTTAAAAATTAGGACAAGATAGGGCTGTCCAAATTCAACAAGTTCTCTTAAAAATTGTACTAGAGCCCTGGCCCTGTGGCTCAGTTGGTTGAGTGTCATCCCATGCACTGAAAGGTCACCTATTCAAGTCCTGATCAGAACACATGCACAGATTGTGGGTTTGATCCCAGTGGGATGCATGCAGGAGGCAGCCGACCAATGTTTCTCTCTCATATCCATGTTTCTCTCTCATATCCATGTTGCTCTCTCCCATCCTCTCTCTCTAAAAAATAAAAGTAAATGAAAACAGGTTTTTAAAAAATTGTACTAGAGGTCTTAATCAGTATAATAACATGCCCTCATCCTCTCTCCTCCACCTATTCCAACATACACATACAGGGCAAAATGGTTGAAAAAAGAAGAACCAGAGATAATATCTCAAAAAAGCTACAAACATTTTTAAATAATAATATGAGTTTCTAAAATTTTCTGGATATAAAAGTCAATCATATTTATATACTATAAATAAACAAAATGTGATTTCTAAAAAGCAGTCATTAAAAATAATAAAAATAATGTATCTACTATAAGCCAAGCAGAATTTAGGTCACTTCCAAGTAGAAGAATATAAACATTCCTGAAACATACTAAGAAGTCAAATAAATGAGAGTAATGCCAGAGTCATGAACTGTATCTGCATCTAGAGTGATCCACACTGGCAAAGCTAGTTCAATCAAAATCCATACATAGTTTTTCATGGAACTTGACAAGTTGCATCTGAAAATAATTAGGAAATACAAAGTAAAATAGAAACCAAAACATTCTCAAAGAAGTACAAAGTAGGAGCCAGAAATCAAGACTTAGTGTAAAGAAGAATTAAACATAAGAGTATTGACACAGAGTAAACTTATAAACAAGACAGAACTAAGAGCTCAGAAAAACACATACACAGAAATGTAATATATAACAGAAAAGATACTTATTATTGAGATAAGGGTAGATGATAAAATAAATAGTGTTGGAGCAAGTGGTTTCCATATTCGGGGGGAAATAATAGATCCCTATTTCACACCAGTTACAGAAAACCAATTCCAAATGAATTATGTGAAAGGAAAAAACTAAGATGTTCATAAGAGATTAAAAGAGAACTTTTAGTACCTTGAGATAGTTTATAAAATAAAATTAGAATGCATTAAAATTAATAAGAACTTCTAGAATGCAACAAAAATATCACAGATGTTTCATTAAAGATAAAACACATGTTCATTGAACATGAAAAGAAGCACAACCTCATTGATAAATTAGGTAAATGCCAGCTGAAATCATGAGATATTTTATTACACCAAGCAAGTGTGGGAAAATAAAGAACTTTAGTGGTACAAAGTGATGTTGAATATATAAAACCACAAGAATACTTATACACAATATATTATTCCAACATAAATACAAGTGACCGAATCATAAACAACGTAATAATTAACATTAAACTCAAGAGTGCTAAGGTTGCATTCGGAAAAGGAAAATAAAATAAAAGGGTACACAGGGATCTCAAAGGAAATGATGACATTCTGTTTCTTAAACTGGGTATGGAATGCAGGGCTTTGTTTTATTAATGTATTTTACTATTTAATTATTTTATTAATTTTTCTTGTATTGGTTGGTTTTATTGTTTTATTATCTTATTGCTGATTATTTTATGTGTTATAATTCATTATTTTTCATTAAGTATTTATGATTATTTTTTCTATTATTTTATTTTATTCATTATTTTATTATCTTTTATACATTCTTTCATTATTGTAATTGTCCTAAAAAATACACTATAAAAATTTGATCTACAAAGCAGAATGAAAATCTTAGATAAAACTCTTCATTATTTCAAAGCAATTAAAGAACAAATGACCCCTATGAAGCAAGATTACAAAGAAGGGATGCAAGATTTTAAAGGAATCAGAAAGAGATGAAAACTTAGCTAGCCTAGCTCAAAAAAGAATGGCAGTGTAAAACAAAACTATTACAGAAATGAAATCATACTAAATCAAGCAGACAAGCATGGTAAAAAACGGTCAGTAACTTGAAAAACAGAGCAAAATGAAATTAAGATGTTCAAATGGAGAAAAAGATTACTGATGCCTAAGTCAGATCAAGGTTATACAAGAAAAGCATACATTATATCCTTAATAAAACGAGATGCTGAAAAAGATATTCAAATAATTTTTTTTTCTGAAATAAAAGGAGGCCTGAACCAACAAATGAAAAGGGTATAGTTGATGTTTGCAGGGGGGGGGGGATTAGTGGAAAAATACAGAATACATAATCAACACTAGAGCATATCTTTGTAAAGTCACCAGATTCAAAGAAAAAAAAAAATAGGTGGGCAACCAATGAGATGAGTAAAAAGACAAATTTATTCCGGGTTGGAAATTTAATACTGCAATGATGACAATTCTCCCTGAACAATTATTATAATTCAAATTTGATTCCAATTTCCAAATGAGAAAAAATAATAGACAGGAATGAACAGCTAGGAGAGTGCTGAAAACAACAAAAAGAGTAAGGAAAGGGACTAATTACTAAAGCTTATTATAAAGTTTTAGTAATTAATGGATCAACATATGCCCTTATGGAACCAAATAGAGTAACCAGATGTAGACACAAATGACAAAGTATTTCACAGCAATAGGTCAAAAAATGGCTTACCAAAAGAGGTTTTTAAAAATTAGATGTTATACTGGAGCAGTAAAATGAATTTCTTTCATTATGTTTACTCTGCTAATGTAAATCTGTCTATCTTATCTGAAAAGTATTTTGTCCATATGAATGAAGTTCCCTTTTTGACTTAGTGATCTGGAGTTTCCATTTCTAGGAAGCCATCCTAAAGGAATAATCAGTGTGAACACAAATCTACATATATAAAACCCTAATAAGCAAATAGACCAAATTGCGGAACAACCGAACATCGCTATGATGTGTGCTGACCATCAGGAAGCGGGTGTGGAACATGGCAGGCATTGGCTGCAGTGGGATGGTGGAGCAGGTGAGTGGGGGCACCAGACCAAGGTGAGGCACCTGTCGCTGTCATCAGGGTGAGCCTCTGGTGGTTACTGAAAATTCTTTGCTCCCGTGCATCACAGTCCCGCCTGGCGCTCACACCTGCTGCTGGCCCCGCTCGCACTTGCTGCCAGCACCAGAGCCGCCACTCGCACCCGCTGCTGGCGTCCAGTGCTGGCCCTCGGTGCCATCAGCAGGTGTGAGCAGCAGCTGCCAGCCCCAATAGCCCCTCAGGGCTTCTCCGCCTCCCCCTGCTCCTGAGGGGCGATCAGGGCCAGCAGCTGCTGCTCGTACCCACTGCTGGCAATGGTCCCACTCGCACCCACTGCTGGCCCCGGCCGCAATGGTTCTGCACCATTAGTAGGTGTGAGCGGGAACAGCGGCAGCGGTGCTTCCAGCAGACAGGGAGCTGGGGGGCTGCAGCAGGAGGGACTGGGCGGGGCGCGGAGGATAGGCTGAGACCCGCGCTTGTGCCCACTGTAGCCTCGCAGCCCACAGTTTCTTTCAAAATGCACAAATTTGTGCACTGAGCCCCTAGTATGATTATATTTGTTGTTTACTTATGCAATACAACAACTAGACATAGTATGTGTACATTTTAGAAAGCTGAAATGCTTTGTGAGTGATTCATCTTCTTTATCCTTTTTCTCTGATGGAGGAGAGAAGTTGATAAAATGCTCCCACTTTTCTAAGTATGAAAAAAATAAAGTCCAGGAGCAGAGACAGATTGAAGAGAGTAGGAGGAAAGAGGGAGAACTTGAAGGGTTGAGGTCCCTGAGGAACTGGGAAAGGGTGGCGCCAAGAGCCTAGGGTGTGGGACTAGCCCTAAGCATGCGGAGGCACACCCCTTCCCCACATGCCAGCAGAAACAGGGGAGACGGAAGTTTCAGGGTGAGCAAGAGGTTCAGCTTAATTTTTGGTAACTTCATAAAGTAAGGGGTAAGGCTATCAAATAAGATTAGAAAGGTTTCATGTTGAGGACATGAGAAAAGTGGAAGAGAAAATAATAAAGCAGCAGTTCTTTAAAAAATTAAGTCAACCTTTTCACTAATTCAGAGTATACCCCCGCCCCCTCCCACCAATTAGTGGGAACTGATGGTGTTCTCTAATTATACTGGATTTATGAACAGGCTAGACATACATGAGATTTTATTCCCTATTCTGTGTTTTGGCATTCGCTTCTTGATGCTCTCTTTCACCTAACCCAAGTTACGCTGACATGATCTTTGACTTCCCACGGAGAAGTGTTCATTTTAACTGGCAGGCAAATGATATTACCCTCTGAAGGCCCATCATGCTAAATGACCATTAAACCATTACACTTAAGAGCTGCCTCTCAAGATAGAGATTTCCAAGTGCTTCACACGGTATCACTGTTCAACTCTCAGCATTTTATAGACAGGGAAATGTCACCACCAAGCTCACATGAACTCCTCTGGTTATAAACAAAACATCTGTGGCTGGTTAGCTCCCTTGGTTGTTTCATCCATGAAGTTAAATGACCAAAATCTTGAGTGGAACTCTTGTAAAGCTCGGTTAGGAAGGTTCTCTTTATAAGCCATTCATTTGCAGCCCCAGTTGGATGAGTTGTCTCTCAAAAGGGACCCCTGATTCAGACAGTATGTGGCTGCCATCACCCCATCAATCAGCCTCCTCTCTCCTTATTCCCCACCAGGCCCCCTCCATGTTCACCAGGCTCTTCTCCTTTCTAGCTACCCTGCCTTTATACCTCTCCCCAAGTCCTTCCTTGCACTGTGATTATTCTGTTCCCACCCAATCCCTCTGCACTTCAAAATGTGCCTCAGTTTCACAGCAGTCCAATATTTTTCTCCAGTAACTCTAGTCTTCATGAGTGTCTATGTAGATGAATGACCACCCTTTGCATCAATATTCTACGATTTAGTTCACAATTATATTTGGTTTGAGAATTAAATTGCTCAAGAGCATGTAACAAAGGTATAGCACAATATAATGCAAAAGAAGCTCTGCTTTCTATTTCAAGTTCAGTACTTCTTAGCTAGGTAATCTTGGACAATGCATCTGATCTCTTTGGACAGTCATTTCATCATGTGAAAGATGAAAAGCCATACAGCTGTAATTTTCTGCCTTATACTTTTTAATCACTTCAGTCTTTAGTATCACTCAATAAACACTTGATGACTGATGGAGTCCTATTAATAGATAATACAAATCCATAATGAAGAGTGCAAAAAAATCATGCGCACAAAACCCCTAACCCTATGGGCAATGTAAGCCACCAGAAATAGTTCTTATTTTCCTTTCTCTTATACTCAGCCATATTTTTGAAGTTGTGAAGTAGTGCTAATTTTGACAACTTCACTTACATTTCTAAATGTTCAGTTGACAACCATCTTCAAGCCACAACTTCTTGTACCTGGACTTGCCTAAATGGATGTATATCTATATTCAAATAATCCAAGTGTTTGAAATAAAACCTTTTAATCACAGAAAAGCAATAAATAAAATATAAAGAAACCTTTTGCCATATGACCTGTTCAACAGCAGCCGTCAAGCCTCCAACTCCTTCAAGTCCTGCTAACTAGTTAAAGAGCTAAAAGAAGGCTAAGAGGGGATGGAAGCAGGTGAAAGGCCACTGGCTGGGAAGGCAGAATGGCTAGGATGCAAGAGGTGTGTTCTAAGATCTCATAGCATCAACACCCAAAATGCCCCCATGTGTTCCATATTTGACACCCCTTCCTTCTCCCATAATGCACTGGTGAAGATATGTTCTCTGAGCCTTTGAGGCACCAACTCTCTTGACTTGGGCCCAGTTCTCTTTGGGAAACCATTACTGTAGCATTAGGTCTCTGTAATGTTAAGGCATACAAGTTAAGCAGAGATCTGCAGGACAACTTGCCTAGTTTTATTGATCTAATTCAGATGTTAGCAAGCTACAGCCTGCAGGACAAATCCAGCACTTTAAAAAAAGTTGCCAGTCTTTAGCTGGGGAAAAATAAATTCATGACACCTGAAAACGTAGCCTTCAGATTACAGAGTCCATAAATAAAGCATTAGTGGACACACCATACTCGCTCCATTACATATTGTCAAGGGCTGCTTTACTTCTACAATGGCAGAATTGAATAATTGTGACAGAAACTGTATGGCCTACAAAATTTACTTTCTGGTCCTTTACAGAGAAGTTTGCACACATCTGATCTAAACTCTTAAATCCGCCACTCCCAACACAGCATATAAAGCACATGTTTTAGATTTTAATATCTTTGCATATTTCACCCTGAGAAACCTTCATGATTTAGCAAAGCACACTGATGTTAGCTGAATTTAGGATTTTGTAGGACATGCCGAACCAGAAAGATTTAGAATTCTAAATCCCACTTGGAATTGCCAGAATAAAGCGGCTTGAGACCAACATCCTCTCAGGTGAGAGAGCTGCCTTAGAGCATTGTTTAACCTCCAGGTGAGTACAATAACAGCACGCCTGAGGTCATTCTAATGCGAATTCATTAAAACTGTACGAGATGAAGTATGGACTGAGCTTTTCTTACACCATGAGGCTTTAAGACAAAATTCCACCACCCGGCATCCTTCCTCACTTTATCCGTAGCAACTCACGTTCCACCCCAAACAGAGGCAAACTGCCCAACCCACAGAACCCCGGTGTTTCAGGAGATATTTCAATACGTATAGAACAGGGCAGCAACACCAATTCTTTTCTCTGAGTTTTTCCTGGGCAAGAAACTATTGCCATATTTAAGACAACTGGAATACATATTCCCAAATCCAGGTAAGGCCAATTACAAATGGAAATGCTCAACATAACTACTGATAAGAGAATGAGGAGCTAAAAGAGAGATCTGAACTTACCTCCTGTCTGTAGGTCCTGAGAACAAGTCTCTAGATGAGAAGATTGGGTGACAGTCTCTTTAAGGTGATGGTCAGGACCCTGCAAGAGAAATGGCCCACATTTATCAGTCTTAAATAGCACAATGCAGAAAAATAAATTTTAAAAAAAATTATTATTTAAGAGTATTTCCCTGGCCTCACAATACCTTCTTTCCATGATGTGACATGTTTATTCTTCTCACTATGAAGAACCACCAAGCTCTTTTGCTAAATCTTGAACCAACTTGGAACATCTCCACTGAAGCTCTGATCGCCCCGAGGAAGGAAACCAAGTGAGGGCCTGAAGCCTCTTAGGGCTGAGCTTTATATTCACTGGGCTCAGGTGTGAGCTCCGGCACTTTCCTATGCAAAATAACTCACAAAGGTGATGGCCATTTAATCATACTGGTGCATCTACCACAGCACCGATCTTTGACTCCACAGCAAATTGAAAGCAGATTCAAGTTCTGCTAAAATCCAGATCCATGAAGATGGCAAGAAAAAAAGGAGACAGATTGTGACCATCTTGGTTTCTTCATTTTTCACATGAAGTCCTAGGGTCTCCTGAGAAATACCTCTCATTGTATTGCCTCAGCCATCTTAAGGAAATATGTCAAGGGCTTTAATCCTAGCTTTCTTCAAAAACTAAATTCTTACCCTAACTGGTTTTGCTCAGTGGATAGAGTGTCAGCCTGCGAACTGAAGGGTCCCAGGTTCGATTCCAGTCAAGGGCATGTACCTTGCTTGTGGGCACATCCCCAGTAGGGGGTGTGCAGGAGGCAGCTGATCGATGTTTCTCTCTCATCAATGTTTCTAACTCTCTATCCTTTTCCCTTCCTCTCTGTAAAAAAATCAATAAAATATATTTTTTTAAAAACTAAATTCTTACGTTCTAAATGGTCTTTTACTCAGAGAATATAATTCTGTTTTCTTAATTTCTGGCAGGGAAGCTAAATAACTTGTCTCCAAGAGTCTCTTAGATTGGGTTTTAATGATCACAAGTGCATATTCCTGAATCGATTGCATTAGACCAGTGGTCGGCAAACTCATTAGTCAACCGAGCCAAATATCAACAGTACAATGATTGAAATTTCTTTTGAGAGCCAAATTTTTTAAACTTAAACTTCTTCTAATGCCACTTCTTCAAAATAGACTTGCCCAGGTCGTGGTATATTGTGGAAGAGCCACACTGAAGGGGCCGAAAAGCCACATGTGGCTCGCGAGCTGCAGTTTGCCGACCACTGCATTAGACCGAAGAGAAGCAAGTAGTGTTCCCAGATTTGACGAATAAAAATACAGAACTGAATTTGAAATTCAGATAAACAACAAACATCTATTTAGCATAATTATGTCCAAAATAAATAGTATACATATACTAAAAATGTATTGGTTGGTTATCTGACATTCAAATTTATCTGAGCATCCTGTATTTTTTCTGACAATCCTAAGAGCAACTTTAATTCAAAATGCTTCTTGGCGGATAAGTAGTGGGGGGGTGGGGGGGGGGGAGTTTGGTGACTATGTAGTACCTAATCCTGGAAGTCAAAGTTCTTAAAAACTTTGAAACAAACCAAAATCCCTTTAATCCTCAGTTCTGCAATCTGTAAAATGTGAGGTGTGGTATCTAAATATTGCATGGGCCTGCACTGTGAGGTAAGAGTAATGATAGACCAGCTATGATACAAAATGAACTGCAACATCCAATATTTTTAACTTCCTTAAATTGCCTCTGTATATATATTGCTGATCAGTGTAACTAATTTATAATACCTCCTAGACTGTATAAGACAGGCATCCTCAAACTACGGCCCTCGGGCCACATGCAGGTGTTTTGGCCATTTTGTTTTTTTTACTTCAAAATAAGATATGTGCAGTGTGCATAGGAATTTGTTCATAGTTTTTTTTTAAACTATAGTCCGGCCCTCCAACGGTCTGAGGGACAGTGAACTGGCCCCCTGTTTAAAAAGTTTGAGGACCCCTGGTATAAGAGAACAAAGCTGTTTGGGTGCTTTCAATTCCACTCTTGGCCATTATCATGAACTATCAGGGATAGCTCAGCAACTAAATGATGAAAAGGCATTTTCTCTACAGCTTTGGTGAATTTTCTCTAACAAATAAATCAGTTTAAAGCTCATCTTGACACTCTCCCACCCCATCATTTCAATGTGGAAAACAAAGGGATTTAAAGGGACTAATCCAATTGCTTTCTCAAGATTCAAACTCCTTAAGTGTTGCCTTAGACCAGTGGTCGGCAAACTCATTAGTCAATAGAGCCAAATATCAACAGTACAAGGATTGAAATTTCTTTTGAGAGCCAAATTTTTTAAACTTAAACTTCTTCTAATGCCACTTCTTCAAAATAGACTCGCCCAGGCCATGGTATTTTGTGGAAGAGCCACACTCAAGGGGCCAAAGAGCCGCATGTGGCTCACGAGCCGCAGTTTGCCGACCATGGCCTTAGACTATGTCTGACCTCTTGAATTCACAGGTGGGAGATTAAGGTAGAAAAACCTAGCAGTTCAAATCACTGCAGTTTTAAGTCTTGGTAAAATTTAATCTTTGAGGTTCCTGGTGGCAAATTAAGGTTGAGCAAAGTAACTAAAGAGTAAAACATGTTGAGAAGTAGTTTATTTTTAATAGCTGAAAAATGGCCCAACACCAAGCATTTAGGAGGAAAGAAACTACTGAACTTCAAGGTTATCATATTAAGCATAATGCCGAAGACAAGTAACTCATCGGGGAGATATGAATTGAGTGCAATGCAAAAATGAACAAAAACATTAACTAATTGGGTACAAGGAATCTTTCGCCTTGATGACTTGAACCAACCTCTGGAACATTATGGTGCACATAATACCTTATGAACCATAGAGTTACTTTCATTACACAATGGATCAGAGTGGAGTGTTTCTATTTCTTAATATTATTGATTGGCTTGAGCAAACCAAAAAGGAATTAGTTCCCTCTGACTACTCTTCTGAATGTTCAACCCAGAAAGCCTAACCACAGAGTTAAGAACCCCTCAGTATAATCCCCTGAGCAGGCCATGATAGGTCTAAAACTTGGCCTCTCCTTGAGAAGGCCTTGAACCCTCCTGTGTTAATTTTCATACCGGGAGAATTCCATTTCTATGAGATTTCAAAAATAAATGGAGACCAGCATACAAATACATGAGCAGAATGAAGATTCTCAAAATAGTGTTCATATTCAAGAATTACTTGGGGAAACTTGTTATAAATCCAGATTAACAACCTCTTATCACAGAAATTCTGATATGGTAGGTCTAAATTTTTCTGGGTTTTGTTTATAATGCATACAATATTTATTAATCATATACTATGAGCAATGTAATATGCTAAGCATTGACAGTTCAAAAATATATGTATTATACTATTCCCTCTCAAAAGTTTACCATCACGCAAGCACTTTGTTTCTCAGAACTGACCTATAGGGATAAGCATTAATCTGCTTTATAGAAGAGAAAGTGAGGTCCAAAAAGACCACAGAATATACTCAAAGACACATAGACAGTACAAACAGAAGTTGAGTTCAAAAACAGGTAAGTACATTCATTCACTTATTCATTTATTCATTATTGTTCTCAACTCTTTTCCAACTATTTTTCTCCTAAACCCCTACACTCTGTCCCCCTGACTTACTTGTTGTCCTTTGAACCTACTAGATACATACCTGCCCCAGGACCTTTGCCTTTTCCCTTCTCTACGCCTGAAACATTCTTTGTTATCTCCTGACTCTCTCCTTCAGTCTTTGATCAGGTATCACCTCCTCAGTGAGACCTTCCATGACCATATTATTTAAAACATACTACGCGCCCCTCCCCAGAACACACTATCCTCCTTCTGCCTTCCCTATTCTTCCAAAGTGGAAGTTTAATGGATAAAGTGAAGATGCGCCATCTTACAAATCTTATGTGTAGCACTCTAATCACTCTGAGTGATGTACTAGGTGTACCGGTAAATAATGCAGATTTTCTAATCAAAGAAAACACGATAATTTCAAGAGAAACATCAAAAGTGCTTTATTCAAAGTAATGTCCATCGCTAGCTACACATTTCCCTCATCTTTCAGGTAATTTGTGGATACCGTCCCAATAGAACTTTTCTTGTTTTGAGGCAGACCATTCAGAGACCCAATTTTCCACTTCTTCGTATGTTTTGAAGTGCTGCTCAGAAAGTGCATGTGACAACGATCAGGAACAAGTGGTAATCTGAAGGAGCAAGGTCTGGTGAATACAGCAGGTGGGTTAATACTTCCCAGGTAAGATCTTTTAACATGTCTTTACCTGGTCGTTTTACCATCAAAGCATGGTTCAAATTGACCTGGGCGTTCTTTGTCTTTCACATTGAAATCATCACTTTTAAAGCGTTTAAACCAGCGTTCACAAGTATCTTGAGATGGAGCATGTTCACCATAAGCTTCCTGAAGTATATGATAACTTTCAGCAGCACTTTTCTTCAAAATAAAGTAATGAATTAAAACTTCCCAGAAATTCTCTTTTTTTTTTTTTTGGCACAAAATTCAACATTTTTTTAGCGTAAAAAACCTCTATGATGTTAACACCTTCAGAAAATTTGACATATGAAGTTTTGAAGCTTGTTGTCAATACAACAAAATAGCATACATATCAAATCGCATATACACTGAGTGGCCAGATTATTATGATCTCTGAACGCATAATAATCTAGCCACTCAGTGTGTGTGTGTGTGTGTGTGTGTGTGTGTGTGTGTGTGTGTATATATATATATATATATATATATATATATATATATATATATATTAGAGGCCCGGTGCATGAATTCGTGCATGGGTGGGGTCCAGCCAGCCTGGCCAGCAGGAGGGGACATGGGCGGTTGTCCAGCCTGCCTGCTGGTCCAACTCCTGGTTGAGGGGACAATTTGCATATTAGCCTTTAATTATATAGGATATACGCTGAGTGGCCAGGATCATAATAATCTGTCCACTCAGTATATATCAACATATGTGTAACTCCATCTATTGAAAAAAAATCCGCATTATTAACCGGTACACCTAGTGTGTGTATGTCTACATTGAATAGTTGCTTGCCTGTCTCTATTGCTAGGATGGTGGCTCTCAAACCTTAGCACTTTCAGAATCACCAGGAGGACTTGTTAAAACACAGATTCCTCATCCCCCTCCCCACCCCTCAGAGATTTGATTAAAATAATGCTAATAGCACTGATCAGCAGACCATTTAGAAAAGCCTTGCCCTAGGGCATACATTCTCATCTGGGAAGATTCTCCCCCTACATCCCCTCACCTTCAGGGAACAGTTCACAACAGCCGAAGACATTTTTTACTGTCAGAACTGGGGTTAGGAAGCTACTTGGCATCTCCATAAGTAGAGGCCATGGATGCTACTAAAGATCCTACATTGCAAGGACAAACCCACACAACAAAGAATTATCACCCCAAATGTCAATAGGGATGGGGTTGAAAAACTCTGCCCTAAAAGAATGCTTCTCAAACACCCTCAGGCAACAACACCTAGAGGACTTCTTCAAATTTGGACTGTCAGGCTGCACCCCCAAAGTTTCTGCTTTGTTAGGTTGGTCCACTGTGGAGCCTGAAAGTTTACAAGTTTACTAAGTACTCAAGGAAAGGAGATGCTGTTAGTCCAGGAGAACCATGAAGTATAACAAATGCTCCATAAAGCAGGGATCTTTGTCTATTTTACTCACTCCTTCCCCAGCAACAGAGCATGATATCCTATAGTCACTCAAGTTCCTAATTTTTTAGTAACAAATCCCTCTCTCTGTCCTCCACAAGGTGATTCTGACACCAATAATCCTTGAATGACACACTGAGAAGGAGTTGTTCTTTTTGTTTGTTGTTTGGACAGCAACTTTGAGACCCTTTCTATTCTTGTTGACTTCTAAGTTCATTTATTGCCAATCAAAGAAATCTGATGAGAGTTCATGGATCAGCCCAGATGCGCCTGTTTGCCTGGGGGAGGGGGTGACAAAGCTCAGATTACATCTCCACAGTAAGATCTTTACAAAGAAAACAAACTGTCAAATGCAAGTCCCTGCATTTTTCATTTATGATGGAACAAAATGGTCCTACAATCAGCTGCCAAACAATTCCCATTTTCAAAAAGTAAGGCCGGAGAATTCATACAAACACAAACACACACACACACACACACACACACACAACATACACTTAGTTCCTAAATGTGATGCTTGAGTGAGGTCCCTAGCATTTTTAACTCAGTGGAACTCGGTGTGTCTTCTTGAATGTACTTGTGCTTCCATAACCACATCTATGACAGTTCTATGATAGTATCTTCCAGGTGCTGCCAATTACCTCTCCTTACATCATTTTCTGGGGGGGGATATTAAATTCAGTTCCTTTTATCCTGTGCCCAAGGCAAACAAAGAAGCAGTTGATCTCCATAATTCAAACATGTCTGATATCTTAGATTCAATTGCCCGGTTTAAGACAGGCATTTAATGAAGAACTGGCGAATGAGAAGCTTAATGGCTAAAGTGAAGACACTCCATCGTACAAATCTCTTTTTACTCATATGGAATCATCAGCCACAGTTATTGATTTGCATTTACTGAATGGACTTTCTATTGTTTTCAGATGTTGTATCCCCAGCCGATGCCTGCAGGCTATTAGTTTTCAGGCTGTCCTGAAAATCCCAAGCTTCCCTATTGAATGAGGAACTCTGAAACATTCACCAGAGCCAGGAGAATCCAATACATTTCAGAAAGTGCGAAAGCATTTCACTGGTTGTCTTCATTTCACAACAATGAGAATCTTAAAGAGAAATAATTAAAATCTTAAAAATGAACATGATTCACTCTTTACAAAAACAACCAGCATTATTGAGTTATAATTTACTTATATATACATGTACATGTATATAATTTACATGGAATTCACTTATTTAAGTGTATATTTTAATGATGTTTCACATACTTGCACAGTTCTTCAACGATCGCCACTATCTATCATCCCAAAGAGAAACCTCAAGCACATTTATAGTTAACAACTACTATCCCCAATCAACACTCATTTGCTCTCTGTCTCTATAGATTTGCCTTTTATGGAAATTCCATATAAATGTAATCATAAAATATGTAGTGTTTGTGCCTGGCTCCTTTCACTTAGCATATTGTTTTGAGGTTCATCCATGCTATAGCATTCATGAGCACTTTATTCCTTTTTATTGCAAAATAGTATTCATTGTACAGGTATATTATAATCTGTTTATCCATTCACCAGTTCATGGACACTTGTCCTGTCTTGACTATTATGAATAATGCTGCTATGAACATTTGTGTACAAGCCTTTATGTGAACATATTTTCATTTCCCTTGGGTAGATTCCTAAAAATAGAATTTCTGGGTCATATGGTAAATCTATGTTGTAACATTTTAAGGAAATGCTGAACTGTTTTCCAAAGTGGCTGTTACCTATCACAATTCTACCAGCAGTCTATGAGGGTTCCAGTTTCTCCACATCCTCTTCAGCACTTATCATTGCCTATCTTTTTTACTATAGCCATACCTGGTTCACGCTAAATGTTGAAATAAGAATGATTTCAAATTTGTACCACAAATATAAAAATACATCCCACACGTATTGAGGGCCTACTCTGTGTAACGTTCTTTAAATATATGACTGTTGACCCATCATGAACACCGTGAGATATCACCCGTGATTTACAAATCAAGAAATGAGGCTCGGAAAGGTTAAACATTTGCCCTTGAAATCCTAGCAAGCAGATGGCAGGATCTGAATTCCGAGCCAGATGTGCATGATACAAAACTTAAATATAAGAGTTATTCACGCAGAAGTGAAGACATATTTGAAACATAAGCATGGGCTTCCTCTTATTAATCATGACCAAGACACTTCTGTTAATGTCATCAAAAGAGGAATTAACAAACAGTGAATTCATCTGTTTCAAAACACACCAGATTTTTTTTAAAGAAACTATACTGAAAAAAACTAAGGAGTTTTAGAAGTTTTAGAGAATAACTTCACCTTGAAATTTTCTCTTCAAATGACAAATCCCACAGTTGTAGTTTTGATTGAAGATTTAACTAGCAAGATATTTATGACAATCAAAACTCAAATGAAACATACTTCATAGCCATGAAATTGCTGAATGGTTTTTATTAACTGTACTGAGTCATTTGCTACTATCTAAAGATGTGAATTCTGACAACTGCTGTTCATGTTTGAGTGCTCAAAACACATTTATTGCCGGTTTCTGGCATCCCGTCTGTGATCGAAGAGTATTGATGTTTCATCTGGCTCATATTCCATTACAAATAGGCTGTTGGCAGAATGGTGGTGGCTAAGTCAGTGGATGCAACTGCTCCAGCTCAAAATGAGTACCTCACTCTTCTCTGGCCATACCTCTTGTTCTACCTATTCTCTTACTGCCAATCATGACCTCAATGCTTTCTGATCTGTTCATTGTCATTCAAAAGTACACACCCTCTCTCAAAGTCATATTCTTTTCTGTCTTGGAGATTTTCTAAACACTGACTAAAAATGCTCAGTATTTCAGAACAGGTACCTTTATTTCCGTTGGATTCAATATTTACCTAGTTGATCCAGATGGTTTGCTAATGAATACCTGTTTCCCTGTTTGATTTCAGACTACCTAGTGATGCAGATTGTTGCTACTTAAGTATAGTCTACAGACTGACAAAGTCAGCATCCTTTGGGAGCCTGTTAGAAATGCAGAATTTCTCACCTCATCCCTGACCTACTGGTCATAATCTGTATTTTAACAATCTGCCCAGATGATTCTTAACTTTAGCTACATCCTTCACTTTAACTAGCATGGATCCCTAGGTCTAACCCCAGACCCAGAACCTCACATCATGGAGCTGAAAATCTGCCCTTACCAGGAATAACAGCAAGGAACATTTATCATTCAGAAAGCACTTCCTTCTCTCTTCATAGGTTTCTTCTCTCTGCCTCCAAACCTACTAAAGCTAGTCTCTTAAACAACAAAAATCTCTTGACCTTGTTACCCCAGTGAGGAAGAGTGCACTATTGTTCACATTTATCTGCTTCCTGTCCCAGTAGGAGTATTAAACAGACCCATCCTGTTGAACCCAGATTTGCTTATATGACTTGCTCTGTCCAATGAAATATAAGCAGAGGTGGTAAGGGTCATTTTTAAGTAGAAGTTTTAAGAGTCAGTTGATGCTTTGTCTTTCTCTCTTTCTACTATCACAAGACTGGCATTGACCCAGATAGAGGAAGCTCTGTCAGCTTGAGTCCAGAGAGAAGACAACATAGGGCAGAACCTAAGGCGACTTAGGGAGGGAAAGTAGATTTGCTGTTGAAAGCTATAGAGATTTGAAGTCAGTTTGTTATAGCATACTTTAGCAAAAGCTGATATCCCTTGAGTCACTATCATTTATCCCTTTTTCAATTAAAAAAACAAACAAACAGGAAAAACATACCTAGAGAACAGAGTCTTACTTAAAGGTGCCCTTACACTTGAAATCTCTACTAGACTGTCCCCTTCTCTTCTGCCAATTCTACCAATATTTTTAAAATTATACTTCTGATTTCCAGATACATCCCAGACTATTTTTATTTAACTATAGCAGGGATCAGCAAATTTCTTCTGTAAATGTCCAGATACTAAACATTTTGGGTTTTGCAGGCCATATGGTCTCTCACAACTACTCAGCTCTATCATGGTAGCATAAAATTACTCTCAGAAACTTCATAAACAAATGGGTATGGCTGTGTTCCAGTAAAACTTTCCTGGTCCAAGGTTCAAAACTGACAGTTTATTCTTAACTTGTCCCACACTCTAACCCCCTCTAAACTAAGCCAGGGATTAAGGACTCACAAAAACCACAGAAATTTCATCTGAAGGGGTAATAGACATTTTCCACATTATAATTTTACAAATAAAAGAATTATTAAGCAAACAACTTAAAAAGTCACACCAAAAAATAATGTTGTGAAGGCCTGGAGTGGGGCAAGGGCTGGGTGGCAAAATGGGCCTTAGCCAGTTTGGCTCAGTTGATAGAATGTCGGCCTGAGGGCTGAAGGGTCCTGGGTTTGATTCCAGTCAAGGGCAAATGCCTAGATTGTGGGCTCGATCCCCAGTAGGAGGTATGTAGGAGGTAGCCAATCAATGATTCTCTCTCATAATTGATATTTCTATATCTCTCTCCCTCTCCCTTCCTCTCTGAAATCAATAAAAATATGTTTAAAAAAAAAAAAAAGAAAGGGGCAAAATGGGAGGAAATAGGGGACATCTGTGATGCTGTCAATAATAATAATAATAAAACCAGAAGTCTAGTTAATGTTATGCATACCCTGAGTCTTCAATTTACTTTGAAATGCATCAAAAAATACGGATGGTGGCTATGTGTATATTCACTATAAAATTCTTTTAACCTTTCTGTATATTTGAAA
Source organism: Eptesicus fuscus (assembly GCF_027574615.1). Taxonomy (NCBI): domain Eukaryota; kingdom Metazoa; phylum Chordata; class Mammalia; order Chiroptera; family Vespertilionidae; genus Eptesicus; species Eptesicus fuscus. Next base: position 18,175,913 of record NC_072490.1, read on the forward strand.
TATTTCATAATAAAATATTGGGCGGAGGGTAACATATACCCAAGCTAAAGAATATATGTCTGAGACATAAGCAATTGATTTGTGAAATATAATCCCACTTGATAAATGTACCATGAAAATTTATTTAACAGCATTTGAAAAACTGATCTAAGTAAGGCCTTGAGACACCAGCTAAAATACTTTCATGTTCATTCAGTAAATACTTTTGAGTCACTGCTATATGTTAGGTACTGGGGCACCTTGGTAAAAAAGACAGATATGGAACTGGTAGTCTAAAGGAAGACAAAAAAAAATAAACACAATCAATCCTCAGTGATTTTGAAATTTTCTAACATATATTGTCTGTACTGTCTATTAGACACTTAATGTTTATCATTTTGTATTTCAGCCTCCTTCATCATGGAGACTGTAAGCACCTTGAAACACAGGGATTCATGAACTGGCCTCAGTGTTACATATATCGTACCCAACGAAAGCCTGCTGCCATGTTTGTTCATACCATGAGAGCTCTGGGTACTACTGTAGGAGAAGGTGTGGCCCAGGTGATGTACCTTCACATATAAAAGGCACATCTCTAACAACATGCTTCCAGCTGTCATTCAACAGCTAAAGGCAAATGCCTTTATTACTCTAAGAGAGAGTGGAGTCAATGAATTTTTGCCCTTTCATAGCCTAAAGAAAGTCAGCTATCAAGAGTATGGTTATACTAGACTTATTGTGGTGATCACATGCTAAAGTATGATATTGTATACCAACTATACTTAATTTAAAAAACAACTATAGTCCTAGCCAGTTTGGCTCAGTGAATAGAGCACTGGCCTGCAGACTGAAGAGTCCCAGGTTCAATTCTGGTCTAGGGCGTGTACCTCAGTTGCAGACCCAATCCCCAGCCCTGGTCCCCAGCTTAATCCCTTCCATTCTCTCTAAAAATCAATGGAAAAATATCCTCGGATGAGAATTAACAACAACAAAAAACTATGGCCATATAACAACATATGGTCAATCTTCATTACTCATGGAGTCCCTATTTCTAAATTTTCCCACTCACTAAAATTAATTTGTAACCCCAAAATCAACACTTGCAGCACTTTCAAGGTCACTTGTGAGTATGTGCAAAGCTGAGAAAAATCAGTCACCTTGTGCACACATCAGCTTAGGTGGAACAAGGCAGCTCTCTGCCTTCTTGTTTCAGCTCTCATTCCACAAACAAATGTCCCCTCATGGTCTTCTTAGTGCCACAATTTTCACATTTTTGTGCTTTTTGCTGATTTCACTGTTTAAAATGGCTCCCAAGCATAGTACTAAAGAACTGTCTAATGGTCTTAAGTGCAAGAAGGCTGTGATGTTCCTTACAGAAAAAAAAACAAACAAGAAAAAATACATGTGTTCGATAAGCTTCATTCAGGCATGAGTTATAGTGTCATTGGCCATGAGTTCAACATAATGATTCAACAGTATCTACTAGATAGGGCATCTTTTGAACAGAAACAATAATAAAACAAGGTTATATATTGATCAGTTGACAAAAATCTTGTGACCAGAAGGCCAAAAATCTAACCCGGTATGCCCCCTAAGGCCAACTGTTCAGTATTCACTAATTTAGGGTTTGAGGTGTCTCTACAGACCATAACTACCATGAATAATGAGAATTCACTATTCATCAAAACAACTTTACGCATTACCAGAAAGTCCTATGACCAGCAGCTTCTTGAGAGCCTTACTAAGCTCTGCCACAGACACAACACTCTTACTTCACCTATGAACAGATAGGCATGTAGCCAGAAAAACCAATTTGGGGGGGATTTAAGCAGAATGAAGTGGATGTCACAAGGCAACAAGCTCAAGGCATGCCTATCCAAAATAGACAGTGAGGAAAAAAATCACATAATCAACATCAAATAAATTATTTCTTGTGCTCTGGGTGGTCATAAGGCATAGACCGATATACCTAGATACAAATACAATTTATGATGCTCTTAAAGGTCACACTAAAGTCAGATTTTTTAAAGTAACTCTCTAGGACATTCTGAAGTAAGAGACAATCAATCATGAAAACAGATGGGATATAGAATGTGCTGCTGTGTTGCAATTAGTAAAGGGGATATGGATAAAGCAAAACTCATTATGCTGAAAAGCAGAAACACTGCAAACAGCAGGACACCCTGTGGTCCGCCACAGCTGTAAACTGAAGGACACGTCTACCACTTGTGAGGCAGAGACGAGACCAAAAGCGACAGAAACACCATCCCAGGTCATTTGCAGAAGCTCCGCTCCAACAAGAAAAAGCATTAAGGAATACTCAAGCACAATCTGAGAAATCAAGAGGTTTGAGAATGTTCTAGTCATGGGTCAACAGCAGTCACCTCTCCTTGGAAAGAACAACTTTTAAAAAGAGGTTTTTTTGTGGTTGTTTGTTTGTTTAGAGTTTTTTTCTTTATTGATTAAGGTATTACATGTGTGTTCTTATCACCCATGGTTCCCCACCACCCCCGGGACTCATGCCCTCACCCCCTTGGTGTCTATGTCCATTGGTTAGGCTTATATGCATGCATTACAAGTCCTTTTGTTGATCTCTCTTTGAGTTTCATGGGTTAAAGATCTACAGACCAGAAGGGCAGATTTATTGATACTATATATTTGAAAGTAAGCCCACAATCCTGAAGCCTTGGAGATGACCCTAAAATTATCTCTGAATTGGGAAGGCAGGGGAGGGTGGGTGAGAAGAGATCAACCAATGAACTTGTATGCATATTTGCATAACCCCTGAATACAGAGAATGGGTGGTGAGGGCCTGGGAGGGGTGGGGACAGGAGCGGGCTAGAAGAGGTTAATGGGGGGGAAAGGAAGACCTATGTAATACTTTCAACAATATTTTTTTAAAAAGACAAAAATAAACAAATAAATAAAATTCTCTCTGAATTTGTCAGGTCTGAGCAGCCCATTTGCAGTATAAGTGGCTATGGGGAACCCAATGTGATTTGCACATTGGCCAATTTTGTATTCTAAGGGTGACATACTGCCTTGCCATCCACAGACCGGCAGCAGGATGTCAACTGGGGGCTTGTTGGAAATTCAGCTTCCACTTACACGCACTGAATGAATCAGAGCTTGCGTTTTAAGGAGATGTCCAGGTGATTCCCCCTAGAAAGCTGTATCAGCACTAGGCTACACTTAGGGAGACCCACTGTCCGGAGCCTGGTGTGCGCACTGTAAGTCTGTGCTGTGGGAAAACTCTGAGTCTCAGGCAACCTGGACAGGTAGCCACCCTATTTATCCCAATACCACAACCAAAGGCCGTTCTCAATGGGAACACTTGAGACACAGCCCCGTAGGGATCATTGCACCCTGAAACAATTTCCCAGGCTTTATTTTGGAGGCGCATTTGGAAAGAGGGACAAGGGTAGAAGAATTCATGTGACGAGCTGAGACCTTGAAGAACAATCTTTCTCCACACCCAATCCTTTTACTCCAGGTCATAACTGCCCAAGGAATCTGGAAACTGAGCGGAAAGAGACCAGGAGGCGTGCTTCAGGAGCCCAGACCATTTTGTAGGATCAGTGACATCATCACCTGACCTTTCAAAACCAGGGTCAGCTGCTCCAGTGCCCTGGATCTTAAACTTCACCTGGAGAGCTTGTAAACACAGACTGCAGGATCTCACCCTTGGACCACTGAGGAGATATGAGGTTGCGGACTAACATTTTGCATTCCTAATATGTTCCCACAAGATACTGATCCTGACTAGCTAGGATCACACTTAGTGAACTTTACTTACTCTTGTAAAGGCTCCCAGCTTCTCCATTCTGGAAGAAACAGCTCCCTTTATTCCATGCCCTGGCCTCCAAGAAACCAAACCGCAACAATGAAACAATGTAGTATTTTGCTTCTTGGAGGGTGAGTCCCAACTAGCAGCAGACAAATCACAGGGGAGCTTGTTAGAAATGCAGAATCTCGGACCTGCTGACTCAGGCTCCGTGTTTTGCCTAAAGCCCCTAGTGACTTGCTTGCACAGTGAAGTCTGAGGAGCACCGCACGTAGAGACTGTTAGAGGTTGTTAAACCTGCGTCCTGTGTATAAATACAACTGCTTAATCTCCCCGGAGCCTGTATTGCATCCTCTGCTCTCCCTTTTACTTATATATTTTATGTCATCTTAACCACAAAAGACAAAGAAAATTCATTTTCTCCCCAGCTACACGTATTCATTGGCCCAATGGATGAAACACCTTCCCTTCACCAGCAAGGACAGAAAGTTCTATCTCTGATCGTGAAGAGCATTTGCACTGACTCAAGGGACATAGGTCTTCTCTCCACGGGGGAAGTAGTCACTCCGGATGCCTCGACAGTCCCCTTAGGGCCCCTGGACACAGCCAGCGCCTGCAGCCAGACCTCGGAATCCTGGCTTTGCAAGAGTCCCTGCAGCCTCCGAATGAGGGTGCTTGTGTTGGCCCTGGCTCCTAGGAGGGTTTCATTCCCACCTGTGCATGTCACTAAAAAGCAGCGCATTCCCTTCTGCAAATACGCAATGCTGCCGGCACATTTCCTACCTCCACTTTAGTTTTGCCAGTAACGTAAGGCTGGGTACACTGTGATTTCTTCTTTGCATTCCCTGAACTAGATACCGATTCTCCTGCAAATAAAAATAAATAAATAAATAAATAAATAATAGCTCATATCTATGAAGCACAAGCTACATTCCAGATAGTGTCTTCAACACTTAACATCCGTTATTTTATTTACTCCCCACAACAACCTAGTAGGCAGCTGTGATGATGAGTCCTGTTTCACAGACCAGGGGACTGGGACACAGAGTGGCTTATTAACTTGCCCAAAGTCACCCAACAGGCCGATTCCAGAGCCAGCATGCAAATAAGAAAGACGTTAAACCATCATTCTTGTCTTATCTTTTCTCTCCATGAAATTATAGCTTTTCCAAAAAAAAAAAAAAAATTGTAATAATGGAAAGGGAGCTGCGTGCAGGAAGGATCCTGTTGCACTGGAGAGAATGTGTCTTTGAACTGGTGAGCCCCAGCTTCCTCCTGTGGTCGGCAGGATAATGAAAAGCTCTCTGCCTCTCAGCGAGGTTTTGTATAAGTCTGTGCTTGTATGTGTAAACCGTAAAGGCACAGGATGAAGACAATGATCAAAGGGAGGATAATCACCCAAAATAATTCATTAATTCTCACAACATCCTTCTGAAATACAGGAAATTGAGTTTGGATTAATTGTTGGCAACTGTCAAAATGTGGCTTGCCAAGACTCTATTCTTGTTCTTCAGGTGGGTGGAGGGGGGCTTTCTGCTGCAGAAATGTGACTCTCAAGAGGGGGAAGGAATGTCAAACTTCTCAAGGGAGTCGCAGGAGAAAGAAGCAAAAGGAACAGGGCAGTTCTTTTTATTATTATTGCAGCAATGATGAATGGATGATCACCAAACTGGGCACCCAGCTAGACTGCATTTTCCAGCCACCTTTGCAGGTAAGCATGGCTACGTGAATCCATTTTAGATGGAATGTGAAGTGAGCAGAAGTCCTGCATTCCTCCTCCAGGTCTACCCCATAAATACCTCCCATGCATGACCCTGTCTCTCTTGCCACATCTGCCAACTGGATGTGAATCCCTAGGGTAACTAGGAAACCACACATGGAAGACCCAGAGCCTATGTCAGCCTGGGTCCCTGAATGACTGTATGGACCTACTGCTTCTCCTCAGTCCAGATATGTCATAATTACACTCTTATCTACATCTTAAATAAGATCAAATTTTATTAAGCTGCTAAGAAGTGGGGATTTGTCTGTTACCACAGCTGGTGTTAGCCAAACGACTATACTGATTAACATCTCCTTTACCCCAAAATCTGTTATATGCTAAATATGTCACTCAGATTGCTCCAAATTCCCATGAATAAAATATTCCATCTAGGTTAGAAAGAAAAAATCCTTAAAGGATTAGGGGCCATTTTACTCTTTTATTTGTGTTAATCCGATTCTTCCCTTCCTAACTCTTATCTGGGATCGGCCATGTTGGGTAAATAAGAGTTTGGATCACTGTATAGGAGACAAGAAAGAAAAATTTGCAGTAAAAGCAGAGAAGTTTGCTGAAGAGGAAGATAAAGACATTGGTCATTCTGAGTCCATCAGATTGCCAAGGCTAAAACAATCATACAGTAAGGTGGGATGGCTCCAAAAGAAGTCTCCTAATGACATTTTTGTCAAGACTGGTAATGGAAGGAAGGAGAAAGAAGTGTGTTAGAGGGCTAACTCACTGAGGAGGCAGATTCCAGATCTCAAGGGTCCTGGAACCTTGGTATGAACTTCACTGAAATACACTCTAGTATAGGTGTCTAAAATGTGATCTAAATATATTTATCACAATTTTATAGGTCAGAGAAATCCCCTATTTGATTTGTCCAAGATCATGCAATACAATTCATTTCCCAAACCTTCAAGAACCTAGTTTCCTGTTTCTACCAGTGCCCAAGACAGTGAGGTCTCTCTCCATTGCATTTTTCTCTGGGTAATATGAGCTCCCAGGATTCCCCGCTCCTGCAAACACCCTATGCCAGCCTATGAACCAGCAACTTAGAAATTTGAAACCCTGAAACCAATAGAGAAATTTGGAAACCCAGCCCAGTTAGTCACAGAGGTGGGGAAATAATACCCTGACGCAATGCCCTTGTACCTACTCCTTTGTCCCTTATAAGCAAGAAAGACATCACCAAAAGAACATGGTGGCATCAGCCTTGCCAGGGAGGGTAAAGAAAGAAGAAAGGCAGCTTCCTGTCCTTTGTCCTGGCTGCACACATTTGACAGGCTTTCCCAACCTCAGCAGATCTCCTGGCAAGAGCAGTGGTGAGCAAACCCCCTCCTCCCCGTTGGGCATGGGTAATGCCTCCTGGCAAAGACCTCAAGCACATTCATCTCTCTCCAGGCCCTTCTAGGGCTGCTGGGCATCTGCAGAACAGATGGGAGAGTCTGCTTGTCTGACTGTTGGCTGTTTTATTTCACTCAATAAACATTTATTGAGGCTCTACTTGTGCCAGGCCCTATGCTGAGGGGTGTTCCATTGGTGTGTGTGGAAGTGCACATGCATTTATCTGCCCCAAGGTCCAGATGCTGAGAGAATACCTTGAGCATGTCTATCCCCCCAGACATCACCAAAACAACAGGTGAATGGTGAAAAGAACTGAATAAGCAATAGCACAGTGGATAGAATTTGTCAGGAAAAATTGGTGTGGTCCATTTCAACGCCTCTCAAACTTTGCTGTGCACACAATCACCTAGAGACCTTGTTAAAAAGCAGGTTATGACTCAGCGGGTCCAGGGTTGCACCCATATTCTGCATTTCTAACAAGCTCCTTGGTGATGCTGACGCTGCTTGTCTGAGGACCACATTTAGAGCAGTCAAGGCTTACCTAATTTTCACACTGCTCTGATATGTTATTTTGCTGTTGTGTGGGCAGGTAGAAGGTAGGTCTTTGATTCAAATCGACATGTGCTCATGAAGGAAATGAGTGTATAGAACTCTCTTTATAATGAGGCTATAACATTCCAGGTATTTTGCCTATTTAAATTCAACATATTATCACAGGTAGGTGCTGCTACATCTCTTATAGGTGAGGAAAAAAAAATGCAGAGCAATGAAGTTACTTGTCTGTGGTCCCACAATTAGTAAGTAGTAAAGGTAAACATTTGAAATTAAGTCTCTCTGTTTTTTCAAATCCATGTTTTAGGCACTCTCCAAAGCTGACCTCTTATCCATTTAGGTTGACTTCTATCTGAAAATAGCTTGTTGGAAGTGCCATAGATTTAGAAATGAGAGTTGCCTCCAATGTGGGCCTTGAAACCCAATAAAGTCTAATATGTGATTCTTTGCTTAGCAGCATTGCTTAATTAATCTAATTTTTAAAAACATAGCTATCATTAAAACCTCTAGGTGGATTAAAAAACAAACAAACACCAAATTAGCTGATTTTTCCCTTCTGGCAATAACTGGACAGCAACAAACAGGTATCAGTATGTGGAAGGTGATGGATTTTTGCCACATCACAGCAAAGCAATAATAAGAGGCCAAGGGTGAAATTCCTCCTACCACAAGAAGAAATACTGTGAGGACTGTTTACCAGGAGGCCTTTGGCACAACCCAGCTCAGCAGTCCCTGGAGAATGCACATCTGAGGATCGCCAGGGCAGCTCAGCCAAGTATTCAAAATATATTGGGTTTCGTGCTTAAAGAATTATGTTTATCGTTTCCTCTAATCAATTTTACTTCACAAAATAAAGAGTGATCTATCACTCTTAAGTTCTGGGAAGAAAGGAGTGTCAGAAACCTTACAAAATAAAGTATGTGTTAAAGAAAATGGGTATAGAGTGGGTTCTTAACTGAAGAGAGGATGTATGGCCCCTCTTAACTGAAGAGAGGAAATCATGACCTCGAAAAAGCACCCATGATTTCTCAAGGGAACTATTACTTAATAAAATCTCCACAATAACAATGAATAATGGCCTGCCAAAGAATATAAATAGAAAAGGATTTAATATATATCCCATAGTTGTGAGATTATTGGCCAAGGGAGTCTGGTGCTAATAAGATAACTCCCTCAACCCCCAAATCAAATTCCCCACAAAATAATATTCATATTTCTCACTCTTATAAGGAGAGAAGATAATCCTCTATAATTTACAGCTCAATTGGAATTTATTTTTCTATAAGGAAAATAAAGAACTCAAAATGATAAAATAATTTCATTTTGAAGTAGCTTTTAATATGCTGATCTAACTATAGCTCTGAATTTATAATGGGATAGTTTCTATGTTTTATATATAAATATAATGAATCTCTGATAAGGACAAAAAATGAAAATAACCTGAATTATTCCCCATCATCTGCTTATTTCCATAACTGTAGCCAATCTTGGGCAGTCTCAATCTTTTCCCTCCTTACTTCATTCTATTATGGTCATGAATGTTGCTCAATAGAAAATCGAACTAACAAAAATGAAGAATTCTTAATGCATCATTAGGCCTTTGGAGCACAAAAATAGACAACATCAATTAAAAACAAAGATCCAGAAAGATATTTTCTGTGTTCTAATTATTACAACTAAAATAATGGGCAGTTTTCAATAAGTTCTTTCATGTATAAATTTAATTACTAGCTCCATGCTATACTATAAAAGACGACAGAGATAAAAGTCACAAAATATATTCATTACTAAATACATTTAAGATAATTTCTAAAATTTGCATATTTTATACTTTCTCAACCTATTTCTCATCCATTACTATTAATATATAAAACTGCTGTTTATAATTATGAAATTTTTGCTATTAATTTCATTAATATTAAATAACCTTATTAGTTTTTATTTATTTTTATATTAGAGGTACTTTCAAAGCAAGATATTAGGATTAGAATCACGTAATTTATTTGCCTTCTGTTGGCCTAATTTTTCTATTCATCTAAAATGTGAGATAGACACAATAATATTCAATTTTGATGTAAAGGGTTATTATACAGTTGCTTTAATTTTTTTTCTTTGAAATCTAGTTCTTAGAGAACTTACCAAAATACTATATGGTATTTCACAGTTACTAAAACGGCAACAACACACCTTCTGGACTATCCTACGTTAATTAAGGACTTCCTGATTCACTATAGCAGTTGGAGGTTACAGTGACACTCGCTCATCTAAACAGAGGTTCTGAGCAATTACCAACACGTGGCCATGTGCTGTGACTGAAGAACAGGGCTGGCACATGCTTTTTTATTTATTATCTACATTGGTGTTACCACTGGGGCTGGGGAAGGTAGATTCCTCCTTTTCCAATTGTATTTTGAAATCTTATATAGGTAATACTTTTAGAAATGTGACTGAAGGTGGAAATTTTGGAAAACATCCATGGAATTGTTCAATCGAGTATACAATAACTGAACTTCCAGAAAGCAGATAGGGAGACATTTGGTTTGTGTGGTTGGTTGCTTTTGTCTTTTGGAACAGCTCCTGGATGTTGATCTCAAGCTAACATATATTGTAATGATTATTCATGTAGGATGTCTTCTGGATTCTCTGCCCAAGCTACTGTCCCATTGCTCTCCACCACACTTTCCAAGAAATTGAATCAAGGTGTGTATCACCATGTATGATGGTGTGTATCGTCCTGGCTAGAACAAGAATTCCAACAGGTTAGAGACTGTGTCATCGGTTTGTATTTGTATTTAGTTTTTGTCCCCTGAACCTAGCATAGCTGAAAGAGGATAGATGCTCCATAAACACTTATTAAATGATTCAGTAGTAGCTGTGCTGAGTGTCATCTTCACATTTTTCTTTGCTCTTACTCATGGCAAACCAAAAAAATAGCCCAGTAGGGGAAGTAGCAAGTACTAACAATTTAGATTCCAAATCTATGAAAAGCATTTATATACATTGCCTCAAACAATCATTTCAAGATCATTGTGAGTTAGAAAAGTTGCTTTTCTATTTTGTCCAAAGGGAATGTAAAGCTCAGAGAATTCAGGTGTATGTCCCATAGTTACGTGGCTTAGCTAGAGTGTTGTAAAAGCAGCACTGTATTCGGGTCCTGAGGCACCAAGTCTAAAAGTTTTGCCTCATCTAATAAGGGACAGATAAACATGGTCCTATCTAGTCATTTATACATTCTGTCATTTTTTAAAATATATTTATTGATTTTTTTACAGAGACGAAGGGAGAGGGACAGAGAGTTAGAAACATCGATGAGAGAGAAACATCGATCAGCTGCCTCCTGCACACCTCCTACTGGGGATGTGCCCTGCAACCAAGGTACATGCCCTTGACCGGAATCGAACCTGGGACCCTTCAGTCCATGGGCCGACGCTCTATCCACTGAGCCAAACCAGTTAGGGCCATTCTGTCATTTTTAAATCCACAGCCTGAGAACTGATGGCAATTGATAAAATGTTGGGTGCCCATATCTAGAATCCTATAATCATAACTCAAGAGCTTTAACTGCATCAGTCCATTTAATCTTCACAATTACCTCTGAGTTACATGTTCATGATTCCATTTTGCAGGTGAGAAGGCAGAGTCTTAGAGAAGTGAAGTAATCTTCCCAAGGGTCACACATCTAGTGAGTGGTAGAGCCCTGATTTAAGGTCCTATTAGTTTGACTCACAGAGCTCAGCCATTATAGCATCAGATGCCCTGCTCCTACTCAGTAAGAGACATTTATAAAACCCTTAAGAATCTCAGATTCAATTTGTACAATAAACTTTTTTCAGTCTCTTCCTGTTGTTTTATACTTTGTAAAATATTATGTTGGTGTTTTTTTTTTAAAGACCAGTCTCCCTATCTTTAAAGATAAATGTAATGTTGTGCGAATCAGGATCCGTGCTTGAATTATCCAAACTATTCCTTCTTACTCTTTCTAATTCAGTGGATGATTCATCACACTCTACCCTGACACCTTTCACTTGTGTAAACATGAAGAGTCTAAACGAAGAAAATGATATTCTACACACTTGTGTGAGGCTCAAGACTTGGGAAACAGAATTATAGCATTAATTACTTTTCTTATTTGTTTGTTTTTTATTTTTTACTATGAGTTAAAAAAGTTAAAAGACTACTTAAAGGCACTGTTACATCTGGAAGCTAGAGCCCAAAACTTCCTAGTCTTACTATATTTGAGTACTTTAATATCTTGGTCAATACCAGTTCCTGAATTGAGTATTTTCCATCATATTGAATACTTTTTTACTCAAACATGCACTTTACTCAGTATGAGTAAAACCATAAGTTGCTTACTGGCAGCCCACATGTCCAATTTAGTCCCCAAATACATTTGGGTACTCCTATTATTTTCAATTTTTATTTTGTTGGCATAAAAAGAAAACCTGGAGATTTCACACAGATGTCCAGATTCTAGCAAAAATCCAGATTTCTAAATCCCCATTTCAACTCAGATATTTGCCATTACGGGACTGAAATTGCTCCCCAGCAAAGCAAGTACCTGGAACTGAAGTAGGGCTGCCTCCTTAAGGTTCTCAATCCACACTACTATTGCCACACATCCAGGCTGCCTCCCTTCTTGACTCCTCCCAACTGAAGGCGTTTGAATGTTGCACCCCAGGATTGAAAGTCCCTTTGGTGACTTAAGCTTGCTTTTTAGAAGCCATGTCTTACAAAATTAAATATTTGAGTTTTGTTTTCATACTGTAAATTTCTTTAATCTGCAGTGGCTCTGTTACAGAATCTACTAGAGCAACACCATTTTCCACTTCACCAAAAGTTTATCGTTTCCCAATCAATCTAGTTGACAGGTGATATAGTCTGTCTCAGTTGGCAAGCATATTTCCCAGAGGGAGATCTCACAGGCTCTGTGATAGGCAAAATGTTGGCCCCTCTGCCATCACTCCAGTGAACCCTCTACCTTACTTGGCAAATGGGACTTTGCAGATCTAATTAAGATTACTAATCAGTTGGCCTTAAAATAGGGAGATTACCCTGAATTATCAGGCTGGGCACTATCTAATCACAGAGGCCCTTAAAAAGCAAAGAACTTCCTCTGGCTGGAGATAGAAGAGATGTGGGAAAAGGGAAGCCAGGTATATTTGAAGCTTGAGAAGAACTGAACTCACTGTTGCTGTTTTTGAAGATGTAAGTGTCCATGAGCCAAGAAATGTCTCTAGAAATTGAGACCAATCCTCAGTGACATGAAAGAAATGGGGACCTCAGTCCTACAACCATGTAGAACTGAATCCTACCAACAACTTGGATGAGCTTGAAAGCAAATTATTTTCTAGAATCTCTAGATAAAAGCGCAAGCTGGATAAGACCTTGATTTGTATAGCCTTGTGAGACTCTATGCAGAGTACTCAACCAAGCCTGCTTGGAATTCTCACCCATAGAAACTATTATTAGATAGTACATTTGTGGAGGGTTTAAAACACTACATTTGTGTTAACTTGTTAAGGCAGTGATGAAGTACCAATGCAGGTACCATGGTCACTAGTTACCCCAGAGGGTAGTATCAGAAAGACTCTGAATGCTTCATGCACAGCAATCATTATTTCTTTGCTGGTGAGACTTTGTCATTAATCACTTTTGTTTCTAAGCCAATCATATTGATTTTTGAGCTGTTTTTGTTTTCTATCACTGCCATAACAAATTAACACAAAACAGAAAATAAAGAGGCCAAAATTGGTACTAAGAAAATTAAGTAATGTAAAAATTGCATGAAAACTGAATCTCTTCAATTTAAAATTTTCACAATGATCTCTTGTAACTATAACATTGAATGTATTGATGTGTGAGGCAAGAAAAAAAACTTTCTACACTAAATTTGACTTTATTAAATGATTTATGCCATTGTATCAGTGGAACACATGCTACAGTTTTAAAATTAAATGCAGAGCACATTCACAGAAGCCATCAATTAGGGACCTACTTTTATCAAACTCTGGTTTTCAAATGATATTTTAATAGGAAGCCTCATTTTACTAGTGCAAAAATCTTAAGTAAGACAAGAAATATATCACTCAATACAAGACTGTTTAAACTATATACATCTCTGAGATCAGTACCATTTTTCAGCAAAAGAGAAATGAGGACAGATGACCACATAATTCAGTGTTTAATACTAGGAGGGTATGGAATCTTCAATGAAACCTATCCTGCTCCCAACTGTATGCTGAAGTTTTCTTTATAGGGTATACTGTTACCTGAAATTATAATTTTGTCTACTTTATTGCAATATATGTCTCCTAATAGGACATCAGCCACATGAGGCCAGTGACTTTTCACTTCTTGTTCATTGTTAGACATCCAGCCTTTAGAATTGTGTCTGATATACAGTAAAGCCTCAATAAATACTTGTTAAGTAAATACATAAATTATAAAAACTCAAGGTCAGCATCCAGCAGTTCGGATATACTGCTTTTATTTTTTTAAATATGTTTTTTATTAATTTCAGAGAGAAGAAGGGAGAGAGAGAGAAAGAGATAGAAACATCAATGATGAGAAGAATCATTGATCAGCTGCCTCCTGAATATCCCCTACTGGGGATGGAGCCCAGGCATGTGCCCTGACTGGAACCCTACTGTGACTTCCTGGTTCATGGGTCAGTGCTCAACCACTGAGCTATACCAGCTGGGCTGATATATTGCTTTAATTGTATTCATTCACTCACCAAATTGTTCCTATGCCTTTTGTTTCTAAGCTTAATTTCTCCAGTGTCTTCATTAAAACCATGTATTCCCCTTCTTTATTTATTCAACAAACACCATGGAACACCTTGAATATTCCCTCATTCACTCAAGATTGTTCATTCATTCACTTATTCATTCATTCAACAAATGAGGTGAGGAAGTGGGATTCGAGGAGTAACAGGTTACTAAATCATGAAGAGCCTCATAGGCCACTGTAAGGTCTTAGGCTTTTGTAAGAGTGAGAGGTCAGAAGCCATTGGGAGACTTTGACACAACAAGTGTCATGATCTGATTAACATTTGAATAAGACCAACCTTGCTAGTGAATCAGCAATGGAAACAAAGTTATAGTCAGGAAGCTGTTGGAGTGCTCCTGTTTTTTTACTGCACCTGCTCTCATGTAATTCAACCTAGAAATGAATGTTATTAGAACACAGAATTAATTTTAGAAGCTGTGGTAAGACACTCGGTATTCATTATAAACTGTCCTCTCTTTTATATTCAGTCCCTCCCCATGCATAGAATTATAGGCATTAACACTGCAAAAAAATCAGAGAGCCCACCTGATTGCAACTGCCTCAGTTTATGGAAGAGGGGGTTCAGTTTTGCTCATTCCTTGGTCCAGGCTCATTTTACTTGCACCATGCTATCTTATTTATCCTCTGTTCAAACCCAATTCTAGTCCATTCACTATCACACAAAACAATCTATATATACCATGTTTGTCCAAAAATGAAACAGCTCATTGCCTTGAAAGAGAAAGAAGGGCATTCCCCAGAAGCTGCTTGAGTCTCTTTCAAAGCCTGTGGTGCTGGGTCATCTCAAGAGAGATTGACTATATACTAAGTTGGCTTTATCATGCTTTCCTATGAAGGATCTAACCTTAAGATTTACTCGACTGTCCTCCTATACAACTTAAGCCCACAGGGCCAATGAATGCCATTTTCCCCACCAATCATTTCTTTGAAGTGCATCCTATTCAAGCAGATACTATGGGTTCAGTGTATCCTTGTAGTTCACTATAAATATGAATGTACTCATAGTTATAGAACCTGGGTGATACTGAGAAAGTACCTCTGTTATAGCATAGAGCACAGCAGCTAAGAAAATCTGAGTTGCCACTCCCACACTTTTAGTTCTGCAAACTTTATTGAAGTAATTTGACCTTATTGAGTCTGTTTATAGTATAGTCTCTCTATAATATGGGCCTTTCAGGAGTGAGGAATAAATAAAATAACATGTATCAAGCATTTAGCACAGAGCCTGGCACATAGCAAGCACTCAATAAATATTATGGTTGTTTAAATCCTTATTCTAGATATCATCACTGTGAAGATGGGCATGCATCTTAAAAAGGGTACCTGAGTGCAGGAAGCAGGCATGCTACCTTTATATCATCTGGTGATAAAGACAACTTATTGGAAAGGGGTAATTCTAGAATACTAAAGCGTGAACACACAAAGCAATTCTGCCAATCTCTTTCTTCCACCTCTTATATATTTACTTCTTGACATAGGGAAAACTGAGGCAAGAATTTTCAGGTTCTTAGGGTAAGTTTGACGTGATGGGTGCAAAGAGCACCAGGTACATAAGGCAAAGGCAAAGTGGTAGATTAAATCCTCTAATGGTAATAACACCAAGGGCAGAAGCTCAGGTAGATCTTTCTATTTTATTAGTTTTTACTTCTATAAGGATGATAAAGAAAGGCAGTAAAAAAGATGAGGGGTGGGAGAAGGGGAGAAAAAAGGGAAAGGGATAAGAGAATGTTAAGAAGTAAAAAGGGAGAATTAAAGAAGAAGGAAGATACCAAATAGTGGAAGAGAAGGAAGAGAAAGAAATAAAAAGAGAAAGTCTGAGTTCATAGCCCAATGTAATCCCAAGGTAAAAGCCAGGATCAGCATCATAAGACTAACACAGAATATAAAGTACATTTACAATTGAACCAATTTTTCTTACATTCCTGAGCCTTTTTTGTGAATGAAATTTCCTCTATCTTTAAAGAACTGAAGCTTTGACTTTTCATGATCTTTAAATGCCAGTGACATCACTGAGAAATTACTTGAGTCTTGTTTTCATGGTTACATGTACGTCACTGCTACCCCGTTGAAGTAAAATCTTATAACTCACAAATGAAGTGAATATAAAGTTAAATGTACTCAAGGATGTCCATTTTGCTAAAAATACCAGCCTCCTAACAAAAGAGGGGAGGGCTGAAATAACAAGCAATTTTAAATTTGACACTGATGATACTTATCACAATTATTTTGCTTTTATTTGCTACTATTTGTCAAAATATCTGTACAACAACGTTTAATATTCTCGATACTATCTCTTAATTATATTTCAGATAAGCTTATTGATTAAATGTACTCTGTTGGATAAGAGAAAAGAAGTAGACCATTCAAGATTATGATTAAACTTTTTTTAGTGATATAACTTCATTTGACTTCCTTTTCCTAAAATTAAATGCAGATATAGTATTTGAAATTCAGCAAAAAGTCGACAACCTGAAATTCCATAATCTGTTGTTTTGGTGTAGAAGCCAACCAAGCATATCTCCTCGCCCATAATTGAATTCCTCTGTACAACCTCTTAGTATTAAATTAGTAGGAAATCTTACAAGGTGGTTGCTCTTTATTGATGTTCAAGTTCGAAAGTCAGTTTAGCTTTAAATAGTGATATTAATAATAGCAGGTAAGAGGTGATAATTGGCTTGAACTCTGTGGGGGGATGGGGGGCGGGTTACAATGAAAATGAACAAAGGCAGATAGGTATAAGCAGGGATAATAGTAAAACATACTTATCAGCTGGTATGGTCAAATCACTGGCCAATAAGAATAGATGCAGGTATAAACCACCGACACTGGTAGGCCTACCTGTATATATCAGCTAAACCACTCACACAGAACACATAGTACATGATAAATAATTAAGGAATGTGTTGGTGGTAAAGTTTCTGGATTTCATGATTGAGTGTATGGTGATGCCATTTCCCAAAATGAGGAAGACTGAATAAAGAATAAATTTAGTGTGTTGGTGATAGGGGTAATATAGACTTTAATTGCTTTTTTAAATTTCTTTATTGATTAAGGTATTACATATGTGTCCTTATCCCCTCATTGCCCTAGACTTTAATTTCTAACGTAAAAAAGTTGTAGATGCTTGTAAAATATTCAAATGAAGAAGTAGACAAGTGAATAAATTTTTCTGGAGCTCAGAGGCCATGTATGAACTAAAGACATAAATTGAATCAGCATATAGATAAGATTAAAAACCATGAGAATGAAAACTTACTTAAAGAGAGGGGTATGAAGAGGAGATATAAGAAGAGGACCCAGGATGAAACCTCAAGGTTGGAAAGATCCAACCTTTAGTTAGAGATAGAGTAATGAAGGAGGAGCCAAGTAATCCTACCTAATAATCCTACCTAATAATAGAGTAATATGCAAATTGACCGTACCTTCACTATGCCCACGATTGGCCAGGAGGCGCGGGGGGGGGGGGGGACTCGGGGTGGCCGGGTGGCCGATTGGCGACGCTGGGGTGCGGCCTTGGGCAAAAGCGGAGAGCCTGCGATGGATGGCAGGCAACTGGCAGTTGGCTCCTGTGATCTGTCGCCGGGATGCTGGGGTGCAGCCGAGCCCAAGGCCGGAAAAGCCTCCTTGGGCAAAAGCGGAGAGCCTGCGACGGATGGCAGGCAACTGGTGGTCGGCTCCTGCGACAACCAGAGGCTGACCAACTGGAAGTCAGTGCTGGACCCGCCCCCAAGCAAACAGTTAGGGGCAATCAGGCAGGCAGAGGGGTTAGGGGTGATGAGGTAGGCAGGCAAGTGGTTAGGGGAGATCAGGTAGGCAGAAGCGGTAGGGGTGATCAGGTAGGCAGACAGACCCTCACTGGGCTGGCCCCGCCCCCAAGCAAGCTGTTAGGGGCAATCAGGCAGGCAGGCAGAGTGGATAGGGGTGATCAGGTAGGCAGACCAGTGGTTAGGGGTGATCAGGCAGGTAGGCCAGCGGTTAGGGGCAATCAGGTAGGGAGACAGCCCCTTGCATGGCTGGCCCCACCCCCCAGCAAAGAAAGAGGGAGGCCCAGGCCAGCCAATCCATTGCACCCCAGCCTGTTGCCTGCAGAGGGAGGCCACCAGTGGCAGGGGAAGGGAGGCAGTGCTGCACAGATGGCAAGCAGTGGCAGCGGTGGGGGTGGGGCCAGCTTCCTGCAGACCGAGGAAGGAAAGACCCGATAGGCCCTGATCTCAGGCCAGGGGTCCCAGATTGTGAGAGGGTGGTTGGGCTGAGGGATGCCCCCGAGTGCATGAATCTTCATGCACTGGGCCTCTAGTAAATAGTAAAGCAACATGAGGAAACTGGGAATGTGTAGTGTCACAGAAGCCACCACAGTTACTATGCCAAAAGAAGATCACTTATAAAGAAAAGGAACCCGTGAACTATTTCAAATGCTCCAAGAAGCTGAGTGAGAATGCAGTTCACTTGATCTTATCAAGTAATAGTTATGGCTGAAGTTTTATCCTTAAGTGGTAAGCCAGAAGCCACGTTAGAATAAGATGGATAGAAAAGAATAGAGGATGAGGAGATAACATATAGAGAGACAAGACTCAAGAAATTTGACAATGACATGGAGCAGAGAAATGAAGTAAAAGATGTTGAAAAGTATGGGATCCAGAGTTGGTTTTGAATATGGAGGGTATTAAAATGTGTTCACATGTAATCTTCATAACTCCATGATCCAGGAATGTTGCTTTCCCCCATTTATCAGTTGAGAAAACTGAGGCTCAGAGAGGTTAAAAAAATGTGATTCAGGTCTCCCAGCTAGGAAAGGGCAGAGGTAAAATTTGAACCCAGGTTATCTCCTTCCAAAGCCCTAAGAGGCACTGCCACTTATTATATTTCATCTCATTTATTTATCCACATAAATCTCCCTCACTTTTTAAATACAAGGACTGAACCTAACTCATCCTTGAATCCCCAGCACCTAGTGCAATATCTGGTAATTAATAATGGGCACTTAATAAGTATGTTTCAGAAATGAATAAATTAACCAAAAGTCAGATTCTGGCCTTTAAAACAAAGAAAAAATACAGAACTTCTCTATAGAACAACGGTATGAAGAACATTAGAAATACAGAAACATTGGACAGCCTTTGAAATATTAGGAATATTGTGAAAACATAGAGAAGTAGTGACTTTCATTAAGGCTGAATATAATACCTAAACCTGTATTCAAAATGTAATTTCTTCACACGATTACATTTCCCAAGTTTGTAACCAGCCAAATAGAAAGAACTTGCTCTAATATTACAGAATCACCAGTCTCCACAATAATGAACAACTCACTTGTGACTTATTTTTCCCCCTGCACTTAAAATACATACAAGGTCCTTAATCCCACATGGAATCCATTCTCAGGTAATACTGATTTCATTGTGCTGTTCCACATAAGGCCAGGGTATTTGTAAGGAATGGAAAAGGCGCATTCAATCATTGTGATATTTTGTGTGGCTGGCAAGATAAATGGGTTGTTAAAGCATTCATGTGATTGACTGATTCCTCCCAACCACTACACATTCTACTCAGCTGTTTTGCTGGCATATTACTTCATATCTTTTAATACAGATATTAATCATCCTGTTAATCATACGAGTAAAGCAGTTTTAGAAAAGTTCCTAAGGTGAAAATCACGCACAATATTTTTAAAATGTGTGAACTGACGTTTGTCTTAAAATGTTGATAACTTATTTGCTGAAAGAATTTTGTTTTGAGCTTCCTCCAATAAACATTTCCCGTTTCAGTATCAGCAAATTTACACTTTGAAAGTTTGACTAGAAAAAAAAGTTTTTAGATTAACAAAATAGAGTACATTGGCTTGGTTTTGTTTAGTTTGGTTAAGATTAGATAGAGAAAAGAAATTTAGGATCTGCCCGTTGACTATTTACCTGTATGTTGTTAAAAACTACTTGAACCAAGTTAAATAAAATAAGGATGCCTAGGTCAGCTGAATTTGTGTTCTGATTATTTCCAGATGGTTTCTAATGCTACAAAGTTTTTAAAATATATTTTTCATGCTTAATGTAAGGATTACCTGCCTACCAATTTCCTCCTAGTATATCTATAAGCATCAAGTATTTTTTTCCTAAAGGGGATATACCATACAATTTAGCTATTCATTTATGCAAATGATAGTAAACAGAATTATAAAGACAGATAATAAACAGCAAATGAGGTTATTTTGTTTCACGCTTTATGTTGTCAGAGTTCTGAGCATGGTTTAGTGTTTTCTATTCATGACTTTATATTACCAAATTACTCCCTGATGGTGTCTCAGATGTGCTTTTGTCTGCAAATGAGAAGGAATAAAATACCAGGACATTAACGTTAAATTACAATCGTTAATGGCGTAAATACGAAAATAATTACTGCATCATACCATCAATTGTTATGTGTTCATTACTGAAGTTCTTGTAAAGCCTTCATTTTCTTGTTACAATTATTTTTTCCCTTTATTTTTGTCTGGCTATTTTATAGCCCTGACAGTACTTTAGCAACATTCAGCAGTTACACAAGCCATTTAATCCTGCTCAAAGCTTCATTTAAACTTCATTTTAGCTGCATTTTATTTGTGTATATATGCCTTTTACTTCTTTCTGACAGTCAAAAGGTACTTCCGGAGTAGGTGCTGGAAAGATGTGTCAAGGGACATTATCTAAAACCAGCAATAAACTTAAGCGAAGGTTTCAGACCTACTTTACCATCGCTAGCTGAAATACCTTTTTATCCATCCAACTTACCGCGCCCCTTCCTCTAACATTTTAGCTTCAGAGTCCCCCCAAACAGCATCTCTTGAAAATTCACTTGTAATTTCTCAGGCAAGATGCTTTAAAATCTCTGCTCTCTTCTTCCTCCGGCTTCACCTGTCTTTCTCCTGCTCCTACTCATCCCTCTTTCCCAGTGTTTTCTCCCTAGCTGGCAGAAAAGGGATCCCCTACACACACACACACACACACACACACACACACACACACACACACACACACCAGGCGCCTGGCCTTCGGAGGGTCGACCAAGTGCACCCTTTTGTCCGCTCCACTCTGAGACCATCACTTTGCTCCTCGCCTGCCAGCCCCAGGCAGGCAGTGGCAGGAAAACGCACCCCGCTCTCTCCAGCTGGGAGGGGGCAGGGTGGAAGCTCGGCGGGCCGTCCAGCATCCCTAGCTGCTGTACACACACACACACACACACACACACACACACACACACACACATACACACAGAAGTCTTCTGTCACCTGTTCACTTTCAAAGCCAGCTGTAGTGCTGGGTAAAACTTATCCCTCCTCCACCTCCACTCCCCACCTCCGGGAGTTCGGTCCACGAGGCATCCATGCATAGCTTTTCCAAAATATCTGAAGGGGGGCGTGCACACGGGATACTGCAATTGCATGCTAGGTCCCTAGTACCTCTCCCTTCCTTTCTCTTTTCACCCATCTTCTCTGCAGCCACACACAGCCTTTTCATGCCAACACGCGCGCACAAGGAGCCCCCATCTCTGCTGACAGCCCAGGCTTGGAGCCTCTCAGCCTCCAAGGTTCTGTCCCTGTCCCGGTCCCTCTGCCGGGCGCCAAGCCCTTAGCACTGACTCCAACTGCTGCCCTGCGCATCTCAGCGCTGCCGGCTCCCTAACCCCAGCCCAGGCTCCAAACTTTTCCTCATCATTTCTCCGGCCCCAAATCACGCGCATCCCGGAGGTCTGACCACCCTAGTCCAGATCCCAGACCGCACATGGGAATGGGGCGAGGACCGCTGTCCCCGTGGGCGCCAGGGCTTCAAGTGCCCAGCCTCAGTGTACACAGGACTGCCCTGGACCTGGCAAGGATGCGAAGGGAGCTTGGGCGGATCCGGCTGGCAGGTGCAACTTGGCAGCGCCTCCGGAGTTCACGCCCTAGGGGACCGCGGGTTTGGCCTGATGAGAACAAAGCTGGAGTCCGGGGAGACTGTCAGACTGGAGGCGCTAAGACAATAGCAATAAAGGGAACTTGGAGGAGGACCGCTGCGCAAAGTTGTCTCGGAGTCCGATTGTCCTGGGATGGCAGCAGGCTCCTGCTGCAGACCCCAAACCCCCCTGGCCCCGGGCCCCGCCGCGATACACGCCAAAACCCTGGCTCAGCTGCCCTTCCCTGGATGCTATGCAAATACCCCGAGCGCCCACACACAGCTTAGGGCTCCAGGGACACTCGAGGACTTGGACAGCAGCTGCCGGGCAGGAAGACCTGCCGGCGCGCTCTTCTGCCTTTACCTTTCCGCGGGCTGCCTGGGAGTCCGCGGCGCGCCGCCCGCTGGCTGTGCCCTCCGCCCCTGCCTCCGTCGCCAGGAGCAGACAGCAGGAGCCGGCTCTCTGAGCCCCGCCCCCGGGCGCCAGGCCCCGCCCCCGGGCGCCAGGCCCCGCCCCTCCACGCTGGCCTACAACCGCAGGGAACCAAGCTGGCCCGGTGGGGTTTGCACGCGTGCAGTGGCGATGAGGCAGCTGCAGCTGCTCCCGCTGCAACCACCGCGGTCTTCGCCACGGCTGCTGAAGCACCCCACAGACCAAAACGCCCCGAATTGACAAGGGGGACTCTGCACCACAGAGGATTAGAAATGCTCGCTAGAACAGGGCAAGTATGGTCCAAGCACCTGCAGCATCAGCATCGCCCAGAACTTACATTGCACGTAATGCAAATTTCTGAGCTCCACCCCAGACCAACTGAATCAGAATATGTGGGGGTGAGGCCAAGCATTGAGTATTTTCACAAGCGCCTGGGGTGATTTCAAGTACACTGAAGTTGGAGAAGCACTGCTTTTTTGCTCAAGAACTAAGGGGCTGGCAGATCAGATGCAAATCTAAAACCCAGGAGCGCACCGGGGCCACGGATTTAACTTGGCAGTGTTTGCAAAACCAGGGAGGACGTTGTCTGCACCCTGGGTGTCATTCATCTTCCTTTATTGACTGCGAAGTCTTTAGAGATAAACAGAGGGGGTAACACATTTACTTCTGATCTGACAGCTCTAATGAGCTCAAGGAAGAATTATGTAAACATTATTAAGTGTAATAAACACGTGTCGGCGGCACCAGGCAATCTTCTCTGGAGTTGGCAAAAGCCGGCACGAGCCAACGTTTTATTCATAATGTCTTTTTAACTTTATGTTGCCTGTGTAATAGGCCTTTGGCTTTGCTGTTGCCCAGACGGAAAATCATTACCCCGGTAATGGATGAGCCAGTTCAAAAGGAGAGCCACTGAGATGCTGAGCACTTTCATTCATAAATGCTATGTATCAGAGACGGGAAACCATCTCCTGCCAATGTGGCCATCTTAATTATCCAAACTCTTGTCCAGGCTTCTTCTTTCAACTTCCTGAGTCACAACATGGCTTAAACTAAAAAAAAACCAACAAATGTTAGCCATTCAGTCACTTTACCATGTTATTTGTCGCGAGCTCCCACTCCTTATTTTCTACTCTACTTTCTAGGGCTTCAGGTCTTATTAACTAAATACTGGAGGACCTGGTGATTGTTGGTCAGGGGGAGAACACCAGAGGGCTCTTTGGCTTCCACTTCTAGCTCCAGGAACTGAGTCTGGCTTTGAACCCCTAATTTGGGTAGATTTGGAATCACAGGGACAATGGTGGCAGAGCTCCCTGTCCAGGATAGGTTTCTTAGGTCAGGCCCTAAGTGAGGACTTACTAAGGAATCCTGCCCTAGTCGGTTTGGCTCAGTGGATAGTGATAGATCCTCCCTTCCCCCAACTGATGGACGGAGTATGACGTAAACTCCACCTGCAGCCCGACATTCCTGAACACCTTATATGGACTGTACATTGAACCACCAATCAGTACCTGCCAAATACCCTAAGCCCCAGATTCCTAAGTCCCTAGGTGCCTAATCATGTACCTTACATGAAACCACCAATCAGCGTGTGCTGAGTGCCCTAAGCCCCATCCCCTCTTTTCCTCCCCTTAAAAGGCACTCTCTCTCCTGGCAAGCTCTCTCTCTCTCTCTCTCTCTCTCTCTCTCTCTCTCTCTCTCTCCCCTTTTCCCTTCTGGAAGGCGGCCGGCAGAGTGATCTCCAATAAAGCCTGTATCCTGGTATCCCATGGTCTCCGGCACTCTGTTTCATCTTTCAGATAGAGTGTTGGCCTGTGGACTGAAGGGTCCCGGGTTTGATTCCGGTCAAGGGCTCAATCCCCAGTGTGGGGCGTTCAGGAGGCAGCCAAGCAATGATTCTCTCTCATCATTGATGTTTCTCTCTCTCTCTCCCTCTCCCTTCTTCTCTGAAATTATATATATATACATTTTAAAAGAAATCCTGAAAGTGATTAAGAAAGTGCTCCCAGGAGAAACCACAAAGGGAATTGATGAGCAGAATAGGGAAGAAGAGAAAGCCACACACAAAAGTCTGGAAGTCCCACAGCAAGTAGGGTTTGTCCTGACTCTGTGGGGAAGCTCAGGAGTTTAAGTTAAACCTCTGAGTCTAAATGGCCCCAAACTGAATTAAGAGAGCTAGGCATTCATATTCCTTTTCTGGACAGTATATTTTCTGGACAGTTAACAACCTGCTAAGGGAAAAAACTTCTTGGTACTTCAGTAGGCTCCAGTGGCTTGAGGGCTGTTCCTCAAAAGAAAGTCAAGGTTGCTAGCTCTTTAAAGCAATGGAATCAGCAATTTGGCGGAGGTGAGATGTCCCACAAAAATAGTAAAAAAGGATTTGAGGTTATCTGGGTTGAGCACTGACTTAGTTTCTCCATATCTGAGTTTCCCATCTGGAACAATAGGCATGAGCTGAGTGTCTAAAACCCCACCCAGGAGGGGAAAGGGAGGCTCAGCAGCAAGCCACTATGGAATGTTCTATGGGGTCAGGTGGTGGGGACACTGAGGGGCCAACTTGGCAGTGTCCTCATAAGTTTGTTGCCTGTGGGAGCCAGCATTTGATGCCTGGCATGAAAATGTAGAAATGATCAGCCCATCTTAGCCGGAGAGGGAGGTTGTGATAACCCACACAGGGCAACTAAATACAGTATTGAGAATTCCCCTCCCCACTTGCTGCTCTCCCAGCTCCTAAAACCAGAGGAAAAGGGGAATTATACTTTGAATATAGAAGGAAAAAGGTATCTACCAAACCAAACACTGGTTCTCCTGGAATCCTAGGTGATGCTTTGATAAGAGAAAGAAGTTATGCCCCCTACCAACTAAGGCTCCTTATACTTAAGACTGGCCTGTGATCAGGGAAAGAGCTCTGAACTGGAGATAAAACTGGACATTTAAACTTGATGAACTTTTAATACACCTAAGTGAGTAACTGAAAGTGAGCCATAAGTTAAGAAATCTGTCTTGTTGAATGGTCTGCTATCAGGTAAGGAAGAGAGATTTCACATATGCATTTGGAACCGGTGGCTTGAAAGGAATACAGGATGTCCACCCCAAAAAAATACACACATTGAATGATTATAAAGTCAGTGATTATGAATAAAGAGTTCATGTTCAAAATTTAGAAGAATCTACAGAAATGAATAAATTTTTTTGTGTCAATGCCTGTTTTTAAACCAATGACCATTCTGGTTCAGGCACTGCGGATGATGCAAAGCAATGGAATCACAAACATCAAAACCATTTTGTTCGATATTTGTGCGCCCTCAAGTCATCAACTGTTGCCGGTTTTGTACCCTAAACTTTATTTTTTATGGACCCCCATTAAAAAAAGGTCTAGTGGCACTTTAGGATATATTTTCTTTGTTCAAAGTTTAATCTGGCTTCACCCATTATTTCAAATCAGTTAAAACCAGAAAAGGAGTGAAAATTGAGTTATCATCTGTTGAAGTGTATATAGATTCTGGGGGAGATGCCCTATATAATAGTTTCATGTTTACTCTTCAGTTTGTGCAGTAAATCAGTAATCATTGGAACTGTTTACTTCTCCTGGCTGCCTCCTGTGACATGTCCTCAAGTAACCTCCTCTACCTCAGCTGAGGCTCCGCACCGATGTTTCCTGGGATGGCTGTGGTCAGGCAAGACTCATCCACTGCTTGAGGACACATCCTGCCTGATTGTCATATGCCCTAAAATGCTGGAGATAGTAGCAAGGTAAGGCACAGAGGAAAAGCTATCATATAATTACATGTGGTTAAACACCATGTCTAAGTCTAATTGTTTTAATTTCTTTTAAGGTAAACCATCAGCTTAGAAATATGCCTAGGATGACTTCCTCTCCTTCATTTTCATCTGTAGTTTCCTTTAAAATATCTAGATAAATACTTCATTTTTATGTTGGTTAGGATGTGTGGCTCTAGTTATATACCCATGGGTTCAACACTTGGGGAAATTGTTATGACCACCCATTGGAAACTGGGGCTGATGATAATTTGAACCTGGGAGGATCCAGATGGCAGGTTGATTTTCACCAGTAGTTGAAATGCTCTGCATGGTTCCAGCTAGAGATGCCAGCTCAAGTTTTCTCTCTGAAGCTCCCAGTTCTGCCCTCTAGTCCAATTCTATTCCCAGACCTTACTGGCTTCGTTTCCCGCTTGGACCATGACTGTAAGATAAGATACACAGTACATCCTGTGCTGAAACAGAGTGTGATAAATATGATTCATTAAACACAGTGTACACCAATATCAGGTCAGGCTAGGAAATATATAGCATAATGAATAGTCTACAGTTTGAGATTCAAGAAAGTGCAGTCATCCCATGGAGGGTTTTCAGTGGCATCATCAATCACATAAGTAAAAGTGGCGTGGTTTGTGGTATTACTAGAATACTATAAAGATAGGCTATTTTCCACTTGCCTCTCACTCCTGCACTAACTCTCATCTGCTTTCCTTAATGATGATAAAAATCAACCTACTACCTATGAGTATCCAGCAATTACCATTTCCCCCTATTGATACAACCCCTTCGGGTGTCAATTAGTGCATATCATTTTTCAAGAATAATTTAATAGGTTACCAAAGTTTAATCAATGATCACAGTCTTAGACTTTGATATCTCAGGAGGAGATGAGTTACTAATCTCCCAAAAAATAGAATAGTTTCGGGGGGGAAAGCATGAGATCTAACTCACACTGCCCACTTGAAAAAATTTATTTCCTGATATTTCAAATTGTTTCTTAAATGATTAGTTTTCAGGGAATTAATAATAGTGATGGGGAAAATGTGTGTCTATAGGGAAAAATAAATATTATGAAGGATGAACTATGTCTCTAATACAGTTGATTCACAGAAATGTGTGTGCATAAATTTACTTGTTGAATTTAGCTGGGTTGAACAGTTGTTCTGAAAGATGAACTTTGAGTTACCTGCCATATAAATTAACTCACGTTTTTCATAGGCAAATGAACCACACAAAATTCAGTCCACAAAATATTTACCCAAGTGCCTACTATGTGCAATGCAATATGCTAAATGCTTTAAGGAGTTAAGAAATAAGTTATTTTCTCAAAAAATTCAAGCATATTTTCCTTATTTTTTAAAATATATTTTATTGATTTTTTACAGAGAGGAAGAGAGAGGGATAGAGAGTTAGAAACATCGATGAGAGAGAAACATCGATCAGCTGCCTCTTGCACACCCCCCAATGGGGATGTGCCCGCAACCAAGGTACATGCCCTTGACCGGAATCGAACCTGGGACCCTTGAGTCCTCAGGCTGACGCTCTATCCACTGAGCCAAACCAGTTTCGGCATATATTTTCCTTATTGTAAAATGGCACTAAAACCAAAAAAATTATGGAAGGAAAAAGGAATACAAAGCATAATTCTTATTTTCCTAATAACAATCCCTTACTTTAATTTTTAATTCATACCTATGCACATTGATTGTAATCCCAACAATGTGATCCATCATATACTCATGGATCACATCACAGTGTAGGCATTTTTCTATGACACAGATTCCCTCATCTACTTTTTTTGCCCAAATGACATGCTTATCCTAAAATTAATATGCAAATGCAAGGGACCCAGAACAGCCAACACAATCTTAAATAAGAAGAACAAGTTAAGGGAGGTCCCACTTTCCTATTTCAAAACTTACTACAAAGCTATAATAACAAGCCTATGTAACACTGGCATAGGATAGACATATAAGTTAATAGTTGAGAAAAACAGAGTCCAGAAATAAATCTGTACATTTATGCTCAATTGATTTTTCAGAAGAGTGCCAAGACCATCCCACAGAAAAAGAATAAGTTTTTCAACAAATGGGACTGGGACAACTGGATATCCATATTCAAAAGAATGAATTTGGACCCCTACCATATACCATATACAAAAATTAACTCAAAATGGACAAAAGATTTTAATGTAAGAGCTAAAACTATAAAATTTTAGAAGTACACACATTAGTAAATATCTTTTACTTTGAATTTGTCAGTGGTTTTCTATATGTGACATTAAAAGCACAGGTAACAAAAGAAATAAATTGATAACTTGGACTTCATCAAAACAGAATACTTTTGAGAATCAAAGGACATTATCAAAAATTGAAAAGACAACCCATAGAATGGAAAAAAATATTTGCAAACCATATATCTGATATGGTCTTGCATCCAGAAGATATAAATAACACAACTCAACAGAAAAGAAATGGACAAATAATAAAATTTAAAAATTGTCAAAATTTTTGAGTACACTTTTTTCCAAATAAGATATGCAGATGGTGAGTAAGCACAAAAATGATGGACAATAGCATGTTGGTGAGGATGTAGAGAAATTGGAACTCTCATATATTGCTGGTGGGGATGCAGCCATGAAATGGAATAATGTACTGATACATACTATAATGTGGATGAACTTTCAAAACATTATAAGTTAAAGAAAGAAGACACAAAGGGCTTATATTGCATAGTTCTATTTATATTAAAGGCCCAGAATAGGCAAATCCATGAGGACAGAAAGTAAATTTGTGGTTTTCAGGGGTTGGCTGTAGTGAGGAATGAATGATGACTGACTGCTAATAGGTATGGGTTTTCTTTTTGGGGGGAGATTTTTCTTTTACTTAGACTTTATATTTTAGAGAAGTTTTAGGTTCACTGAAAAATTCAGCAAAAGGTACAGAGAATTGCCATATACCCTTTGCTCCCAACATAGGCAAAGCCTCTACTACTATCAAAATTCCCCACCAGAGTGTTAATATTTTTTTAAATTGTATACCGTCCAGATGGACTCAACTCCTTACTCCTTCAAGGCTACATCCTTGAAGCAGCTCCTACTGTGGACATACATTCCAAGGACAGGGGAGGGGTTGATGAGCCTCTGGATGCCTGGGACCACTTCACAAGTCAACCCGGGGGTCATGTCTTCTCAATTACCCTCTCCAACAATGGCATATACCTTCGATATGATGTAATGAGAATGGCACTTTGCCTCTGTGATTTTCCTCCCCAAAACTCATAGCCCCAATCTAATCATGAAAGAAATCAAACTTTAATTGAGGGAGCATTCTACAAAATACCTAGCCAACACTCCTTAAGACTGTCAAAGGTATATAAAACAAGGAAAGTCTGAGTAACCATCACAGCCAAGAGGAACCAAAGAGAATGATGACAAAATGTAATTGATAGCTTGGATGGCATCCTGGGACAGAAAAAGAACATTAGGTAAAAACTAAGGAAATCTTAGTAAATTATGGACTTTGGCTAATAATGGATCAATAGTGGGTCAATATTGGATCATTAATTATAGCAAATATACCATACTAATATAAGATGTTAATAATAGGGGGGAATGGGTACTGTATCTATGGGAACTCTCTGTACTATCTTTATAATTTTTTGTAAATCTAAACTATTCTTAAAGATAAAGTTTATTTTAAAAACAAAACTAACAATTATTAAAATAACTAATATTTATGGGATTACTCATTGTTCCTGTATAGTACTGAGTCTAAACTTCAAGTTTCACTGCTCAATGCTATTTTGAACACAATTCTTTCCCATTCTTGAGTTTTTCTATTTGATTTACCCCTTCATAACTAGAAAACCAGAAACATCATTTTCTGGCATTTTTTTTCAACAAGGTTCTTGGGGTGGTTACATTTATTGGTCTATGGATGACTGACAGTCTTTTTTGTTGTTGTTGTCCCTTGCTATACTAGTAGACAATACCATAAGGAGGAACAGATATGATTAGAAACAAATGATATTTGCCCTAGAAATTCTATAAAGGTTCCTCTTTCTTTTCTAACATTTGGATTCTTATTTAATCTGATTGAGTTTTCACTTGGGTAATATGATATTTACCTGCTGGTAATTTAATTTTTAAAATTAAAAACAGTACATTAGAAAATGCTTGGATATGGACCATTTTTAGTAATGCTGATTAATACTTTTAAGAGTGCTTTGATCAGGCTTATGATTTTCTGGGAAATTTTCTATATTTTTAAGTTTATAGCAAACAATATTTGCACTTCTTCCTTCTATCTAACAGAACCCCAATTTTATTATCTTCACTCCTTCCCTCAACTTTGTTTCAGAGGCGGTAAGAGGGTAAAACATAGTTGGTCTAAGTCAACCATGGTGGCCCCTTTCCTGAACTGGGGGCATGAGCCTGGGCTGCAATTTCAGTCACTGAGTCAAGAGGAAAAGTGTGTGTGTGTGTGTGTGTGTGTGTGTGTGTGTGTGTGTGTGTCCCAGGTTGGTGGGTAAGGGTAGCACATGAGAAAAGGTTCTCCTAACTGATAAAAAAAAAAGGTACAGTATTAGTTCTGCCTTTCTGACCACCATCCTACAATAGCCAGGGAGTATAAAATGAAAAATGCAGTGAAAACATGAAAAAAATCTTGACAATGCTGTTTGGCCCCTAAATTAACCTAACCTGAAGCCAATCCTATTTCCAAACTTTTTGTTTTAAAAGATAACACAAATTATTGTTTCAATTATCTTGAATTGTTTTATTCTACTTGCAGACAAAAGCATTGAAATATATTTTAATGCTCTATTATCTCTTCTTTTTTCTCTGTTCTTAATCATTTATATAATCTTCTGGATTATAAACTTTTTTATGAAAGGTAACATATTTTTAGAATATGATACAAAATATAAATATAGAATATAATGAATTATTATAAAGCAAACACTACTGTAAATACCACTTTGGTCAAGAAATGAAACATAACTAGTTCCCCCGAAGCCTCAGTATTCCACCCTCCAATTACAGTCCTTCCCTTGGCATCAATCACAGTTCTAATTTCTACAATACTCACTTGTTTTTGTTTTGCTTTTCCAGTTATGCATGCATCCTTAAACAATACAGCTTAATTTAATTCTTTTGTAATTTTGTATGATTATAAATATATATGTACCAGTGGCCTGGTGCACGAAATTTGTACATGGGAGGGGGTGTCCCTCAACCAGCCTGCACCCTCTCCAATTTCGTATCCCTCGGGGGATGTTGGACAGGGATCAGGCCTAAACCGGCAGTTGGACATCCCTCTCTCAATTTAGGATCACTGGCTCCTAACCGCTCACCTGCCTGCCTGCCTAATCACCCCTAACCACTCTGCCTGCCAGCCTGCTCACCCCCAGCTGACCCCCCTGTCGGCCTGCTCGCCCCCAAATGCCGCCCCCCCCTGCTGGCCTGCTCGTCCCCAGCTTCTTCCCCACCGCCAGCCTGATCATCCCCAACTTTCCTCCCTTCCTGGCCTGATCACCCCTAACCACCTCTGCCTTGGCTCCGTCACCATGGCTTTGTCTGGAAGGACGTCCAGAAGGTCTCCTGGAAGGTCTCCCAGTCTAATTAGCATATTACCCTTTTATTAGTATAGATTATTTTAAGACTGATTTATTTCACTTATGTTGTGAGACTTAACATGTCATGTTGAGTACAGTTTATTATTTCTGTTGCTTTGTAGTACAGTATTCCAACATATGAATCTATCGCAATTTTCTTATCCATATGCTGTGGATGGATAATGAATTGTTTCTAGGTTTTGCCTATTGTAAACGATGCTGCTAGGACTGTTGCTGTATATGTATCCTGATGTTAACACCCACTTTTCTGAGGGTATGCACTTTCAGTGGATGTACAAGATTGTAGGGTATGCATTTAGTCAAATTTACAAAAAAAAAATGCCCAATCATTTTCCAAAGTGATTATGCTTCCCCATTAAGTGCATACGAGTCTTCCGTTGTTCACATTTTTGCCAACATTTGGTATTATCAATTTTCAAAATTGTTTACCAATCTCTTGGGCAGAAAATATTACTTCATTGTGATTTTGCTTTTTATTTTCTTGGCTATCAAGGAGGAAATTTAAAATATTGCCTTTTTCATACACTAATGTATTTCCTTGTTTACTAAATGTCTATCCTAGACTTTTCTGTGTTTCAGTGAGGCATTTATCAAAAGAATTCTGATTTAAAAACTTCAACATTGACAGCAGGGAGCCTTTAAAAAAAACTTGGCATTGTTAAAGTGAATATAACTCATCATTCCCAATGCACTTAAAAATCATTTCACTTGGACTTTGAACCTCTTTTAACATTTCACTGCCAAACCAAGACAATAGTTAATTGTAAATGCTAGAAGAAAATTAATACACTTAAGTTCATTAGTGCGTCTAAATCTGGAAGATGAATTGTACAAAGCTCTTAGCTACAATCTATAAAATATATTGTAAATACTTTTGAAACTCCTTTGGGTGGTGTGTTGACTTAAATTTTATAGCTAAAATATCTGATATATCATAGTCTGTCTTTTAAGCATAGGTTTAAAATTTTAGTAGATTGTTACTATATTATAGAAATATAGAAAGATTAATGGCAAAATCATTTATTGAGTTTACTTCCAATGAGTAAAGGTCCTGGTGGAAACTGGTTTGGGAAGTTGAACCCTGTCCTTAAGAAACAAAGATCTCTAGTCCTGGCCAGTTTGGCTCAGTGAATAGAGCATCAGCCTGCAGACTGAAGGGTCCCAGGTTCGATTCCAGTCAGGGGCACATGCCCAGGTTGTGGGCTCAATCCCCAGTTGGGGGAGTGCAGGAGGCAGCCGATCAATGATTCTTTCTCATCATTTATGCTTCTATCTCTCCCTCCCTTTCCCTTCTTCTCTGAAATCAATAAACATATATTTTTTTAAAAAAGAAACAAAGATCTCTACCTGAATTAGGCATAATTTGTGGATTCCATAATTTATAGATGTGATTTGTTGAAATATCAAAATAATTGAGTTCTTTTTCTCTATTGAAAGCTATTAATATTTTAAAATATAATGCCTAATATAGCACATATATGTAAATATATAGGGCTCTCATGACATAATTATATCTTTGCATGTGTATAAATACAAAATATTGACATTAATTAAATTGTGAAGCAATTTGTGGGTTAATCTATTTTTACTCAAATAGATTTAATCCATGTTATTAAAAATTCTGAAGGAGTTCTCTACTTTGATCATGTATATGGTATGTGTATATAATGCTTGGAGTTTTTAGGTGTTTTGTTTATTTCTTTGGAAGGTTATTTGAAGCATCCTAATAAGCTATCTGTGTTTACTTGTTAACATGTAAATGCTGGCATTTAGTAGGAAATCTTATGATCAGTTGGAGGATTGAACTATATGAGCTTTAGTACTTTTTTTTAACACTCTAATGCAGGCGTCCTCAAACTACGGCCCGCGGGCCACATGCGGGTGTTTTTGCCCTTTTGTTTTTTTACTTCAAAATAAGATATGTGCAGTGTGCATAGGAATTTGTTCATAGTTTTTTTTTAAACTATAGTCTGGCCCTCCAAGTGAACTGGCCCCCTGTTTAAAAAGTTTGAGGACCCCTGCTCTAATGTCATGTTTGGAATGAGCCAAATTGTATTTAGTAAACATTTATTGAGTGCAAAAAAAGACAGTCATGAAATTTTATAGCAAACTTGTTTAAAATGTTCATTTGAACCTGAAAGCAACTTCAACTGTTGACCATGACAAAGTAACTGGTACCAGACATGCCCTCTTGAAAAAAATAACTATAAAATTAGAAAATATATGAAGTCATTATTTTCCTAAAATTAACAATAGGCTGAACAAGATGGTCATCCTTGGAAGAACATACATATTAGAGATGAGCCTCGTAGTCAGCCCTTTACCTCAGCTTCCCAATGGCAGGAAAGTGGAGCTGGTGGTCTCATTGGTCTGAAGAGAAAGAAACTGGTGATACAAGATGCTGAGATATCTGCAATTTATAAGATATGCTGCCTTAGAAAAGAAGCTATGCTGATGGGGGCCCAGGAAGAGTGTGTGGGATTAACTGTTGGCCAAGGGCTGGGCTGCATATGTGCAGAGGGAGACTTAGCAAGGCCTCCCAAAGATTGTGGTTGTTTAGGCTTGAGAGCTAAATAGTAACACTAGAGGGCATACAGTTCTGGAATTAATTGGGAGTCCCAGCCAAAGTGAAGAGACTTCATTCATCACTCAGTTGAGACTTCAGAGAAATTATGTCCTGAGCATAAGAACCATGCTATAGTATAAGCACGTCCCAGGATGAAGTTAAACACTAAGTATAAATACAATTCTAATCAAGAATTCTCAAGTTACATTATGGCTATAATGGCAAAGCTCGGTGATTATACTAACAACCTTGGCACTATGCACTTTAAGGGTGACATTTTATGGTATTTGAATTATAGCTCAATAGTTTTTTTAAAAGAAGAAAAGAATAAATATAAGCCTGACAAGAATATAAATATATACCAATAATTTATCTGCCAGCCACAAAAAAATATCAACGTTGATTAAGGCACAATATAATTCATATTCCCTATAATATATAATCCTTAATGTCAAGCATATAGCAAAAGTTACCAAAGGTAAGAAAACAGAAAAAAAAAATGTGAACCACATTTAAAAGAAAAAGTAGCCTATAAAAATCAATACCAAATATCCAGATGTTGGACATAGCTAACAGGGATTTTAAAATAGATTTTGAAAATATTTTAAAGGACAATATAATCTTGATGAGTAAAAAGATGGGTATCTCAGAATAGAAATGGAAATTATAAAAATAAACCAAATGGAAACTGTAGAATTGAAAAGTATAAAAATTTTACTTGATAGTTTTAAGCAAAGATTGACAACAGGAAAAAAAAATTCTTGACCTCAAGGAAAGATCAATATGCACTTATGCAGAGAGATCAACCAAAGGACTGTATGCATGCATATAAGCCTAACCAATGGACACAGACACAAGGGGGGTGAGGGCATGAGGGGGGGGTGTAAGAGGGTAAATGGGGCAATAAGGACACATATGTAATACCTTAATCAATAAAGAAAAAAATTAAAACAACAAAAAATAAAGAACAGAGAGGAAATAATATAGAAAAAAATGAATAGCATGGGATCTGTGGAATGATATCTTAGAAGGAAAGGAGAGGAGAAGAAGGAAGAAGAGGAGGAGGAGAAGGAAGTGATGAAGGAGAAGGAAGAGAAAGAGGAGGAGGGAGAGGATGATGAGAGAATGATGCAATAAAGAATGTTTTAAAGATAATGACGAAAACTTTCCTGTGCTTGATATAAAAGCACAGCTCACACTGCTCTTTTAAAAAATCTAAACAAAATAATTCAAATTTAAAATCATGGGAATGAATGTTCATTATATGTTGATTATTTTTGTCCTTGTATTTTCCATCAATTTGTAGAAATAGATGCGGGCGGGCGGGGGGGTGGGGGGGGGGCGGGGATCTCCAGACTCATGAGGGCAACATGCTAAGTTAAGGATATTCAAAGTTTGTCTGAAATAACCACTTGTGTGGGTAAATCAACCTAAGTATTCAACAATTATATCTGTGATTAATTATACAACATTTAATTTCATTTTTTAAACTTAAGCTTGTATTCTTTATAGCTAATGATCACATAATTCTTTATAAATGATATATGGTAAAGAATGGCTACAACTTTAGAATATTCATCAAGAGACATAGTATATATTGCCCAGCCTGTGTGACTCAGTGGTTTTCGACCTATGAACCAGGAGTTGATGGTTTGTTTTTATTCTGGGCACATGCCTGAGTTGCCAGCTTGATCTCTAGTAGCAGGTATGCAGGAGGCAGGAGGTAGCTGATCAATGATTCTCTCTCATCATTTGTTTGTATCTCTCTCTCTCCTTCTCCTCTGAAATCAAGTAAAAATATTTTTTAAAAAGAAACATATGCATCAATGGTAAATCACATTTGACTTGTACAATGCCCATGGACAAAGAGCAACATTTTAGCTGAGTACATGTAAAATGTGTAGGTACATGAAACTCTGATTTTAAAAATTAAATGAAATCCACAGGAGACCACTATATTGAATTAAAGTTTCTCAGATTAAAAAAATTATTTTCCTTATTTTGGTTTAAATTCACAATTTCTACTGTTTTAAAGTTTAGTTATTTAATAGACAGCAATTCAAACTGACTTCATCAGAACGAAGTTTGGTAAGAGGCTTATAGAAGTACAGGGAAGACTGAAGGAGATTGAAGAAGTGAAAAGAAGCAAAGAAACTTTAGAAAGTGTTGGTAGCATGGGTTGATTCAATTTTGTTAATTATTTATTACTGTTTAACAGATTACCTCTAAATGTCATAACTCAAAATGAACAATAACATCATTGTAGTTCACAGTTTCAACGGCTAATAATTTGGGAGCACTGTGGCCAAGTATTTCTGGCTCAGAGTTTCTCATGATGTTGCAATAGAGGTGTTGATTACAACTACAGACATCTGAAGGCTAACTAGGACTAGAGGATTTACTTCCAAGGTGGTTCACTCACAGGACTATCAAGACTATGAAAGCTTTTAGCAGGAGCCTCAATTATTCTAATTGTGGGATTCTTCCAGGTCTCCTTGAGTGTCCTCACATCATGGTGGATAAAGAAGATGAGAGAGAGAGAGAGAGAGAGAGAGAGAGAGAGAGAGAGAGAGAGAGAGAGAGAGAGGGAGAGAGAGAGAGGGGAAGGGAGGGGAGGAGAGGGGAGGGGAGGAGGAGAGGGGAAGGGAAGGGGAGGGGAGGGAAGGGAAGGGAAGGGAAGGGAAGGGAAGGGAAGGGAAGGGAAGGGAAGGGAAGGGAAGGGAAGGGAAGGGAAGGGAAGGGAAGGGAAGGGAAGGGAAGGGAAGGGAAGGGAAGGGAAGGGAAGGGAAGGGAAGGGAAAGGAAGGGAAGGGAAGAGAGAACATGAACCAATTGAAAGCTGTAACCGTTTCATCACCTCGCTTTTAGAGTTACATTTTATGTCCAGTTATACATTATATTCATTAGAAGTCACTGAGTACAGTCCAAATTCAAAGAGAAAGGATTGAGATCCCTCCTTTGAAAGGAAGGAATGTCAAGGAATTCAGACATATTGAAAGTACCACAAAAGTCACGTCAGGGCTGCCACTGAAATGAATCAGCCCCAACTATTTTATTCTGGTTTTATGTCACTCTGGTAAAAATTAAAAGTGAAGAGAAGGTCATGTTGTCACATGTTTTGTTCATGGATCTACTCTTTGGTGAGAGAGTGGTGAGACAACTTGGTTTACATTTCAACTAAAACTACACATAATAGAATTTTGTAATTCCCTAAAGTGAATTAAGGATTTTATTATTTTTATTTGTGAAATAACAGGTATTTGGATGTTAGGCATAAATTATAAAAGTCCATAATATATGGCAAGAACAGATTTTAAAATTACTCATATAAAATGAAAGTTAAATGTATCATATATTTATATTTTAAATATAGTTCCATACCATGTTGCATATTCTGTGGCTGGCACAGCACTAACAACAGGGTTTACATGATTTAAGACTTCCTGTATTGCTTTTCAATCCAATAGTTCAAGCACCGTTAGATTTTCCATCTTACACAACTATGGATTTCCATTCTTCTTCAATTCTTTCTCTGAGCATACAGTGTAACTGTTCATTAAATTGCTGCTTCTTCCCACTGTATTTCAATTAGTGGTAACATTTTTCTGAAAGAAACTCTTGAAATGAATTTACTACCAATAAAACAGTTCTTACTGTAGAGATGAATAAGATCTTCTTAAAAATCTGTCTGAACTGACACTGTTAACCCTACAGGGGTATAAGAATTTTTTATAACATTCCTTCCCTTGGTATATATGAAACCTGGAATCATTTCCGCCTGTTTCTCCTGTCCTCTCCTCTCCTCTCTCCTCTCCTCTCTTTCTGCTCTTCTCTCTCCTCTCCTGCTAGGAGGAATCCATCAGCATGATATGAGGACCCTCAGCCTGGAAGAGAACCACATAAAGATTTTGGTGCAGCTTGCTGGAGCACGGTGAACAACTGGGCAACACAAAGCATGCAGCATATAGTTAATCAATAATTCAACAATAAAAAATAAAAGTAGCTTTTGGTTTAACCCTCCAAGAATCTGTCAGTAACAAAAGCAATGAAAGTAAAAGAAATAACTTTCTATTTCTTTGAGTAAGTGATTTTTGAAGGATGAATATAAAGGTTGAGTGTTATAGTCAATATTTCATCTTGTAGTCCCATATATTTTCTTGAAATCTTAGGAAGATGTTGAAGTGTAAGAAAAGAAAGGAGGGATATCCCCTATTCATACATGGACAAATGAAGCAGGATATCTACTAACATACTTTCAAAAGGGGATACATTGAGAATTGTAAAGAAACAGGGTTGAGGAGGGCACTAATGTGACATCCACATGATTTAAAACTTCCAAGTAAACTTATAAATAAGAAATAATAAAAATAATATCTACCTCTTAAAAGACAGGAATGAGGCTCTGAGTTTAGTAATGTGAGAGGAGTGTAAATAACACTCTTCTTCCTCTGAATCTAGGCAACAATTATTCCCACAACAGATAAGACAATGGAACCTATTTGAATATGTATTTTTCAATATCATTTTGGCTCATCATTTTAGTAGGAAATGAAACCAATTCAAGCTAAGGTTTACATCTCCTCTATTCTGAAAGAATAGGGTAGAGTCCCAGAGGATAACATTTTCACACATAGAAAACTCAAGGATTTAAATAACTTTATACTAAGTAGTTGCTTCTGTACTGGACTCAGATGATCATAATGTACTTTCCATTTTTCTAAGACAGTGCTTTTCTAACCATGCTCCTTGGAGTCCCTACGTTCCTCAGAGTTCTTCAAGAATGGGTGAAGGCTGTTGTGTCTGGACCCTTCAACCACATCTTGTTCTATCCCAAAAAAGAACAACCCCAATTGTATCTTTTCCATTCACAATTTACAAGTAAAATGCCATATGAAGACAGTATTTCAGAGCTGAGAACACATTTGAAGACCACTAATCTATGGCAATGGCAAAAAATAAAAACAAACAAACAAAATAAACCATTGACTGTTAGAATTCAATAAGTGAAGGAAAGCAACCAATTCTAGACTTGGCCTCTATGGCAAATTCTGCTTCTGAGAAAGTCAGGCATTCCTCCATCACCACTTCCCAAAAGGCACTCACCGTTACCCTGTGCATTCCCCCATGGTAGTGTATTCTGAGATACAGTGAGATTTCTGGAAATTAAATAGATGAAGTGCTTTTCCATCTCTGTGTCTTTGGCCCCACCTAAACTCGTCAAAGCCTTCCACTGGCTCTCTCAATCCAGGCATCACTCTGAGCTTCCACCAACTCCTATTGTCCTCTCCTCCTTATCAAAACTTACCTGTCCTAGAACCCATTTCCTCACTTCTATGTAACTCATTAGTTAATCTGATAACCAATTTGGCCCAGAGTAATAATGGCTTAATAAATGACCAACTATTCATCTAATCATTTGCACAATCACTTATTAACCCACTTGATAATCATAAGGCTTTGTATTCTCAGAAAATTTTAAATAATTATAGTTCGTCAGTGGAGAGACATATTCAGTCAGGGAAACAATTATTGACACCCCATAAAGATTTGCTAGTGCCCCAAATAAAGAAATCTATGAGAGTCTGTGGCATTATGATCTGTGTGTGTGTGTGTGTGTGTGTGTGTGTGTGTGTGTGTGTGTGTGTGTGTGTGGGTGTTGGGAAGTAGGAGTATTTCTGGGAGAAATAAAGTTTTGCTTTGACACCACTACTTGGGTGATTTTGAACAAGTTGCTTCAAATGCCTGGTCTCAGTTTTCTCACCTGTAAAATCAGTGAGTTACAGCCAATTAACTTTATGTTTCTTTATAAATCTTTATTCAGTATTTGGAGTCTCATTCTGAACAGGAAATATTTTTTTCTGTCTCTTTCCATAATATAACCATCACTGTTACAAAATGCCCTTCACCAACTAACCCCAAAAGGAATAACTTATAAAAACTCAGGTTATTTCTTGGTTCAACTAGAAATATTCTTAACTCGTTACATCCCTCTAAATGTCAAAATGCTTGACTCAAACTAGTACTCTGTGGATTATTTCACTTAAGGACTATCTTAGTTCAATATTTTCATAAACATATAGCCAACTTAATGAAAATAGGATCTTTATTCTCCCCAAAATTCTATTATGAACATGTTCAAGTGTGCAGAAGATAAAATAATAGTATATTGATCATCTATAAGGGAATTTTCTAGATTCTATAACTAACATATTACTATATAACATTACTATTCATCCATATATTTACCTATTAATTCAGAAGATAGGGATTTCAGTAAACAATATTACAAATGAGATTGAATTAACAAATGGGATAATACATGAATGGATAAAGAAAATGGGATATATGTAGATACCTTATATATAAGGTATTACATTTATATAATTGAATATATACATACATATATTATGGGAAAATTCATAGATTATTTTTGACATTCAAATAATGGGAAATAGAGTATTGTTTTGATCATTGTATTTTGTCTTCTATTTAACTTATCAAAAAATTGATCAGTAATTTCTACATATCTAAGGATATATTTTTGTGAGTCCTTAAATAGAGGGAAGAATGTTTTCAAATAACACTTTTTATAAACAATTCTATTTATTTAAGACATATTTGTTGAATACTCCTTTGTGCCAAAACGTTAAGACAGACATTGCTCTTATCCACCATTATCATATTGTCCTGTTAAGTAATAAAGCAAAGCAATGTGTGTCATATAAAATTATTACACATTTTTTGTTGGGAACTTGTAGTGTACACTGTGGTGCACTGCCCAATACCCCTTCAGAAAAACTAGCAGTCAACAAAATGAAAATATTGGAATAAGAGAAAATATTTGCAAACCATCTATCTAATAAAAAGTTGATATCCAAAATATAAAATCAACTCATTAGCAAGAAAACAAGCAATCCAATTTAAAAATGAGAAGAGGGCTTGAATAGACATTTTTCCAAAGAGAACATATAAATAACTAACAGGTACCTGAAAAGATGCTCAATATCACTAAACATCAAGGAAATGCAAATCAAAACTACAATGAGATATCAACTCACACCGGTTAGAATGGCCATACCAAAAAGACAAGAAATAACAAGTGTTAGTGAGAATGTGGAAAAAAGGCAACTCTATGCACTGTTGGTGGGAATGTAAATTGGTACCACCACTGTGGAAAAACAGTATGGCAGCTCCTCAAAGAATTAAATCTATAACTACCATATGATCCAGCAATCCCACTTCTGGGTATATATCTGAAGGAAATGAAAATCCTATCTTGGAGAGATTACCTTCACATCCATGCTCACTGCAACATTACTCACAAGATATTGAAACAACCTAAATGTCCATCAATGAATGAATGGATAAAGAAAATGGGATATATATAATAATGGAATATTATTCAGCCAGAAAAAAAGAAGAAAATCCTGCCACTTGTGACATGGATGGACCTTGAGGGCTTTATGCTAAGTGAGATAAGTAGACAGAAAAAGAGAAATAGAGTATTTTCTTACTTACATGTGGAATCTAAAAAGGCCAAATTCATATAAATAGAGAATAGAAATGTGGCTGTCAGCAGTCGGGGGTTGGAAGACATGGGGAGATGTTGGTCAAAGGTTATAAACTTCCTGTTATAAGTTAAATTCTGGGGATCTAATATATGGCACGGTGACTACAGTGAACAATACTGTACTACATACTTGAAACTTGCTAAGAGCATAGATCTTAAATGCTATCACCATGAAAAGGTAATTATATTATAGTGTTATTGTGTTAATCATTTTACAATATATAGGTGTATCAAATCACCATGTTGTATGCCTTAAACTTATATATGTTATATGTCAATGATACCTCAGTAATGCTGGATTAAAAAAAATTAAAAGATTACAGCATTAACCTAACAATCGGTGTCTTAGTCATCTCATACTTATCACCCTCCAGGTTTATTCGTGGGTTAACTTTACATTACACTTGTCTAACTGTAGATGACTTCAAAATCAAAGGCATGAAGAGCAATGGTTGCTTTGCCTTGTGCTGATTTCACAGTTTGACCTGTGAAAATGTGGAAATGTTGAAAATGTTGCAGATGGAAGCAACTGAGAACAATTCTAGCTAGCTTTTTTGTAAAGGAAAGCTCTTTTGCCATTTAGTGACAGTTCAATGGTTTAAATATGAATGCAAGTAAGCAGTAAAGAGAAGGAACAGAGAAAAACAGGGAGGGAAATGAAGGTAAAGCTAAAAGATAATTAAGACAATGTCTGACTTAAGTATCTTACAACTCTGGGCTCCAGAGTAAAGTATGCAAGTAGCTTTGGGGCAGTCAGAATACAGTAAATAATGTTAGTAATAAAATGTACATGACAATTTCACCAGACCAGATTTCCATAGAATAACAGGCAGTCCTTTGAAATATAATGTTCCATATTTAATGGTGTACCTTGGCATTCAGGTAAAATCAATATTCATTTATTCCCTTCAAAGAATGTTCAAAGAGCAATTCCTAGAATTACTTACTATATGTGGTAGGTAAGATAAGGCAAAGGATACTAGCTATTATAGAGCTTTTACAGTGCTCTCATCATGGTACTAGACCTACCCTATGCCATCTATTATTTCATTTTGTCCTCATGCAATGATAAGATCAAATATATATATATATATGTTCTCAGGAACTTTCAAAATATTTGGTAATGGGGGGATAAGGACACATATGTAATAAATTAATCAATAAAGAAATTAAAAAATAAAATAAATCAAATCAAATCATTGGTCCCATTCAAAACAAACCACACACACACACACACACACACACACAACACACACACAAAATAT
This sequence comes from Eptesicus fuscus, assembly GCF_027574615.1. Classification (NCBI taxonomy): domain Eukaryota; kingdom Metazoa; phylum Chordata; class Mammalia; order Chiroptera; family Vespertilionidae; genus Eptesicus; species Eptesicus fuscus. The sequence continues at coordinate 18,219,277 of NC_072490.1, forward strand.
TTGGGGGATTGGAACTGAAAGGCTAAAAAAATATCAGCAATAGATAATGCATATAAAGTACTTCTGATTATCAGGTATTTACATTATTTTTCTGTTTTAATTCATTCAATCTTCAAAACCACTTTATGGGTGGGTAACTATTATGGCATCCTAATTCAAGCAAGGTGAAGTAACCTGTCACACGTCACACAGCTGGAAATTGTAGGCAGGATCCAGAGGATATATTATTTTACCCATGATTCTTTACTGCCCTTTTTGTTTTCAGGAACAAACATACCATCAGTGAAGGAGCTATGACCATAGGGGAACAAGTGACTGTTGCCTTTGCAATAGTAGCAGTAGCCACAGAAATATTTACCAAGCACTTAGAATGCATCAAGTCTTATGTGAAGCACTTACATGATTTTTGTCATTTTACAGAGCCCAAGACTTTTTTTTTTAATTAAGGGAATGAGTGTACCTGACAAGAAGTGCCTTAAGGCATCATAGCTGAAGAAATTAACATGGTCTAAAGTCAAGGTGGGAGGCAGAGAATAGTCTTTACAGCGAAGGTAGATTTTATCCTCAATTCAAAGGAGTATGCGGAGACGGCAAATTAAGATTCTTTCAGCACTGTATGCCAGACTCTTTAATATGCATGATCTCATTCAGCATTACCAATCATTACTATTTCCATCTTATAGATGAAGAATTTGAGGTCCAGCCAAGTTAGGTAACTTGCCCAAGGTCCAATGGCTGGGGCGGTAGTCAGGACCGGGCCTGATCTATTTGACTTCAAGTTTCCATTAATCTGTTGCTTGTAAGATTTGTGTTAAGAGAATATTATGCTAAGTGAAATAAGCCAGTCAGAGAAAGACAAATATCACATGATCTCACTCATATGTAGAATCCAATAAAACTAAATTGATGAACAAAATAGATCCAGAGACAAAGAAGCTTGGAACAAACTGATATCTCAGAGGGAAGGTTGAGGTGGGTGGGTGGGAAGAGATCAACTAAAGAACTTGTTTGCATATATACATAACCCATGGACACAGATAATAGTGTGGTGAAGGCCTGGGGCAGAGGAACGGGTGCAGGATAGAGGGGGTCAATGGGGTATAAAAAGGGGATATCTGTAATACTCTCTAGCTTAATATTGTCACATGGCAGTATTTTGAGATTAAATAACAATAAAGATAAATTATAAATAAAAGCAACAGAGAAGTTTGGATGGGGGCTCAGGGATAGAAATGGGCATGATATGACCAGATGACAGCTGATCAAAGCAAAGCATGAATGTGGGTCTTATAAAGTAGAGTACATGCAGAAAGCTAAACTGAGGCAGTTTGTGGCTGACAAGGCTTTAGAGTTTAAATATTCTATTCTAGATCTTACAGAGTCTCTGAAATCTTGAGCAGGTGTATAACATGGTATCTTAGAAAGATATAAGAAAGCAAATAAGAAGCTGAGAAATACATATGTTTAACAATTCTTAATGAAAATATTAAGCTAGGCCATTGCACATTGTTTTTTATATGCATACAAATATTCTGCCATTTCCAAACACCATGTACTTATTACAGTTCCTTCTCAAAGTAGAGAAACAATATAAAATCCATTTCTCAGTCACATTCAGGCTTTTGGGAATAACAGCACCATTTTCTTCCTTTCCATATTACCAGGTCTTAAACTGGGCAGACACTTCTAAGAGCCTTTAACTTGCATTAGAATCCTTAAAACTTTTTTTTGAAATATGCCTTTAATTATCATCGTGTGTGTGTATCTCTGTGTGTGGCATGTTTGTGAGACCTTTTTATGCCAAGAAGGTTAGGAAGTTATGCTTCACCTCTTCTTTCAAATTTCAGCATTTGTCTCTGAATCCCTGAACCTAATTATTAAAACCTATTACTAATCACTCTGGAAATATGTAAAGATAAAGGCTCTCAGTAGCACCTTGTTTAACACATCCACACAGAATTAGGGCAGACTGCAATGTGGTGGCCGGTTTCTGAGAATGCCAAGTGTTCACTCACCACATGCGAGTTAGTACAGGACACACGCAGAGACGTAAAGAATAAAATCTTCCATTCAGCACTGTGGTGATACCTTTTGGCATGATAGGGCAGGAGCAAACCAGGGAAGATGGGTGGTGAGAAAAAGGCAGGATGCTCAGCTCGTTTTCGGCCTGGACAGACCCAACAGCTGCCAAGAAGGTGAGGCTACAACCACCAATTCTTTTAGTCCCAAAACATGCTAGGCATCTTAGCCTGTGTTTTAAAAGTAGGAAACCTCTTTTTCCCTGTTGTTGATCAACATTGCTCTTCCTAATAACTTGCGTATATCTCTTCGAGCAGGAAAATATAGGCATGACTCTTGTGAAGCATCTTCCCCCAGCAGCTGCTGGCCACGCCTCTCTTGGGATGAGGTCTTCCAGAATCACATCCCAGGGCTCAGGCCAGCCAATAAGCTCTGTAGAAAAGACTTGCTGGCTGAGAAAGATAAAATGAATCTTACTTTACTCTACATACTGGGTGGGCAAAGTAGGTTTACAGTTGTGAGTATGCAAAGCACAGGGTTTATTCTTGTATTATTCATTAATTATTGCATTATTTATTTGTATTACAACTGTAAACCTGCGTCTGCCCACCCTATATATCTTAAAATAAAATTATGCAAATGCTCTTTGAAGAGGTCTCTAAAAGTGCAAACAGCATGCAATGTGTACCTATATCATGATTAGACCCCCTGAAGGATTGATACATATGGGTCCATGACCTGATATAACAGTCTTTTTCTCGCTCTAGTCTGAAGACAATATGGACAAATCCCATGATATCAAGTTGCATGGTTGTATTTTGAGATTTTATTTTTTTAAAAAAAGCACTAATGGATTGGTCATATCCATGTTCCTATCATATTTGAAGTATATATGGTGATCCACTAGTGCCCTTGTGTGGAATCCCATCCACAAGGGTACAAAGGGTATTGAAACTCTACATGTGCAAAGTGACTACATTTAAGAAGCAGTGGCTTCCCCTCTCTGCACAGAGGTACTGCTATTAAAACACGGTGGGCATCGAGGAGATGGTGAGTGCTTGAAATGATAGGTTATTGAGTGGCATTGATGTAATATATTGCCATAGGCATACCTGTTAAATAATTCATTAATGGCCTCATGTACAAAGAAAACTGAATGTCCACCCCTTCCCACCCCATGTTCACCTCCAAAAACATTGTTTCCCAAAATTTTCCTCTGCTTGAAATCCCTAGTGTAAGAGAATTGAAATAAAAGAAATATGAGCAGTTGGTTCATTCGTGCTTCCTAAACTATGGACACATATAAAGAAGGATGCAGTTATTATAGACTATCCTGATACCCGTGAGAGAATAGGGACCTGAGAAAACTTCATCACAAAGCCTACCAATGACTGATTTAAATGAAATACTACATCACCTCTGACTTTACCCTGGATTATATCCATTAAGTCCATTGTACTAAATGAGATACTAAGGGAAATCCATGGAAGAACAGTTTGGATTGATGAGACTAGAACGCAAATTTGAGGTAAGTTAATATTGTCCACCAATGAGTAGCAACTTTCAGCTATCACTCTTATCCCTAAATATCAGCTGATGCTCTATTAAAAACCTTACTTCTGAGTCTCTTTGAACCATTTGCAGTAATTGCCACTGCCCTTCTCAAGATCTCCCAGATATCAATCTTGTTTTCCTATTTTTTATTTTGGCCCAGAATACAGACAAATACACCATATTTCCTCATTGTATTTTGTTCACTACTACAATGGGGTAGTGACACAGCCCAGCACCTGTCCACCTTTGTCTTCCCCTGAGACTCCTCATTACACACAGGCTAGCTAGTCTTATCCATCTTGTTCTAGATCCATGAAAGAACTGAAGAAAGAGTGAAGCAGTGGAGTGAGAATGAGTATAGGGGTAAATATATCAGAGTAATCATGTGATTATAATTTCTATAAGGACAGTGAGAGGGTCTTGTATTTCTTCATATGCCTAAAAATTAGCAAACATAATAAGCATTAATTATGCAGAATTCAATGTAGGAGAGCATTTTCTAACTTGGTAGTACTTAAAATTACCAACTGAATAATCCTCTTAGCACACCTATGAGGCATCCCAGAGACACTGAAATGACAGAACACAATCTTTCCAACTTACTGCGGTTATCTCATATATCCTGAGCCTATCTTTTAGCCAACAATGTTAAATATAACCTTAGCTCCATTATTATCTGTTTCTTCCATAGATGTGTATGGAGTACCTACCTGTCAGAATTCAATCACTGCTCTAGACACTGAGGATACAGCAGTGACAAAAACAGACCAATCCCTGACCTATGGGGCTTACACTGTTTGAATATAAGTGATCCAGGTAGCTCCCAAATGGCAGCTTTTTAAAGGGTCAAATTATTTAAATTTGTCTACTTAGGAGGAAAAGGGATTCATTGATCTCTGGATACAGAAGAAGCCACGAAGCCGTAAGTGCCACCTCCCCATGATCACAAATTCTGGAGCTTTCCACACAATGCTGCTGAGGCTGGTGACTTGGACCAAGCAACACCACCAACCTTGCTTAAGTGGGCAACAGATCAGAACCCCCAGAGAAAAGCAAAGTGTTGAAGAAGGACAACTGTGTCTATACTCATGGTATTTAGTAGCGAACCAACACATTCATATACCTTACGCACTAGAACACAAATTCATGATCAACTTGCTGCTAGCTGATGACCTAGTTCTCCTAAAACCCAATATGCAGCCTAATCTTGAAGTACTGTGTTCAAAGTGACTATAAGACCACAAGGAACAGCCAAATATGTATTTCTTTGTTTCTACTAAAGGTTATTTAATTTCGTCTCTTCCTTACAACCTTGCAAAGATGATCAATGATCCAGTAATAAGTACATAGTAGACATACCAACTATATTGTGCAAGTTAAATGAAAATAGCTCCACAAACCAGCCTTTCTCATGCTGCATGTCTTACATGCACCCTGTTCTTCAGAAGTAACCAGATTAACCACAATACAATTTTAAAAGAATCACATTTTTCTTACATATTGTTTAATTTGTGTGAATCATAATATAGCTCAAGACAATTAGCTCATAAAATATAGTGGCTTTTCAAGTTACTCCAGGTAACTTTGTCGTTACTATTGTTGTGTTTATTTTTTAAAATAGAAAAACATAAATAAAAAATAATAGAGTTATCTTACTAAAACCAAATGTCACCCTATTCATTTGATACCCGATCATGACACACACACACACACACAAAAAACAACCAAGAGACGGGAGGAAAGATGAATCAGATATCTACAGTGCAGTGCATTCACCTTTTCCATTTGTCTTATCATGTCAGCTCACCTCATCCAAAAACATTGCTATTAAATTGTAAAAGAGGAATATCTGTCAATAGAACCTCCAAACAAATTTAATCAACTGAGAACAAGAGTGACTAATAAACTCCATAAGAATTAAGAAGCTGTTCAAAAAGCAGAATAAATGCTGATGTATTGCTTGAAAATATGTCTATGGTTTCCTTGAAAAAGCTATTCATATCATGCTCTTTAGATGTCTGGATTTTGGCAGCAGCTCCCGGGAACCGAGTGAAGGTAATCACACAAGCAGAATGCATTAATGCCACCACTGATGGTGGAGGGGCAGGCAGGGATTGGGGGACTGGCATTACATGTAGAGCAGACAAAAGAAGAAGAAACAGAAGAGAATGGGGGCTGTTGAGGACAAGTTCTCTCATTTCCTTTTGCTTGCTGGTATATAACCATCTGTTTCCCATCCATAGGGAATGAATAGTGCAATTAGACTGGGAGTTAGGGTGGGTAAAGGGAATAGCTTGTGTGTTCCATTGTGATCACAGAAAATTAGCTTCCTGCTATCCTAGACGTCATGTCTATATGAGACTTCGGGATTTATAAGAGACCTTGAACTAGTGTATAGTTGAGATCAGACCATCAGATTGACAACAGAGACAATGTGATCACTGACAAAAAAAATCAGCAAAATGAAGAAAAAATCCTGGCAAAGTGGACCAGTCTGCGGGTTAAGGAAGAGATGATTCCAGTGTAAGACTATGGCACCCACACCACTCCCAGGAAGTATGGGTATGCTCTGGGCAGGAGAGAGGTGTGATATAGAGCAGCCTTTCTCAAACTCTAGGTAACTTAAGAACCAATGGGCTCTTGTTAAAATGCAGATGTTTATTCCATAGTCAGGGATGAGTAAGGACAATAGGACTGAGATTCAGCATTTCATACCTCGTAGGTGATGCTGCTGCTGCTGCTGCTGCTGCTGCTGCTATACAGACTTGCTACTTCAAGTACCAAGGGATTGCTGGGTCTCTTAGGATAACAGCTCTACCCTATGAAACAGCTGTTCATAAAAAGCAGACGGGACGTTTCTTGGTCTGACAGAGAGAGGACCAACAGTGATCACCAATGCAGAGGACAACTGCACTCTACACTGCAGCTGGCGTAGCTCACGGAGGATCTGTAGGAAGCAGAATGGTTAACCGCTCAAGAATTAGTATGACACTGACCTGAGTTATAATCCTGGATGCACCTGCCATCTTCCTAGCTATGTAACCATAGGTAAGCTGCTCAGCATCTCTGAGACTGTTTCCTCGTCTATATAAAGTGGGCAACAACCGTACCCACTTTCAATGGGTGTTGTGAGGATGAAATGAGATAATGTAGCTATAGTCTGGCATTTACTTGGGGCACAAGAACTGTAGATGTTGGTTATTTCCTTTTTGACTCTCAGCTCTATTCCCAAACTTCCTGCCTCCAAGCAGCATTCTCCAGATTTCCTTGTCAGCTAGTTTCTGATTAGCCTCTTCTAACTGGGAGATACTGGTGGAAAAATAAAAAGCAGGAGAAAAGATAAGCCATTGTTCCTTCCTTTGCACCTGTCTCTGGAAGTGGCAGCAGCAGAATGCCAAGAAACTCAGAAACATGGGCTCATTGACTCTGATTGCAGCAGCTGCAGCCGCAGTGACAATGGCACGTCACTGGAGGTGACTGCCAGGTGCTGCATGTGTGGCATGGTTATGGCAGATGTAGCAGCTGAAATAAACAACTATGGGCTCCAGAAGTCTCAGCAACAATTCCAACAGCATCAGCAAGACTGGGCTCCAGGGCTCCTGCAGAGTCAGCGGGAGTGCAGGCTTTTGGCTTCCTGCAGAGCAGCAGGGGTGGTGGTTCTGATAACAGCTGTGATACTAATAGCACTCCAGCACCCTCATAGCACGGCCCATGTGGGTTCCATGAAACACCATTGTCCCCTTTGTCCTTGCAGCTCTGGGGATGTACTAGTCTAGATATGAGTACCTCTCATCCTTTCCCTTCTTGAATCCCTGGTTCTTCCAACACTTTTATAAACAATTCCTTTTGTTAAATTCCCTCTGTTTGAAATAACTACAGTATTTCCACCTTGCTGACTAGACTGACAGTTACAATTATTATTATTATTATTATTATTATTATTATTATTATTGACCACTTCTTGGGCCTGGGAGTAAAGTGAGCAAGGGAAAAGCAATGGCTACTAAATCTTTGTTCATAGCAGGTGTGCACCTGAAACCACACTTTTCTTCCCCACCCCCCCTCAATAATCCTTCCCTAATAAGAACATATATTTAGATATAATAATTCCAGGCCTTCTGGTTATAATGGCAGAATTTTTAATCAAAAATATAACATCAATTTTTTTTAAAAAATAAAAGAAAGTGGTAAGTAAGGTTGAGGAATTGTTTCATGAAAGTTAATCAAAGAATAATAAAATTTTTTAGAAATAAAGGAAATTTGAGAACTAGTCATAAATATAATGAGAGTTGCAGGGAGAGAGAACAAGGAAAGAAAGGGATGAAAATTATAAAGAAATAATAAAAGAAACATTTGCAGATCTGAAGGATAGGAGTGTCCACTATGTAAGAGTTCCTTGAGATCCCAGGTCAATGAATGAAGAAACAATCATATAAACAACACCAAGGCACAATATCATTAAATTGTAGGAAATTCAGTTAAAGAGAAGATTCAGAAATCTTTCAGGAAGAGAATATATCACATACAAAAAAATGAAGGATTATAATGATATTGAACCTCTCAAGAACAACACTAGAAGCTAGAAAACAATGAATACCTTTGAAAGTAGAGGGGAAAATAATTTTGGAAATTATTATAATTTTATATAATAACTAGTATATAAAAATATTGTAATATTTATCATTGTATGAATATAGCTAAATTATAAATCCATTGGGAAGGCTATTCTTTGACATGCAAGATCTCAAAAGATTTTCCTTGTACTGATCCTTGTACTTCAATAAATCAAAGGAGTAAAACTAGAGAAAGAAACATGGGATCTAGGGGAAGATGTGTTATCTTAGTTCGTATTGTCCAGAAGCTGACTCTGACACAGGGATATGCATGCTGGTAGGGAAATGAAAAAAGTGAGACAGGGAAGAAAATGCAATGACTAAGGGAGATGTCATCAAGCAAGGTGCCACTGTGGGCAACCTAAGCTTAATCTTGTTGGGAAAATTCTGGGACACAGTATAAATTACATGGCTCAGAGTAATCTCACTTAAGGGATGAGGAAGATGGGTTTATTTCCATGTTGTCAACCACTTGTTTGGAGCTGTTTCCAGATACCCTCAACCTGCTTGTGTGTGTGTGTATTGTGGGGGGAAGGGGAGTGAGAACAAAATCTTCAAGAAAAGATATGCAGATGCTGGCAGTTGGATGGATGTTTACTTGAGTGCAGTGACATATGCCATTTTCAATCACATTCTATTGCTAAAAATTGGCCATATGGTTATACTTGGATGCAAAGGAGGTTGGGATACGTAGTCCCTGGCTGGGGAACCATTTCCCCCCACAACTTTATATTATGGGCAATGATGGGTCTAGCAACTTTAAATCATTGGTGAACATCTACCTTCCACCACACGTGATCTTTGCTTTCTCTCCTGAGAGTCAGTAAAGAGAACAAGTGTCATTGAGAGATTTATGATGTTATCCTTGCTATTAGTTTTTCCTTCTAAATTGATTGTCTCATCAAAAGATATAACTAATGACATACCACGTTTTATCACTTTAAATTCTAGTTTGTCCAAATAATAGTGTACATGAATCACAGAAATCCATTCAATTCAACTTAATTCAACAAATATTTGTTGTATTCCTTCTATGGTGTAGGTATTATAAATAGAACACTCTGTCTCCTTCGATACACAAAATGCTGGGAACTAATATTGCCAAGTGGTATCTGACAACTGCTCTCACACTATATATAGCTTCATATGTCTCGGGGCATTTTGTCTCATATTGGTGATTACTAATTATCAAGCCAATACTTCAATTTTCAGGAAAGCATTTTAAGTCTCCTATACAGGAAATCTACTCATCTGCCAATATCCAGATCAAATGTCATCTCTTGGGTGAACCTGCTCCCAGAAATTCCAAATGCAGTTACTGACTTCTTTCTGACTTCTCCTGTGATATGCTGTAGTAGAGAACTATGGAAAATGAGTTTAGATTGTATTTTAGTATAATTTTGCTTCAAATTTTTCTCCAGAAAAGTATAAGTCTCTCCAAGGCAACAACTTAACTATTCTTCATTGTATCTTGAGCACCTGGCATAAAGTATATATAACACATGCTCTCATCTTATATGAAATATGAATAGTTAAAGTAAGTTTCACCAGTATTCTTCAATTTTTATAACATCTGGAATCCACCAATGACTACTGTTAGGAATTCATCTAGATTCGGAGCTGGATATTTTCTTAGAAAGTGTTGTATTTTTTATTTGTTTACCTTCTATAATTGAAACTTTGTAGCTTGAGTGGAGGCTTGGGCCTGCAACGGCTGGCAGAAAGCTTGGCTTCCTCTGTTACCTAGGAAACCTTGCTCTCTGTGGCTGTAGCCATCTTGGTTTGGGTTAATTTGCATATTCGCTCTGATTGGATGGTGGGCGTGGCTTGTGGGCGTGTCGGAGGTATGGTCAATTTGCATATTTGTCTATTATAAAATAGGATAGTGTATATATAGTGTATATGTATAGATCCTATTTATTTATATTTTTAAATATATTTTTAGAAAAGCATATACCAATATGTATAGTCTGTTTTCTAACTGAACACTGAAGAAAATAATAAGTGATTATTTTAGTGAGGGGGACTAAAGTTGTGGTAAGGAAAGAGGCTTTACTCTTTGTGTTAAAACTCTCTTTTTAGTTAAATTTTTAAAGTTATATGTATAAGATTTATATTTTAAAAATAATTTTAAGCAATGATAAAAATATCCAATTTTAGATAGGAATACACATAGCTTAATTAGAATATAATTCAGTGTTAAACTAAAGCTGTGTTCAACCCCTGGAATGTGCTTCTTAAATGTTGAGTGGATGAAAGGATAAATTAATGTCTATATAAATTATATGAAGGCAATAAGAATTCAACTAAGGAAAGATTCAGCAGGTGTTATAGTTGGCATCAGAGCCTTCTCAAAGGATGCAGGTTGGGAATTACGTCTTGAAGAATGCTTTAATTTGAACTAACTAACTTTTGTAGGTATACTAGAGCAGAGTTGTGAACTGCAAGGATATTCAAACCTTAGATGATTAAGAAAAAAGCGCAGAAAGCCTCCTGTATTTCTAGAACCATTTTGTGTTCACCAGCAAGTTTAAATTGGTGTCCTCCTTCACAGATTTCAGAACAGTATTCCTGCTGTGTTGTTCTATTTTTATTTATTTATTTATTTATTGGCCCTTGATATGACCAAGATTTTTCATTCTTGTTCTGTTTACTGGATATCTGCTCATTTGTTATTTCTCAACATTCCCTTGGCCTCTACTACCTTTTGTAAGAGACTTCCTGCCTTTATGGGCATCATCTTTCTGCGGTCCATTACCAAGAGAGGGGCTTTGGGACTTCCACCTTCACTGCTTTCTCTTACCTTCAACCCTCCTGCTCGTAAGCATGTGAGTAATTCAGTTTTACTGATGAAGGTATGCTTTTCTTCACTCCAGAACCCTTTGTTTTGTGTACCATAGTTAAAAAAAATATGTACAGAGTTATGACTACTGTATTTTATCAGCCAGAAGAAAGAACATTATATGGGGAGGAATGGTGGCTTATAAAAGATATTATACTGCTTTTTGCTCTTGCTCTATATCCTGCAGGTAAACTGACTGATATTTTAATTTCCTCAGACTCCTTTGAAAGCTCTCTAAATGAATGTTCTGAAGAAAATATATAACTTTGGTTATCTTATTTTATGGTTATTACTGTGTACACATTAAATGTGAATTAATGCAATAAAACAGTACATTTCACATAAAAATACTATGAATTTCACTGCTGCCACTGACATAGCACATGTATCAATGTAATTATGGGGTACAAATCTTTGCCAAGAGAGGAACTAACATTTATTTGATATTTACTTATTGTGAGAATTCAAAACAAGTAATGCACTTTGCTATCACACTCTTTCCTGATCTGTTCTCCTTACCTGAGGTTTCTTTTAGGAAATTAGCATTTTCTTTAGACTTAGCTTTAATTTGATAACAGGTGGTAACATTGAATGTATTTTGCAAAGACTGGTACCGGTGAAAACCTACTTGCCACTGAGCATGGTTGAGCAATTCTCACCACTGAAATTTAAGGGGATTCTGCTGTTTGCTCTAGACATCATCAATTTAACAAAGTATTTTACACTCTTAATATTAGACTAGGTAGATAAAATAATATGGGCATTATAGCAAATGGTCAGATGTTAGCTACTCAATACAACAGGCACAATTAGTAAGTGCATTCATAGAGGTTCAATTTGGAACTTTTGTATATACATCTATAATTTTCTATAAATGAACTAGCCAAACGTGACTGAAAATCAACAGTATTTATCAGCAAATAAATTTTACACATTTTGAAGGCAGAAAAACTCTCACATAATATTTTGATCCATAAACTATAAGATTACATTTAAATATGTTTTTATTGATTTCAGAGAGGAAGGAAGAGGGAGAAAGAGATAGAATCATCAATGATGAGAGAGAATCATTGATTGGCTGCTTCCTGCACTCCCCCTAGTGGGGATCCAGCCCACAAACTGGGCATGTGCCCTGACCAGGAATCAAACCATGACCTTCTGGTTCATAGGCTGATGTTCAACCACTGAGCCACACAGGCCAAGCTGTAAGATTACATTTAAAGATGATTCTCCAAAGTCAAATACTATCAGACTTTCTTTATATCCCCTATAGCACCTAAGACAGAAAGTGGATGCTAATAAGTACTCACTGTCATGAATTCTCGGAATTCCTTATTCTTATTCCCATCTATAGCTATATACACTTCCCAAACTTAGCACTGTGGGTCTGAATATGAGGGTGCATATGTGTGTATGTCCCAAAAGGAAAGGACTCCAACATATTTACACCAGAAGCTATTTTTCCCGATTACATGTTTCTTTACATAAATCATTCCTATGTCCTTCATCCTTGCCAACAGAATACCCTTTTATGTTTGGAAATTAAGCAGAGAAGATTTGATTTCTCGAAAGGTGGGCTCAGGCTCTGGTCTAGGAATGGGCTTGAGCCTACTTCTGCACAGTGTGTTATGAGGGGGTGTCTTCTGAGAAAGACTTTTGCTCTCTAATAAGAGAAGGATTACATGAGAAGTAGTTTTTGTAACACAACCTCCTGTGCCTGGCCCGTGAATCTGTGTGAAGTGAAACCGTGGTGTTTGATACTGTGTTGGAAAGACCAAGAGACATCAGTGTAGTATCTTGACATTGTTGATTCTGGAATTATCCTGCAGCTGCCTACCTCTGGATTTCTTAGTATATGAAATACAACTCTTTTTTACAGCAATGATAGTTTTGTTTTTCTATTATTTTTTGGTATGTGTGTCTATTTGAAGTTTATGGTCATTACCATAAACTGAAACCAGTCAAGCGAGTTGTGTTATATATATTTTTTTCATTAATGTTCAGATGAGTCAATTTAGATGTTAGCTTGGGCTGGCTGGGGTTTTACCAGGTAAGCACAATAAAGGTGGAAAGGAATAGGGAGTTCAGAGTGTTAAAAAAAAAAAAAAAGATTATGATGAGAATCATGGACTCTAAGTAAGATGAAGAGAAAAGGGAAATATGGAAGGAGGTCATATGAGGTCTCCTTAGGTCTTAATCAGGTCAGAGAACTCTTGCAGTGGGCATATTAGAGCAAAGAGGTTGGAAACAGAAGATGGTGGTTAAAGTAAATGCTTAAAATTGAAATAAGAAGTGGAGATATCACTGATGATTCCAAGTCCTTGGGTAGGACTCTGGGAGTGATGGCTAAGTGAGGCAGAGCAAAGGACTTTGGAAATGTGGACATCAAAGGCCAGAGAGATCAAGTCAACATCAAAAAGAACTATCTCTTGCCCAGCCAGCGGGCATGGCTCAGTGATTGAGCACTGACCTATGCACCAGGAGGTCGTGCTTCGATTCAGGTCAGGGCATATGCGGGCTCAATCTGCAGTAGAGGGCATGCAGGAGTCAGCCAATCAATGATTCTCTCTCACTGTTGATGTTTTTATCTCTCTCTCCCTTCCTCTCTGAAATCAATATATATAAAAGAATGATCTCTCTCTTACACATACACACATACATGTGCACACACATGATCTCATTCAGATGTGGATAATATATTTAAAAACTCATTTGCCATCCTCTCTCGTGTCTATTTCCCACCATTCTCTGCTCTGTTCTATACCCTGTGGAGGTTGATCTCTGTACTACATCACTCCTGTTCCCTAGTTCTGTGGCTTTCGGTTGGATTGGTCCAGGGAAAGTGCTGGGAAAACCAAAGTTGGAATATTTATCTCCTTCCCTATCGCTTACTGGGGCTCTTGATGTAGCTGAGTAGGAGGGCTATAGCCCTTAATGGAGGGGGAAGTGTCTCTTTCATGGCTCCAAGCTCTTTCCAGATTCCTATAATGCTTCTCCCTCATCTTTGTTGGGGGTGGTAATGGCTTCATGCACAGTTCTTGATCATTCTATGTTTGTTTCCTTAACTCAAACCCTTTAAAATATTTTCTTTATTTAACTTTCTTCAATTAAAAATTTTTGAGTGTGCTACATATCTTCTCTCAGAACCTAGACTATTTTAGTTGGTTTCACAACCGAAAATTACAGAATAATGAACAATAAAATTAAATAATATATTAAGTAAAGTGTCAAATATTTTGATATCTTATATCAAATAACAAGATACTAAACAATATGTTGAATTATAATTGAACTGCAAAAGTTTCAAAACTAGAACTGTCCTTAACAATCAAAACCCAAAGAAAATGCTTCAAATTGAAAAAAAAAAATTCAATACAGAGAGGTTAAATGACTTACTTATTGGGAAATTTTGAATCATGGAGACAGATGGCCCTACTAGAACAAACTCTTACAACCTTCCTATTCTAATCTATTTTACCCAGAGAAATAAACTATTATATGTAAAATAGAACTGAAAAATGTAAAATTTAGCTCCAGGAAAATACAATGAATCTTTTTAAGTTACCCTGATTTATATAGCAATTACCCCTTTCCTTTGATATATTTCTGGTATTCCTAGATTCATCTAAATATGTCTATCATTCATCATTTCACAATAATAGAACTGCTTACAGATAATTTTTTTAAAGCAATGCCATATCCTCCAGAGGCCCACAGGAAGGCCCACATAATTACATGTGATCTCATGCAGCTACTTTATTTTTATTTTTTGTAATTAAAAATTATTTTCTTTGTCACTCCAGGGCCAGAAGTATATTTCATTGCTATTTCTGACATTGGCCACAAACACTAAAATTTACCTTACTAGTGGTTAAGAGCTCCACACAGGGTTATTATATCTTTATAGGAGATACCTCTATAAAGATAAAACTGATAGGAATGCGCACGTATACCAGGAAATAGAAGAATAAATACCATGAACCTTATCTTTTCTATTTGTACAAGCAGCAGGAAATATTTGATGACAAACATTCTTATTTCTATTTGTCACACAATGCTTTTAACAACATATTATCATCAGCTCATATACCAAGAGGTGGCCATTAATGTTATGTGTCAGAAAGATGCTTTTCTGATGACCTTTAAATACCACAATCTCAAGTGATGATTCAGAATGACTTTCTTTTATCCCAAGACCTTCTTTAAAAAATTCAAATGCTTTGGGGTATGTCGTCGGGCCAATGATGCAGTGTTATATCTTTTGCAAGCTGTTAAGAGGAAGAAAAGGCTGCTAGACATTGAATGTCAATTGTTACCTTTTGCTAAACTATTTTTACCTTGTGTATTTGTAACATTTTCCTTCTAAAGAACCCAAAGGACTTTGTACAAAAGAGTACAAAGAACTTCTAATACTTCAAACTGTTGAGAGAAGGTGAGATGTGTGTATATGTGTATGTGTGAGTGTGTGTGTGGGTGGGGGGGGGGCGGTGTTAGGCAGCTGGGCATCATTATAAGTTTTGAAAAGCAAATTATCCCCTATGGTGATGACAATGAGAACAAACTTTAAACTAGAATGTTCCATCTGTCAGGTGCCACACTTCACGTTTAAATCTGTGACACTCCTAAAACCCTCACACAGATCAGGCCCTGATATTCCCAACAGGTGACCTTGCTATTGAGCCAGATGTCAGAATATGCATACCACGTCAGAATGTTTCCTCCACCTCATTTGTGTAAGCCAGATCCTGTGGGATGATTAAAAAAGCTACTTTTCTTCTTTCTAAAATCTCTATTTCTTGGCATATATCTATAATAATGTAGATCAAATTATTTCCCATAATTCCTCTCAGGGAAAATACTGTGCATATTTGGAAAAGATCTTTTATTAAATCACACGTTTGAAAGAAGACCCAAAAAAACATACTGGAGGCAATATATGGTCAACAGAATATCTTCTAAGAAGTAGGGAGGGGAGGTCCTATAAATAAGGGACTTTTAAAAATCCTCACCTGAGGACATGCTTATTGATTTTAAAGAGAAAGGAAAAGGGGAGTGGGAGAGCAAGGAGAGAGAGGGAGAGAGAGAGAGAGGAGAGAGAGAGAAGAGGAGAGAGAGAAAAGAAGAGGAGAGGAGAGAGGAGGAGAGGGGAGGGGATGGGAAGGGAGGAGAGGGGAGGGAAACATTGATCCGTTGCCTCCTGTACTAGCCCCAACCAAGGATTGAACCTGCAATCTAGTTATGTGCCCTAACCAGGAATCAACCCGGAAACCTTTGTGTTTGGTACAACACTCCAACCAACTGAGTCACACCCGCCAGGGCAACTAAGGAACACTGTGATTGTTGAGCACTGTGGTCAGTGGGACTCACACATATGAAAGCAGAGCAGAATTGTTTAACCCAACCTGGAAGATTCTAAGTGTTGCTTAAAGAAAATGCAGGAAATAAGAAGGACCGTGCAAGACAGCTGTGCAATGGAATATGTGAAGACTATAGCAATACAATGTAAATGCAATTGCTGTGTGCAATGAAAACCCTCTCTTTTCTATGAAATCAACATGAAATTTTACATGATAATAATTTTGATGTGGTTGGATCACCCAAGCAGAATGTAAAATATAGTGGGTGTGAGGCAAAACCTGGGACATCGCTACATTTGACAACTTTTTAGATTAAAAACAAAGGGATTCCCTTCTTCCGGGACTTTTTATTTGCTTTACTGTGCTAAGCAAAAGTGTTGATTAGTCTTTCTCTTTGCTTTGTTCATGATGGTGCACTGGAATATATCTTATAACTCTTATACTTAAAGGACAAAGAGAGAACACTTGCCTGTGGATGAATATTGTCTATTTTTTTAAGTATATCAGTGGCCCTATTCTTCTAGCTCGGTAGACCTAATTCTTCAACAGTTGAAAATACTATCTTCTCAGTGGCCCTACCTACACTAGTCTGACTTAACATTAGAAATTATCTGAAAAGAGTCAAGAAACTTCTAGTTTCCACTTGGGATATAGAAATATGAGAAGAGTTATGCTTACAGCAGCAACAATGCAGAGGGGGGAGAAGCCAAACAAATACAAGTTCATGACTTTTCTAGAACACATCAAAGAGCTGATGTTGCCGGAAGCCAATCAGCCAAAATCTAATGAGATAGATGTATATAGGGAGAGATGGGACTGGAGAACAGAAGGTCCTGAATACTGTCCTTTTATTCAACATTGTTTCATTAAAACATTGATGAGATGCCTTAGGACCTTAACTCTTGTTTATATTAATTAGCCTACACTAAAACTGGTTTTGTTATATGTCATTTTGTTCAAAGTTACAGAATGTATGGACAGTGTTAAGTGGAGACTTACTGTACTTGCTTACCTGGGGTAGATGCAGCTGAATACTGGTAATAATTAAGCTAGAATATTTAATGTATTCGTGGGAGCTCAGTAGAGGCTGGTGAGAGTTTGTGGCTTAGAAGATGAAGAAGTATCTACCCTTTTCAACTTTCCTCCATAGACTTAATCATGATTGCACATAAATGACTGGTGAGAATCTCAAGAAAGTGTGCAGGCCTAGGACAGGGAAACAGCAGCCTCTGTGGGAGAAGCACATGTCTACCATGAGCTCTCTCCCCTGTCTCTCCTATTAAAAAAAAAAAAAAAAAAAAAAGGCTATATCTAGAAGGTGAAGGGCAACCAACACTCTCACCATGAGGGCAATGGGGAAAACCCACTGTGGCTCAAAAAGGTAAAAGAAAAGAAAATCCGCTAGCCTTGGGGAAAGATCAGAAATAAGTGCTGGACCAACAACCACAGTTGATGGATGAAGGGGGGCGTTGGGAAAGTTACACCTGAGACCAACAGACAGTGTCTGTCTATGACGGACACTGAACCAGAACACAGATTGGCAAGTACAAATTGAAAAAGTAACAACAGAATACTGCTGGAATTATTGAAAGAATAGGACAGGCACTATCTGAGGCACAGTACAAAGGGAAGACCTGAAGCTGAGGATAAAGCAGATATTAAGTAAAGTGTACTAGCAAAGCAATCCCCGCGTAAAACACAAAGTATCATCAGAGGAATCTGAAGCCTGAGAAGCACTGAGGGTAACTAGAGTAACAGCAAATCTGGAATACATTCCAACTATTGGCTAGATTAACTTAAACATGTACATTAAAGGTCTAGCAGGGGAGAAAAATACCTAGCAGGAGGAAAAATGGCATACCCATTTGTAGGTACAAATGCTATTTACCTTCGTCTCCATTGTCCAACACAAGATGTCCCATTTTCAACAAAAAAATTATGAGGCATCCAAAAGGTCAAGAAAATACAAATCACTGCCAAGAAACAAGCAATCAACAGAACCAGACTTAGATATGACACCGGTGTTGGAGCTGAGAGGTTGTTTGGTTATGATTAATATGTCAATAATGTGACTAATATTAATTATGATTAGTGTGCTAATGGATCTAATGTAATAGGAGGAAAAACTTGCATTATCAGAAGGGAAATTTCAGCAGAGATGCAAAACTACTTAAAAATCATTAAATGGAAATACTAAAAATAAAAAGCACAACAACGGAATGAAAAATGACATCAACAGGCTCATGAGTAGACTTGACATAGACTAAGAAATTATCAGTAAAGTGAAAGACAAGTCATAAGAAATCATCCAAGCTAAAAAAAAAAAAAGTGTGAAAATAAAGACAGGAGAAAGCATTCAAGAACTGTGAAATTATTAAGCACTCTCATAGTCCAACCAGGATGAGACAGAGAAAATGGGGTAAAAGAAATACTTTTTAAAATAAGGGCTTAGAATTTTCTAGAATTATTGACACTAAGCCACAGATCAAAGAGGATATGAGAATAACAAGAAAGGTAAATATAAACAATACCACATGTCAGAATAATTGTCAAACTGTTGAGACAAAAGATAAAAAGATCTTGACAGCTAATGGGGGAAAAAGCATCATACATATAGGAGCACAGATGAGAATTAGAGCTATGATGCTCAACAACATTAATCATGGAAGGGAAGTGCAAATTAAAATCACAATGAGATATATATCTATTAAAACAGCTGAATGTTTAAACATTATTAATACCAAATGCTGGTGAGGATGTAAAGAGACTCAAACTCTGATGCACTGTTGAGGAGAAAGCAAAATGACACAACCAATTTGTACAAACAATTTCACAATTTCTTAAAAAGCTAAACATATACTTAACACATGGTCCAACAGACTGTCTCCTGGGTATTTCCCCAAAAGAAATAAATACATACATTCACATAAAAACTTATATGTGAATGTTTGTTTATAATTGTCATAAAGTAGAAACAACCTTGACATCCTTCAACTGATCAATGGATAAGCAGAATGGTGTGTCCATACAATGAATAAGCAATACCCAGAAATAAAAGGTAATAAATTATTGATACATGAAACAACCTGGATGAATCTTAAGAACATTTTGCTAAGTCATAGAAGCCAGTCTAGAAGGTAAAATACAAAAAGAATTGTACACAATTATGATATTCTAGGTAGTATGTTTTTTCTGACAAGGGTATGTGTTGGGAATTCTGAAACTACTTTATGAATATATCAGAATTGAACATATAAGTAGATATACTGTAGGTTTCTCACTGTTGGAAAAAGAAATTGAAATTAGAAACAGGGGAAATATAAAATAAACTCAATGTTGTATTGGAATACGCTGTATCAATGTGAATTCTTGCTCATTATTATTATTGAACATGCAGATATTCAAGAACTGTGAATTTATATACTAAAATTAATATAGATGTGTGTATTCATGGATCAGTAAACACAAACACACACACACACACACACACACACACACACACACACACATTCTAGTTCTGTCCACTGGCAGGATCTAGAAGCAGCTACACTTGGAGAGTAATGAACTTATCCAGCTCCCAGATCCTGGTTTCTAAATAAAAGGATCCAAGGTACCATAGTATGTAGTTGATTCCAGGTCTGGGGCTCAGAAAACACTATATGAGCCTGATGTATCTTGTGGTGTTAGAAATTAAAGCGATAGCATGCAGAAGATGCACAGATGGGAAGACTTCCCAAAGTGTAAAGGTGGAACAATTGGGGGGGGGGGGATGAATTAGAATATAACCTGTGGAATAAAATATATATCTATGAGGCCATACTGATGTGAATGAATGAATGAATGAATGAATGAATGAATGAAACAGCTCAGCTTGTCTTGGAATAGACAAAATCCACGGGGAATGCTAATATAAGTGGTGAATGGTTGAGCAGAAACAGGAACTTTATATAATTTCAAGGTATCTCCTCAAGATTAGTTATTAATGACAAAGGGAAAAATAGGAACTTTACAGTGGAGAAACCCTGCAGAAAGTAGTCACTTTATTCCCAAAGATGAAGGTTCACATCACAAGTCATAAAACATACTGACATCATGCATTTCCTCATAGGAGGCCCTGGGAAGAGCATGTCATCTCTGTGGTATTCTTGTCAAAGGAGTCTGTCTACTTCCTGCCTTCTTAATCCTTCATTGATCTGTAGTCTTTCTACTCATTATTTTATGCTCATATAATTGCCAATTTCTCACCATCTTTCTTTTGTCTTTAACACATATTTTTCAACTTTCACCTTTGAGTTGCTAACTTCTTAGGTTTGTTCAAGATTTTTGTTCTTGATAGTAAAGAAAAGAATTAAGAAACACAGTGGGGTGTTTTGTTTTGTTTTTCGTTGTTTGTTTTCATGATAAGAAACACTGTGTTTTAAATGATCATCTATGGTTAGTGCCAATCAGTTAAAAGCTCAGTTCAATAACAAAAACATATTGCACACACCCTCAGCCTCAGGCTGTCTCTCCTTCTTTCCTGCTTTCTCTGTGTCAATGGCTGTCTCTGACTTTCTGTATCTCTTCTCTTTTTTCCCCCACAACTTTGTTAGGAAAAGCAGTAAATCACAGCAGTTAAGAGCAGAGCTCTAGCGCCCTCTGCCTGGGATCACACATAGCTCAGCCACCAAGCCTTGTGATGCATGAATCCTTTAACTCCTCTGGCCTTCCATTTCCTAATCCATAACAAGGAGATAATAGTGCCTACCTCACAGGGTCATGTGGAGATTAAATGAAATAACACAATTAAAGATTCCTTATAATTCCCTAGTACTCACTACTCTCTGACAATCACTCTACCCTGTTTATGTTTTTGGATATATATGTTACCTAGAAAACCATGTGTGTGTAATATATCTATATCTATATACTGAGAGAGAGAGAGAGAGAGAGAGAGAGAGAGAGAGAGAGAGAGAGAATATATCTCTTAGCACATAACCTATATACGTTTGTATATATGAAGTAGACTACAAGAATGTGGGAATAATGAAGGTTGGTAATTTATGTGTGAATAATGAAGGTTGGTAATTACAAGATTATGACATTATTTTGAGTTAATAAAGCTATTGTAATAATCATAACCTGCATGTCTTTTTCCATACGAAAAACTGTGAACCTATTTTGTCCACTGTGTGTATATATACACATATGTTAGTCACATTTTTAATGTAAAATATATAAGATGTATTCTAATTTTTAAAATGTGTATGCACATTGTTGCATGGCCATCTTATTCAATAGCTTCAATCCTGAAATCACCTAGGGGGCTTTAAATAATATTAATTCCTACTCTCTATCCTAAACCAATTAATTCAGGCAAAAGAGCTTAGACATTAAGACTTTTTAAAAGTTCCTAAGGTGAGCAATCAAGATGAGAACTACTGATCTACTTCATTACTTCTAATTGCTTCAGAGCATGCCTCCACTGTCATTCATTCCTTTGTGGTGGATACCTTATTTTCTTCCTGTTCTCTACTATTATATGCATCCTCATACATGCCCTTTTATGAGCCTGGAGAAAATGTTTCCTGGGTTATATACACAGGGTGCAATTACTAACTAGGTTGTTGAATTCCTATACCTGACAAAATAACACCAGGTCCTCTCTAGGATGGGTGCACTAATTATTACACAGGAGTGCATGATGAGTGTATTTTCTCCAAATCACAAGATGCAGGATGGTTTCATGGGTGTGCAACTTCTGTAGTGAAGGTCTGAATACTTGGTTCAATGCTCTTCTATTGCCATCTTCAAATTCTTCATCACTTTATCTTTGAACTTGTGTTTTGTCAGTGAAGTCAAACGGGACAATGTAGCATGCATGTGAGCAGAGGATACACCCAGCTGCAGTAGAAGCACCCAGGGGTGGCCTAGCAGCAGCCTGGGTGTGCACTCATGCCCAGGGCTATGGCATATACATAGCAATTTGCTTGGGGCAGCTTGGAGGGGCCCAAGTGTCAGCTGGGCCCACATTGGCGGCAGTGATAGCAGCAACAGAATGGCAGTGATCCTGTTAGGTGTGGTGACACCAAAAGAGAGAAGAGAGCTTGCATGGAAGACTTGACCCAAAGATAGACAACCATTGATTTTCTTCCTCTCACTAGATTAGTTTGCATTTTTAAGAGTTTTATACAAATGAAATCAAACAACATTTTCTCTTTGTGTGTGTGTGGCTTTTTTCACTCAGGATTATTTTGCAGTCTATCCACACTGTTAGATGCTTCAATCCCTTATTCTTTTATTGCTGAATAGTATTCCACCATATGAATAACTACAATCTCTTTATGCACTCACTTCTGGGTAGACATTTGAGTTCCTTCCAGTTTGGGGCTAACACAAATAACACTGCTGTGAACATTCATGTACAAGTCTTGGTATGAACATACATTTTTATTTCTCTTGGATAAATAACTAGGAGTGGAATGCCTGGGTCAAAATTTAAGAAACTGCCAAACTCCTTTCGCAAGGGGTGATACCCATGTCCACCCCCACCAGCAGTGTCTGAGAGTTCCAGTTGCTCCTCATCCTTGCTGCCACTGGGGTTGGTCCCCCAGATTCTAATGGGTGTTGAGTGGCACCACAGTGCACTTTTAATTTTCATTTCTATAAGTGACTAACGATGTTGGGTATCTTTTCCTATGCTTATTTTCTCTGCATATCTTCTTTAGTGAACTTGCCTCTTTTTTACTGGGTTGCTTTTGTATGACCACATTCTCTGAATTCTTTCTATGTTCTGGATCCAAGTCCTTTATCTGATATGTGATTAGAAATATTTTCTCCTAGTTTGTGGCTTAACTTTCCATGGGGTTTTGTTCTTAATGCAATAGAATGCCATTGGAGGGTCTGAGTCGAGGTGGGGGGGGGCTGATCTATCACTTAGATCACTTCAGCTGCTGTGTTTAGAAGAGCTGAGGGAGAGGAAGAAGGCTTACGCAGTGAGTCCATTTATAAAGTGATGAGGCAACTGCAATAACCCAAGTAAGACATGCTGGCTTCCCGGCCCGGGCTGGCAGCAGTAGGGGTGGAGAAAAGTTGGATTCTAGATAATAATTTGCACTGGCATCCCAAGAGGTGTGCTGAGGAAACCATCTGCTCCAGGTACGGGCAATAGGTGGGGAGCTGTCTGCAGAGAATCACAAAATTGTATGAGCCCGCAATTTTAAACAAAGCCAGTGATAAAATACTCCTCTGAGAAGAAAATCCTTTATTATTTTAAGTCCTCAACAATTTCCGTAGTTCCTGTACCGTTTTAATAATATACATATGAGCTTCGATTTAGCATATTTTATTCCTTATCCTTTAATAAACAGTGTTTGCCAGATGGAGGTTACTTCAGAGAAAGCTCTGTTGCACTGTTGGCCTTAGACACACATGGATGGACTCAGCTGCCTGCACTGGTTCTGAGCAAACGTTTTGCGGTGTTTAGCAACTGCCTGTGCTGGGTTAGGAGCACTTCCGGTCTCCAGTGGGATGGGGTTGGGAGGTGGGGAGTATAACGCCTATCCCTGCAGTTCAACAACAGATTCCAAAGAAGCAATGGTGCTGTGATTGCAGAGATGAAGAAGCAGGATCTGAATGACTTCCATTCTCTCAATGTGATCACTTGAACTGCTTGAGTTTAAAATTTCTGGGTCTTATTATGAAGTGGGATTTTTATCTTTGAGACTTTTTGTGACCACATTGTATTGATTAACTCATATAATTTAAATTTATAAAGTTTTGTTCAATCAGCTATGAAGGGAGATTGGCAGGTCTGGCTCTACTCTATTAAATACAAATATATCAAGAAAATCAATTTTGTTGATGTCATTGATGTCAAGTTTGCAGAAGTTGGGACTCAAACACTTCATTATCACAAAAAACAAAGAGCAATAAGTTCTTTGTTTTATAAAATAATAAATCAAGTAGTATTCATCCATTACTTTCCCCCTTTTTTGTCTTGTAATCTTTATTTTTGACTTGTGATATTTTCCTAGCATAATTTTTATGAAATTTAATGAAATAAAAAGTATCTCTATTTCTTTTCTGACCACTATTATTGTTTTTACTTCATGATTATTACTGGAAAGAATTCTGTCACTTAGATGAGGGGGTGTTAAAAAAAGAAAAAGATCCACTTTGCTCGTCAAACCTTGATATATCATTGATAATTTGAAGTGAGAGCCAACAGCATTGCAGGGGGTGGGTAAGGACCAGTGGTGTTTGTTTATGTTTTATTTTGTTTTGTTTTTTTGCCCTAGCAACTGGAAGGATGGTGTTCTCATTTGCAGGCTCGTAGGGGAAAAGTGGATGTTTGGTTTGGGGACATGCCAAGTGCAGGATGTCTATTAGAAAAATAAGGGCAGGTATTAAACCTGCTGTAGATATACAGACCTGGAGCTTAGGGGAGAGACCCCAGCTGCTCCAGCTGCGCAGCATCAGCACATGGCTGGTATTTAAAGATGAGGAGAAGCGGATGAAGTCACACCGGAGAGGAGGACACGCAAAGGAGAGGTGATCGAGTCCAGAGCCATGCCAGCATTCAGAGGTCGGTCCTTTGTGGCCCAGCATATGGCCACATTCTTATGAATCATCAATGTGTGCTCAGAAAGGACATAGTCTCTTTTTATTGTACACATGTGTGTTGATTAATGTGTCTGCTTGATCAGTAAGTTCATTAACTATGTTAACATTTCCAGAGTAAATTTTTGACTTATCATTTGTTGCTCTTTCTAATAGACTTTATGTTTGAGAAGCTGTTTTAGATTTCCAGAAAAACTGAGAACATAGAACAGAGAGAGAGGTTCCATATGCCCCTGCGCATGGTTTCCCCTACCATTAACATTTTACATTCTTATCATGAACCAACATTGATACATTATTATTAATTAAACTGGAGGCCCGATGCATGAAATTCGTGCAGGGGGTTGGGGTCCCTAAGCCAGGCCTGCGCCCTCTCGCAATCCGGGACTCCTAGCTTCTAACCATCCGCCTACTCACTCCTTACCACTTGGCTTGCTGCTCCTTATGGCCCGCCTGCTTGCTCCTTACTGCTGCTGCGCTCACCAGCCATGAGCCTGGCTTCTGGCTGAGTGGCGATCCCGCTAATGGAGCGCACAAACCACCAGGGGGCAGTTCCTGCATTGAGTGTCTGCCCCTGGTGATTAGCAAGTGTCATAGTGACCAGTCATTCCACCTTAAGGGTTGCTGGGCTTTTATATATATATATAGGTAATTTATTCAACATTCCTTACTTTAAAAAAATGTGTATATACATACATACATATATATATATATATATATATATATATATATATATATATTATTTTATTTCAGAGAGGAAGGGAGAGGAAAAAAGAGATAGAAACATCAATGATGAGAGAGAATCATTGATTGGCTGCCTCCTGCACACCCACTACTGGGGATCAAGCCCATAACCCAGGCATGAGGCCCTTGACTGGAATCAAACCTGGGACCTTTCAGTCCACAGGCCAATTCTCTACTCAGTGAGCTAAATCAACGAGGGCCAGCATTCCTCACTTTTTAACGTATGTCTTTTTTTCTGTCCCAGGATTCCATCCAGGATGCCACATTACATATTTGTCATATTTCCTTGAGCTCCTCTAGACTGACAGTTTCTCAGACTTTCCTTTGTTTTGATGACCTTGACAGTTTGGCTATCCCTCTATTGGACATTGCCTATTAGTCAGGGGTTGTATTTTTTTGGAGGAAGATAATAGTGTACAGTGACATTTTCATCATATCATATCAACATGATTCATGACTGTTGATCTTGACCTTGATCACCTGGCTGAGGTAGAGTTTGTTGGTTTCTCCACTGCAGTGTTACTCTCCTTTCCCCCTCTCTTCATACTACACACTTTGGAAACAAGACACTATGTGCAGCTCGCATTTAAGGAGCTGGGAGTTATGCTCTCCTTCCTTTAGGGCAGAATTTCTACATCAATTGTTTGGAATTGTTCTGAATGGACAAGTGTTTCTTCTCATTTTAGTAATTTATTCAATCATTTGTATCAGTATGAACTCATGGATCTTTATTTTATACCTTGTGTAATAATCCAATATTAGTTTATTGTTATTGCTCAAGTTGTTCCAGCTTGAGCCATTGGATGTTCTTTCCATTGGCTCCTGTACCCCTTGACGAGTTCACATCAATGTAAGTGGATTGTTTTGGTTCTTTGTTTGGGGGATTTTTTTTTTTTAGCATTGTCTTACTTTCTGGCACTCCAACGTATTCTAAGCTTATCTTGTGTGTTTATTGCCCCAGTCCTAGAATAACTTATTCCTACAAGGGCCCTGGTTCCTTTTATTAGAGAATGATAGGAGAAACAAAGACCTGGGCACTAGGTGTGGCTATTACTGGGGTATGTGATTTGTTGCTTTTGTATTTCATGGCCATAGTTTAGTTGTATATATGTTTATGATGATGGTTATAGCATCTTCATTTTTATTTTTATTTTATTGTGATAAGAAAACCACATGAGATTACCTTCTTAACAGATTTTTAAGTCTATAATACAGCAATGTTAACTAGAGGCACAAAGTTAATGATCTCTAGAAGTGATTCATTTTGTATTATTGAAACATTATACCTACTGATTAGTTGAGCTCCATGTTTTGCCCATCCCTCCCCCTGGCAACCACTGTTCTGCTTTCTCCTTTTCTGAGTTTTACTATTTTAGATACCTCATGCAAATGGAACCCTGCAGTATATGTCTATCGGTGACTGCCTTATTTTATTCAGCAGTATGTCTTCAGGGTTCATCCACATTGTCACATATTGTAGGATTTGTTCTTTTCTAGGGCTGAATAATATTCCATTGCATGTATGTATCACATTTAGGATGTCCCACATCTTGGCTATTATGAATAGAGCTGCAATGGACATGGAAGTGCTAATAGATTTTTGAGATACTAATTTCAGTTCTTTTGGATAAATACCCAGAAGTGGGACTGCTGGATCATAAGTTCTATTTTTAATTATTTGACAAACTTCCATACTGTTATCAATTGTGGCTGGCCCATTTTGCATTCCCACCATCAGTGTAGCAGGGTTCCCTTTTCTCCACATTCTCAGAACACTTGCTATCTTCTGTTGTTGTTGTTGTTGTTTTTATTTTTATGATAAACATCCTAACACCCCGGTTTGGCTCAGTGAATAAAGGGTCCCAGGTTTGATTCCGGTCAAGGGCATGTACCTTGGTCGCAGGCTCCTCCCCGGCCCAGAGCCTGGACAGGGCTTGGGCAGGAGGCAACCAATCAATGTGTTTCTCTCACATCAATGTTTCTCTCGGTCTTTTCCTCTCTCTTCCACTCTTCCTAGAAATCATTGGGAAAATATCCCCCTAGAAATCATTGGAAAAATATCCAAAGTGTGCAATATGGAGAGAGGGGGAAATAAGGGTGAGGATTGATTGATTAAATAAATAAATAAATAAAGAAATAAAGAAAGAAAGAAAGAAAGAAAGAAATAAATAAATAAAACACCCTAACAGGTGTGAGGTGATAACTCATTGTGGTTGGGGTTTGCATTTTCCTGGTGATTAGTGACATTGAGCAGCTTTTCATAAACCTGCTGACCATTTGTTTATATATCTTCTTTGGAGAAATGTCTATTCCAGTCCTTGCCCACTTTAAAAATAAGGTTATTAGTATTTTGCCTTTTGAGTTGTAGGAGTTCCTATATATTTTGGAAATGAACCACCTATCTGATACATGGTTTACAACCATTTCCTCCCATTCTGAAGTTGCCTTTTCATTCTGTAGATTGTGTCCTTTGCTGGATAGTTTTTTAGTTTGATGTAGTCCCAGTTGTCTATTTTTGCTTTTGTTGTCTGTGCTTTTGATGTGATCGCCATTAATTCATTGTCAAGAACATTTTCATGAATCTTTCCCCCTATGTTTTCTTAGGAGTTTTAGTTTCAGGTCTTATGTTTAAGTCCTAAACCATTTTTAGTTTATTTCTTTGTGTGGTTTAAAGAGAGGGCCCAATTTCATTCTTTTGAATGTGAATATCCAGTTTTCCCAGCACCATTTGTTGAAGAAATTATCTTTTTCCCACTGTGATTCTTGACACCAGTTGTAAATTCTTGATCTAGCAGCTTTTTTTTCTCATAATATGCCTTTTTTACTCATATGATTTTAACCTTAAATTCTATTTTGTCTGATATTAAAATTGATATGCCAGGTTACTTTAGATTTGTATTTACCTATCTAGCATTCTCTATCACTTTATTTTCAAATCATCTGAATATTATTGTTTTAAATATGCCTCTTTTAGGCAACATATTGATAAGCTTTTTAATGTAGACCAAAATTTCTTGCTTTAAATCCAGTTTAAACTTTATATTCATTATAATTTGATATAGTGGGATTTTTTGGCATTTAATCATTTCTATTTACTATGCCTTCTAGCTTCTCCATCATCTTTTTTATCTTCCTTATAAGTTGACTGAACTTGGCTGGTTTGAAAGTTACACATTCTGGTTTTAATCATCTGTTTACCTCTCACAATTAAGTTATACTTAAATGTAACTATTTTCAACCAATTTCTTAATCTGATCAGATTCTAATCTTTCCTGTAACCAGATAAGTACATCTGTGTGCTCTCATCTCACTCTGTTCTTTCATACCCATAACCTCCTCCCAACCTCCGTCTGTTGAAATCATCTAGAATTTCAGTCTCTAATATTGTAACCACAAGCTACATGTGGCTATTTAAGTTTAAACTTAAATAAATTAAAATTAAATAAAGTAAAAAATTCAGTTTCCCAGTCACACTAATCACTTTTCAAGTGTTCAACAGCTGTGTGGTACAGATACGGAACATTTCCGTCATCTTAGAGACCTCTTTTGGACTGTCATAATCTAGACTTTTTTTCTACATTGTTTTGAACATATTTTTGGTTAATTGCTTACTCTTTAGAGAAAAAAAAGTAACCTTTACTGAATTATTTTCTTATTTTTACTTTGCATATATTTTATAGCATCTGTCTGCATTTTTTTCCCCTATACTTTCTGAAAAGCTTTCCCCAGGAGTACTCCAATGGGAATCTTTGTGTGGAAAACCCTGAGGCATTTTACAAATAAGCATATCTTTATTTTTATTTTGTATATAAATTTTAAATCATCTGGACATAAACCCAAAGATAAAGTATTCCTCCCTTATCATTCTGGTAATCTTTTTCTGTTATCTTTGTTCATCCAGAATGCCACAGAGAACTCTAATTCTACTCTGACACTTGTTCCTTATAGATGTTATGCATGCTTGCTCTACCTTTCTCTCTTTTTAAAAATAATTTATTACCAATACGATAGGTCTTTTTAATCTTGGAGCATGGCATTTTCTATAGCATTGTGTGTGCACATAAGAGTGTGCATACGTGTTTATACACATGGCCTTCCCCTTTTCTCATGACACACACACACACACACTCACACAAACACACACTCACACACACACACACACACACATACCATAAATATTCTACAATAGCTAGATATTTTGGTCTCTTTAAAATTGACTAGATATAAAACTACTTATGCTAACAAGCCATTTATCTTCATAAGTCAAATGCAATTTAAAGAAAGCACTTTCTTCTCAATTATAGACATCTATCATCTGGAAGTTAGGATCTCATTCAATGATACTGCATCGTGCCAAATAAAAATCACATGAACTCCAAAGCATATATGCACTTAAGAAAAAGGAAGGCACCTGGCCAGCATGGCTCAGTGGTTGAGCATCAACCTATGAACCAGGAGGTCATGGTTCGATTCCCGGTCAGGGCACATGCCAATGTTGCAGAATCAATCCCCAGTGTGGGGCATGTAGGAGGCAGCCAATCAATGATTCTTATCATTAATGTTTCTATCTCTCTCTCTCTTCCTTCCCTTTTCTCTCTGAAATTAATAAAAATATATTTTTAAAAAGAAGGAAATCTTAAACAATGGGAAATACTACAAGTAACTTTATTTTTTCAAAAAGATATTTGTTATTTTTTCTAACATGTGATTATTGATTTTAAAAAGATGATACAGATTAGAAAAATGCCTGAGAAATAACTATGAAGAAGTTTATCTTCCCAAGCAGTTGGAGTATACTTTTCAAAAATCTAAATTTTCTTAAAATTACTTTATTATTTCATATTTTACATTTAATTTTAAATCGGGAATTTACTTTGCTACATTATATGATGTAGGACTCTAATTTTTTTTCAGGTGGTTAGCTAATTATTCCTAATTCCTAATTTACTTAAAACTACTAAGTTTCCCCACTGACTTAGAATTCTATTTATCACTTTTCTGAATTCTTACGTTATGTGGATTTGCTCCTGAATTCTGTATTTGGTTTAACTGATTTTATACTCATTCTTAGGGCTCAACCCCCTTGTCACTTCACATTCCAGTGCATTAATTGTCTAGCTTATTCTCAACTTCATTCTTTCAAAAGAACTCTTGAATCATTTGGTTGGAATCTCAAACATGAAAAATCCAGCTGGGGTTTCGGTTGGAAAAACATTACATTTATAACTTAATTTGGAGAGAATTCATACTTTTATTACATTGAGTCTTCCTGAGGCATTGTGTGCCTCTCCATTTATTTAAATCTTTTGCATGTCCCTTAGCAAGTTTCATAGTTTTCTTGATATAGATTATATACATTTATTATTATTTTTCCAGTATCACTTTCTATTTGTTTTTCCCTTAATGTATAAAATACTATTATTTTTTCCTTATATTTATTTTGTCCCTTGCTGCCACATTAAACTTTCTTGATTATCATAATATCTTTCTAGTTTATTCTCTTGGATTTTCTTTCTTTTCTTTATTTTATTTTTCCATCACCATTTATCCCCCCTCTACCCTCTTCTCCCTTCAAACAGACCCCTCCCCACTGCAATCACAACAGTGTTGTCCAAATTCATGAGTTCTTTCTCTTTTTTGTTTTGCTCATTCCCTCTAGCCACCACCCGCCAACTTTAAATTCCTTCTTTGATTGAGAGAACATCTTATTTGCAATAATTTCAGTAAATTAAAAACATTTGCCTTTATTTCAAAATATAAAATTCTAATTCTTAATATGTTTTTCTTTCCTAAAAGTGTTTACTATTGTTTTGTGATTTATGCTGTAATAGGTGCTTCTTTATATTTTAAGATCATAAGACACACAGAACATATTCTACCATATGGTCAGGCATTCTTCATGTCCTCTTACATGAGAGAGTGAATTGGTAGGAATATAAATGTTGAATGAAATAGTCAGACTAGAATAACACATATAAAGGATATAACCAATTTTGTCAAGGATTTCAGCAAAAGTCTATTTTTAAAAATGAATGAAGAATGTGAAGAGAATTCACAAAGGATAAGGACAGGAAGCCAATGAACATAGAAAAAAAAATGTTCAACCTCAAAATTTACCCCCCAAAATTTCAGATAAAAACAAAAGTAGACCGTGTTTTTTACTGGCAAATAGGCAAATTTTAATTAAATAATTTAATGTCAGTTTATGCATGACTGATCAAACAAAGACTTAGAAATGGAGATTGTCCCCAAAAGTTTAAATACATATATGAAAAAATTTTATATTTTGCAATTCAGAAAGAATCTATTTAAGTAAGAAAAAATAAAACAAAGAAAATAAACAAACAAACAAATAAAAAACAGCTATAAGGATACCTGAAAGCATAGAGCCAAGTAACTCAGTGAAGTTGAAAGTTATTTCCCTCAGTTTTCTCCTAAAATTTGCTGTTATTTTTGTCAATAATTTGGCCTTCTGGAGCCCAGTAAATAAAACCCTTATTATTGTTTATTTAGTAAGTAGGATTATATTTGAATAGTTAGAACTGCAGATTTTTCTGTAAAGGGCCAGATAGTAAATATTTTAGTGTTTGTGGGCCATAAAGTCTCTGTTTCCACTACTCAACTGTTGCCTTAGAGTGAAATCAGCCAAAGATAATACATAAATGAGTGTAGCTGTGTTCCAATAAAAC
Organism: Eptesicus fuscus; assembly: GCF_027574615.1. NCBI lineage: Eukaryota > Metazoa > Chordata > Mammalia > Chiroptera > Vespertilionidae > Eptesicus > Eptesicus fuscus. The sequence continues at coordinate 18,251,696 of NC_072490.1, forward strand.
TTTATTTATAAGAATAGTCAGCAGGCCATATTTTGGCTGCAGTTTTCTGATCTTTGCTTTAGAATACTAGTATACCTCTTCTTTGTTCCCTAATCATTGTACAGAGTATATTTATATGTATTCATCTGAGGAAAAAGCTAGGAGACCCAGGATTTAGAGGCCAAATATAACCAAACATAAGCTGAGAAAGAATGGTGACCTACCAGAATAATCTATAACTTGCTATACTGGCTTATTACTTGAAAATATCTAAACACTTGGCATAAACCAAGGGAAAAAACTCATCACCGTGGTATTTATACACAATTCTTTCAGAAACTTTTAAGTTATCCATGAGAACTCCAGATCTCTACCCACTGAGTAGCTGAGTATAGAGTTAAAAATGAGAAAATATACAGAGGGTGGGTGCTGCATAGCAGAGAAGAGAAATGAAGAAAAAGTAACCTCTGAACTTTTATAGAAAAAGAAAACGTGGGCAAAAGTTTAAAGTAATGTTAGAAGAAAATGCATTCAAATAGTGTTGATAATAGCCACTGAAGTTCCTGCTATAAAAGTAAGCTATGTGAAAGTAAGAATAAATCAACTGTCTGATAAAACAATGATGGTTTGGGCTTCTCGTTCTTCCTTCCACTTGTCCTCCTCTTTTCCTTTTTCCCTTCTTAAATTTTTCTGATCTCCCATTTCCCATTTTCAGAGTGATGATTAAGTCCATGAGAGCACCCCAATCAGAAGTCCCTGACCATTGAGTACTGCCCTTGGTTATTTAACCGTGATGGGTATTTCTGAGAAGGTCATCATTTCTTTCCATTGCGATGAGTGATTGACTCAACAAGGAGTTCATATTGCACCAAACACTTTCAAAAATGATTCATGTTAATGGCATGTCTCCGGGGATTGATGCTAAATAGAAGCTACAACTAAAGCTTAAAAAATGATTTAGCAATATGAAATCCCACAGACCACGGCGCATGTAGGCACAGTTGATGGTAAACATCAAAAACTAAATACAACGAAAAGTCATAAAATTGGATAGACAATAAATCTGACAGTTCAAGACCTTTTGGGGCTTGAATCATAAAAAATAAAATGACTTACTCAGGCATTCCTAGCTTTATTTATTTTTTTATTTTTTTTTATTTTGTGCCACGCATCTTTTACAGGGCAGTGAACTGAAGACAGTTTCATATTTCTGACATGTTAGTGTGGTTTACAAAGGTGGTTGCCTCACAAAATAAAACCAAATGGACATATTGAAGAACTACCTCCCTTTTGTCCATAATACTGATCACTCCTTGAGGGGGGGGAGGTTGTTGGGAATTTATTCAACAAAATCATACTTGAAGTTTTTATAGTCTTCCCATGGCAGCCACAAAAATGCAGCAAAAAAAAAGAGAACTGATATAGCCAACTCATTTTAGTGTGTGTGTATGTGTGTGTGTGTGTGTGTGTGTGTGTGTGTGTGTGTGTGTGTTTAAGTCTCCTAATAGTCCTTTTATCTTTTAAAGGGGTTATAGTTGGGTGTTTAGAACCTATTTTATTTTTAAAAAGGAAAAGAATTATAACATTTTATATGAACTGGAGGGAGAAAATAAAGATACAAACTTAACATATTAAATTGAAGAAAATATTAATGTCAAATTATTTGTCTTCAAATATAAAATACTTCCCTTGAAAAGCTTGTCTTAAAAATCTAAATTTAGATTATTCTCAAAATATCTTTAAATGAAAAAGAAAAGAAAATGTAAGCAGACATATACCTCTCTTTCTTCTCAAGAATTACTTTCTGTCTTAACTCCTAATTCAAAATTCAAACAATACTCCACCACCATTTAGAAGGAATGGTGTTAAGACCTCTGTAGCACTTAACAATGAACAAGATGAGGTTCTAACCTCAAGCTTTTGTCAAATACACTCCTCAAGGGAAGGATTAAATCTCTACTGAATAAAGGAAAATGGCATTGGCTGTCTCTTGCTACTCCTCACACACAACTCTAAAGAACCTCTTGAATACATGTCCTTTTTTTACATGCCTCATCCTCATTTTCCCGTTAGACATTAAAATCCTTATTACTATGTTCGAGAAATAATGACTGACTATTTTGTACCAGAATCAATTCAATAATGACTAACATAGACATGCTCCCAGCACGACAGAACTTGCAATTGGGTAGGAGAGATACTGGACAATTATATAATTAATTATTTTATTAATCTTATTAGTTATGAAAACAACAATGAGCATTGCCTAGTAGGTTAATCTTATACATGCTCCTCATACCTACATTGTTTGAGACCTTCTTCTGTAAAGACAGTGGATAAAGTTGTTTGTTATTTGACACAATGAATTTTAGGGTTTCTTTAGGTTTCATAGTCTTGGCCAGGAACTTTCAATGAAAGCAATATTGCCCCTGTGGCATGAAATTTAGTTTTGATGGGGATGAAAAAAAATCTCTTCTAATATAACATGTATATATATATGTGGTGTATATATATATATATATATATATATATATATATATATATTGTATATATGTATATATACACACACATATAGAGCACATAACCAAATATGTAGTATATCTGAGATAATAAAATTTCATGGGGGAGCAATTATGAAAACAAATGTCTCAAAAGGCTTCTTAGGGAGGGAGGCAATAATGAAAAAGAGGATTGAGAAACACTTGACTGGGCAGTGTTTACTGCTTACTAATAATCTGTTTGTGTATACCCATTCTACCCAGTGTTCTCCCGCTCTTCCTCATCGTGTGGGAAATGCTATCATCAGACACCTTGCCAACCAAATCCCTTACCCTTTGACCCTGCTTTGCCAGATCCTGGATATAGAACTCATAGGCAATAAAGGCTATACTTTAAGATAAGTTTAAGGCATGTGCGTTCTGGTTTAAGAGAGCTACACCCTTACAGCTGTTTTTTTATTCTTTATGTACTAGTAAACCTGTTTTTGTTTTTGTTTTTTTTTGTTTTTGCTTCATTGCATACTATATTTGATCTTACTAATTGATTCAATTATACGTTGGCGTTGCTTGGGATCTACATCAATTGTATAAATGGCAACATGAAATAGCGCTAAGGTGACCAAATGGAAGGGGTCACAGATCCACTGCAACACTCAACAATGGATAATTTCAGTAGCACCCTTCAACTTTCCTCACAAAAGTGGGGGGAGTGTCAAAGCTGAAGAATAATAGAGAAGAGTGCAAAGGAAGGCAAATTTAAAATGCAGATTCTTTAACCCCATCCCAGACCTACTGAATCAGAATGTCAAAGAATAGGGCCCAGGAATCTGCATTTTCACTCATTCTTTAGGTGATGTGAATGTCTGCCAAAGCAAGAGGCAAGAGACTGTTAGCCTTTGGGATTAAAGCCAGATTCCTTAATGCTCAATACCCCCCAGATCCAGGCCATGCCACACCACAAATATCACGGTCTGACCCTAAGGGATTACCTGAGGATCTATGGCTTTTTCCTGTTTCCTTTAGCAGCAAAGCTCCCTGTACTCTCTGCTTGGCTATTCCTCTCTGGCCTTGCCCATCTGAGATACTACAACTTGTCCTATAAGGTATAGCTTCTACATCCTTTTCTCTGACAAAATTTTCTCTGTCTTTGCCCTAGCCACATTCCCTAGGCCCACATCAGGAAGGACCTATTCCTCTATGTTCCATGATTCCCTGCTCATTCTGCCACAAAGCACTTAGCTCGCTCATTATATCATGGTTCTGCATTTCCAGGCCTTCCCTATTCAACCAGAAATTCTTTAAAGACCTGCCTTGTTATTTAGTCATTTTCCCCCCCTTGGGTATAGTTTGAACTAAAAAAAAAATTTATTGAATAAGTAAATAAATAAACAAATAAAGCAAAGTGTTTTCTGTATGTCTGATGACCTCTAATTATACTCTAAAGTCAAATTAAAAGTCACATTCTGCCTGTTTGGCCCCCAGTTCTCTATAGTGATGAGCGTAACAATAACTTCATAAACTAGTGAATAGGTCTCTTTGCTTGGCATTTATGCCCCTTTCTTGAAATGACAGCACCTCTAATTTATGAACTGCCACTTTGAACTAACTCCTATTTCAGTTCAAGTTGCTCAATGCTTATTTGAATAGCTCTATCAGGGTTCAGGCCTTGGTAAAAATGATGCAGTATTTCATAAAACTCTGGTTGACATAGTTATGAATTTCAGGAATGAGACCTAGGCTCTTTGTGCAACTACATTTAGGCTCAGGGAACATTCCTTGGAGGGGGTGGGGGCTCCCTCTCTAGGCTAATTATCAGGCCACATTCGGATCTCCTCTTCTGATGATAAAAGCTTTGGCTGCCTCTGAATGAGGCACTTCAAAGTCTTCCTTTCATAAGATTTTTGAAATCTCAGCCCATCGAGACTGTCACAGCTTGACATGCTTGTGCATTTGTCATACTCTCTGGAAGCCTGCCTCCCATCCTGACCTGAGATAAGCTGAAAGCTCTTCCTACTGATAACACTTCTTAAGGAAAAAAAAAAAAAAAAAGACAGCACGGTGTCATAAAATAAGGGGAAAAATCACTCCATTTGGTCCAGGAATTTTAAGCATGGAGGTATTTCCATGATATCAGAAAGAAAGGATTATGTTCATCTGACAGGTTTCTCTGGACAATACAGACCAGGCCCCCAGTAGAAAGTGGGTTGGTGGATCCATGTCAGTGTCTTGGCAGAAAACAATGGGATGTTTGAGAAGAACTGAATTACAATTTACAATTTACAAAGGTATAAACAGGATTTAGGGAAACCAAGTTGTGACGATGTGATACCCTGGGACTAACTACAGTAGGGGAGCCATTAGCATCTTAGACCTAAAGGAGTAAGTAAGAAATGAGAGTGGTTACAAAAACCCAGAGAGGTGATCAAATGGAGCTGACCTCTCAACAGGAGCTTTGGCCTTCCACTGAGGGACATAATCATCCCAGAGCCACTCAACAAGAAGGCAGGTAGGAAAATAAATGCCTCAGCCTCGCTCTCTTCTTATCCTCCAAAATTCTGCTCATTTTTTCCATCAACAGAACTTGCAAGCAGAAAATAAGAGAATTCACTGGTGTTGTCCATGTGGGTCAGCCTCACAGGCCACAGTCCAGGATGCAGGAGGCAGAGATTTGCTTCATGGGGCACACAGAAGACATCAAGCACAGAGGGTTACATGGAGAATTGAAGTGCGCATGGAGCAATGGAATTTTCTGTGCTTATGTTGAAGGAAGGAACGGAAGCTTTATCGGGTACATGGACAGTATAATAAACATTTGCTGACCACAACGACTCCAGTGACTTATACATCCTCTGCTTTAGGTTCTAATAAAGTGCTGAGAGCCTGAATCAATGATAGTATGTGGATGCTGTGAATGATTTTTTTTAAATGACATGCTGAAAGGTGGCAGTAATAAATGCTTAAACTAATCATTATTTGAGGAGAGACAGTATCAATCTTTATACCAATTATACAAGTAAAATGTTAAAATGTATGTGAAAACAACAATGGCCCCTGTACTTCATATACATCTAGCTATGGTTATGGTGGGGACTGCTGACCTCAGGACCAACTCTAGCCATAAACAAAGTCAATGACCACCTACATGGTGTGACTCAAGCGAGGAGTGAGAATCTCCAGTGCCTACTGTCCCCATTCTTCCCCAAAGCCAGCCACTCTTGTCCGGGATTCTGCTATTATAGACGCAACTTTGTGTTTTCTATACTCTGGACTTGCTGCTGCCACTTTTCAAAACTGAGGTACTCCTAAAGCAGTGTCAGGTTAGTTATTGACATGTTGAGTCAGGCAGTAGTAGTAGTAGCAAGAATTAGAGTATTAGCCCCATTTAACGCAACAACTATCTGCAGTTTTTAAAGTGAAGAAAGTGGACTGTTGCACAGGCCACTGTCTGAAGAAGACAGGTTTACCTGAGATATTACCAGATAGTAAGACAATCTCTGGATAGTGAGGGGATACAATCTCTGGATAGTAGTTAGAGGTCAGCATCAGAGGATCAGTAGAGAAAGAAATCTAAAGGGAAGGAAGGGTATGAAGTAGGTTCAATAGACGATTTGTTTTAAGCAACATTTTGTGCAGGTTGTCATGGTAAGCTATTTAAAAGAATTGCCTCATATAATCTTTACATCAGCCCTATAAAGTAGATCCTCTTAGCCCCAGATGAGAAAAATTATGTTTCAGGAGGCTCGGTAACTTGCCCAAGGTTACAGAGATAGTAAATGATGAGTGAGAATGAGGATTCAAAATCCTCTGCCTCCTTTTCTCTAAGTTTACTTCCTCTCTTATCCCCTTTGCAATGGATTTAAAGAAGGGTGAATTAGAACTGGTAGTGGATTTTTTTAAAAAAGGAACAAACAAACAAAAAAAGCTTGACTCCAAAATGCATACACACTGTCCCCAAAAGAGTTAGTCATCAATTCATTATCCAACAAACTTTTACTGAACGCTACAATAGCCTGAGCTTATACTAAATTCAGGGTTTACAAAGGTGAAGAAATATCCCCCTACTTCATAAGCTAACAATGCAAAGTTTGTTGGGCTGTTACAAACCAGAGAGACAGAGTTTAGGTATAAGCAGACTTCTCAGGTAAGTATTTGGTGCAGGGAAAAGTTAAGGTAGAAGAGGACACACTCATATTAGTTAGTAAAAGCTAGGCTACCAGTAGCATACATGGGGAATGTGACTACCTAACTCAGCCATTCTTGAATATTATAGTGGGAAGGAAATATCAGAGATGCCTAAAAAATTTTTCAAATTTCAAATCAAACTGCCCATGTCTTCCCATGCAAAGATTTATCTATACCATCACTCCTCCCCAATACCACAGCCCAGATTTATGTAATCATTGTCAGAGTAAACTCCTGTTAGAGATGGGGTAGGAAAAATACAGGACATATAGCCCAACCAATATCACAATCAGGGATTTTATAAGATGCAAATTTATTTTTCACTAATTCAAAGTCTTGATGGGTCCTGATGATTCTGTAGGAAGCCATTCTCCACAGATGACTTAAAAATCAAGGCAGCTTCCTCTTTGAGGGAATTGGAGGGTTTTTGTTTTTGTTTTGTTTGTTTGTTTTTGTTTTTTATCCCAACACAAGGCCTCCTTCACCATTGCCAGAGCATGGGAAAAATGAGATGTGAATAATACATGGGATTTTTATTGACTCAGCCTGGAAATGAGATGCATCATGGTTGCACTTACCGAGAGGATGTTGAGAAGAAACAGAGACAAACCATATACTGGGAAACCCTAGTCACATCTACTGCATAACTTAACAGCAAATGCACACAAAATGTCTATGATAATACAGCCGTCTGTAGTGCAGAGACTATTATTGGTGATATTTCTGATTTTCAGGGTACCAAAGAAAACCAGGTAAGAAAGTAGACTAGATGTTGATAAGAGAGGCATGAATATAACCTAATCCACTCTCAATCCCAGCTAGACAGCAGGGATCTTCTTGAGAACTGACTCCTGTGGACAAAAACAAATAAACAAACTCAGGGGAGGAGATGCTTTCATTTCATTTCCTGGCTATGGTCAGAAATCTGCAGGACGTCTCCTGGAAGGGAAAAACTATCTTCAAGCGTAACGTGTTAAAAGATGGCTTGGCTTTGGCCAAATGGCACAGAAAAAGAAATACACTAAAAGTTGCAATTTACAAATCAGACACATGAAAGGCTTGGATGCACTAATTAATTCTTAGTCAATGCACTGTAAGGCTACCCTGGAATTATGGCTAAATTGCCTACAAAGAAACATGGTTGGAACCAAGGTTGGAAATGGAGAATTTGGGAAATTAAACTCATTACTCCATATACCTCTGTTATGACTCAATTCTTTTTCATTGCCCCCTTTTGAGCCTTCTCTGTGTCTATGGTGCTCCTGAGATGAGTAATGGAATTTAATATTAGGTTCTGTTTTTCCAATTGCAGGTGTTATTTGGTCTTGCACAAGAGCAGCAGGACATTTAACAGTCTACTACACAGAGAGGCTTAGACAATATTCAAGGAAATGTCCCTTTCTAGCACGCTGGGGTAGAGTTGTTCCAAAGGAGAAGGGTAAAGAGCTTTGAAATTTTGATAGTGGGATTGAATGTACTAGGTAGGAGCAATGGGGAAAGAAGCAAAGTGGGGATGGAAAGGGTGCTGAATAGGAGTCTAGACACTGGGTCCAAGTTGTAGCCACTCTAACAATCTATGTGTGACTTTGGGCAAGACACTTCATGTGGTGGAGTCGATGATGTGCCACCCAGACTCTCCTTTCAGGATTGGAGGACTCATTTCCCACCTGCCAGGAGGAATCTTTCAGAAAGCCTCAGCTTTCAACCCTTTCAAAGATGGTTTCAGTTGGAGAGTGCAGCTTCACCCACAGGAGTCCACATCCTCTAGCTGGTCAACAAAACAGCCTGGCTGGCCCGCTTGCCCTAAATCAGGAGGTAAAGGCCATTTTACCTACAGGGGTCCCCAGGAGCTCAGCTGATGCCTTTGTTAAGGTTGCCTCGCAGCTCAACTTCTCTATTTGCCCACTTTCTGCCTCTCTCTCGAATGGGTGTTGATCCCAAGACCACTCCCTGATAAACATCTGCGCATAATCTCCGCCTCATGACCTCATGGCCTCTTGCCTGGGAAATCCAATTGCCAAAGAAATTCATAAAAAGATGTCTGTGAAAGTGGTAGTTGGCCACTGGTAGATAAAACAGTGTAGGTGACCCGATAAATATCTTCCTGACTGTTCAGAATTTTGGGACAGAGGAATTTTTTAAAACTTGCTCTGATGTCTTTGGACTACACCAACAAAATCCAAGCAGGGCATTTGTGAGTTAATATGATGCCAAAAGTACTGTTCACTCCTGTAAGATAATGAATTATCACTATTAAATATACAGTGTTCATTCTATTCAGCTGAATGGGCTACACAGCAAACCAAAAAATGGTCTCCTTTAATGTCAGATTTTCATCATTTTGCTATTATAATCAGTACTGTGATCATAATAATATTACTTCTTACATGTGTATAGTATATGCTCATTTTAATTTATCTCATTCAATCTTCCTAACAATATTGTGCAGAAGGCTGTGCAGGTATTATCTCCATGTAATAGAAGAGGAAACTAAAGTTTAGATAGATTAAAAGATTTACCCAAGACTTCATCATAGTGTGGTGGCTTCTAGTCTTTCTCAAAATTTACTGACAGGTAAAAAAGTACACATACAAATGAGCCCAAAATGTACAACGATCTCCATGTTAGCCCCCTATGCCACACTTCCATTTAGCAACCATAGTGAACATTTATTTTTATCTTTAGTGTTGAAAGTATTACACATGCCCCCTTTTTCCCCCATTGATCCCTTCTAAATGATCCCTTCTAAATGAGGTCTTGTCACTTCCCTGTTCTGAACCCTCCAGTGGCTCACCATCACACTGAAATAAAACTCTTGAATCCTTCCCTAACTGGTTTGGCTCAGTGGATAGAGCGTCGGCCTGTGGACTCAAGGGTCCCAGGTTCGATTCCAGTCAAGGGCATGTACCTTGGTTGCGGGCACATATCCAGTAGGGAGTGTGCAGGAGGCAGCTGATCGATGTTTCTAGCTCTCTACCCCTCTCCCTTCCTCCCTGTAAAAAAATCAATAAAATATATATTTTTAAAAACCTCCCGAATCCTTTCTCTAGTCTACAAGTTCTTACATGTTTAGACTTCTCTGACCACTTCCCTAACTCCATCTTCCACTCTCCCCGCTTTGCTCACTGACTCCAGCTTCCTGGTTCTAGAATGAATAAGCACATTCCTTCTTATGCATTTGTCTCTCCTCTCCTCTCCTCTCCTCTCCTCTCCTCTCCTCTCCTCTCCTCTCCTCTCCTCTCCTCTCCTCTCCTCTCCTCTCCTCTCCTCTCCTCTCCTCTTCTCTCCTCTCCTCTTCTCCTCTCTCCCTCTCTCCCTCTCTTCCTGGAATTTTCTTTCTTCTAATATTCCCAGGAAACTTTTGCCTTACTATCCCAAATGATAAAGCAGCCCTTCATTCTCTTATCCTTTGACGTTGGCTGTTGTTAATCATAGTTCTTATAAGTGCTTGACATTATATTATGCATGTATGTTGTTATTTTCATATTTGTTTCAATATTATTCGTATTTGTTTATTTATTCCTTCTCCCCTAGAATATGAACTCAGTGAAGGCAGGAACTTTCTCTGTCTTGTTCATTGCTAGATCCCCAGTGCCTAGCAGAGAGCCAGACAGAGTTTGTGCTAAATTATGAGTGAATAAGTCTTGCTGAAGATGTCAGTGAAGTAGTTGAGATGATAAAGACAAGATTACAAGTTCAATTTGCTGTAGTCAGCACTTCCCTTCTCATTAACTGAAAAACTCTAAGTTTCAAAAGACTTTTATGAGAAACAGTCCCAAGCTTCTTCACCACTTACAAGCTGTGGGAGCTTCAATGTGTTATTCACCCTTTCTCTTACTCTAAGATTAGATTTCCTCATGTGTAAGGGCATACTTGTAGTTGTGGGAATTAGTAAATTGGATGTAAAAAGCAAGCACAGTGCCTGACACTTGGTAAGTGCTGAGTGAATGTTTGTCAATAGAATTATGAAAATCATAAAGAAGAATTACATACACAGTCATTCCATTTATTTATTTTCTCATTCATCATCCATATACTCATGAGCTAAGTAAGCACTGGAGAAGCAGAAAAGAATGAGATTCACTCCAAGTTGTAAGAAGGCCTGGGACTGGCAGGGGAGAGAATGTGTGTACCTTATCACTTTTCTCTCTGCACTAACAGAAACTTCCATAGTATTCACATGTATAAAGAATGCATTGAGATAAATTATAAGAATAAATAATTCATGTGTTCATTATTACATTGAATGATTTTTTGCTCATTTAATCCTCAAATGCCATTAAAGACATAGCTATGAAGAAACAGATAAAGATTCTGACCTCAAATAATGTATAGTTTAAGGAGGAAGGCAGGCTTGAGGTCACTCAAACACTGACCCTGCATGGGGACCTGGTTTGTGTGGTATCAAGATGTTGAAGTCTTTACCAAAAGGTTGCCGGTTCGATTCCCAATCAGGACACATACCCAGGTTGCAGGCTTGATCCCCAGTAGGAGTCCTTATGGGAGGCATCCAATTGATATTCCTCTTTCACATCAGTTGTTTCTCTTTCTCTCCTCTCCCTTCCTCTCTCTCTTAAAAAAAATTAAAAAAACATTTTTTTAAAAATACAAAAAGATGTTGGAGTCTTAAACTCTCACACTATCAAGATCTCACCTAAAAATCCTGATTCCAAGTTTCTCTTGAAAGATCTGATGTTTTAGCAACACTAGGCCTGCATTTCCTTCTGATAAACCAAATTCTGAAATGAATAGTGGTCACCCCCTTTACACTAACTTCCAAAGATTTAAAAAATCTTTATAGTTTTACCTGTATTCTTATAATTTTTTATCCTGTTTCCAATAGGCAAGAGTTAAAATTTGCTACAATAATTGTATTTTTTATTTCCTTCATATAACCATGCCAGAGCTTGTTTTATATATATATTTAAGGCTATATCATTAGATTCATATACATGAATATAATGTATTCTTGGTGGATTGCTGTTTGTATTATGATTTAATGCCACTTTTTGTTCCTAGTAATTGTTCTGCTTTAAAATTCTATTTTTTCTGAGTTAGTATTATTACAAGGTGTTCTTTTGAGTATTGCTTGACTGTTATATGCTTTTCTATTTTCTTCTTTTTCTTACCCCTCACCTCCATTCTAGCCTTTATTCCCCTCTGACTACCAGTTCTAAAAACCTCTTTGCCTACCCCTCGGGTCCAAAGAACCAGATCTTACATCAGCATCTTGGCCTACCATTGGAGAGGTCACTGGGAATTCTGAAGACCCAGGGATATCACCAATGGCCAGCACGGCCAGGCACCCAGGGAGAGGCTGGGTCTCATTCCTATAGCCTCCCAAGTAACTTCTCTTGGTTTGTACCTGCCTAGGGTTTTCTCTATTTTTAAACTTTCTCTTAAAAAATATTTATCTGTCATTACTATGCATGGAATTTGAAGGTGCCTTCTAGTTCTGTGAGGAAAAAATTAGACCTTAAGAACCTTTCTCAGAAAAACCGATGAGCACACAGTCCATGAGCAACTTCTCCTCCCTTTCTTCAGAGCTGGACAACAGATCTGGGAATATGAGTTTCATTCCCAAGGTCATAATAAAATTTAAGGACAAATGTCTTTAAATAAGTTGTATATGATCAGTTTAGAGGGGACATAAGCATTAATTATTATATCCTTAGCTTCAACGGTATATCTCAGGTACTTCATCAACACCATTCATGTCTTATTTTATTAAGTAACAATGTAGTTTTATTACAGAGAGATAGAGACCTAGAAAGGAAGCAGACACTGAGTGGATAGAAAATAATAATTGCCCATGAAGTTGAAAATATGCAGTGTGGGAACCTATATTTAAACAACACAATGCTTTTTACCCACTGAAAATCAGCCTGTCCTGCTATGTCCATTCCGATTTCCCTAATCTAACCACTTCAATCTGTTGTTCACTAATTAGATAGAATTATCCAGGAAAAGAAATCACCGCCCAGTAATTACTTCATTGTAAAACATAACGAGCATCGCAACCCTGACACATACTGTAAAAATCGCAGCACAATAAATAGAACACTGTTTTCCAACAATAACCCGGCAGTGAATTCTGCTAGTGTATTTCTTCGTGAAACATGTTTATGTGATAGTCTTCCAATTTTATGGGGGAAGTTTATCACCATAAGGTGCATTTCATGACAGCCGAATAACTACATTCAGTTAGGCTTGTCACCATGTGCCTTCCGTATCAAGACACATGCTGATTGTATCAAATACTGTTGACTGTCTTAGTGCCACAAATAGAAAAGATGATTACACTGTTCTGTGTAGATATGATGCAATATTATTCACATTGCAAGAAACCGAAGGTCAAGGTTGTCTCACAACATTAGAAAGATTGGGTATTGAAAGCTTCTTAATGTAGTGATGACTCACTAATGGGCAAATGACAGGTGTACCTTAATATGTGGATGATTCTTTATGTAAATGGGTGGAATGGAAGTATATGCACATCAAATCATTGAATGTTGTTGGGTGGGGATATAAGTTACTAATTTATCTTTTTGAAAATAAATAAAAGCAATGCTTTAAGTCACCCCAGCCCTTAAAATGCATGTGTTTATCTTAAAGGACCCTAGTAGGGGACAAGGAATCTAAAATTTTGCCTCTGTCCTGCAGAGAAGCATTCTGTGATGAGTTGGCAAATAATGAGTTCCTTTGCCCTACATACACCCTGGCATTCACCTGCATTTCAGGTTTTAGCATAGGTATTTTAACTCTCAGTTAGTGTATACTGGAAATCATATATTTATTAGGCTATACAATCAGGCTGATTTTTCTAAAATAGCAAAGATCCTTAGCAAGTTAATCAAATTTGAAATCTATTTACATGCCATTGTCACACAGCTATTATGGTCCTATCCCAGCTCTGCAACTGATACAAAGTATATAACCCTAGAAATTTAATTTCTCAAAATCTCATTTTGAGATTTGCTATTCAGTAACCTTTGATCTTGGTTAGGTCTTAAAGTTCTTTTATATTCATGTTGTATAGTTCAAAAAATAAAAAAGATGTTCACTGGAATTATTTTTACAATAGCATATTTTTTCATCATTTCTCCCTTCATATCCACACACTCTGGAACTAAAAACATCATAAAATTGTGATTTCAATGATTTACCATATAAATGCACCATTAACTTAAGAAACTGAGCAACCATCAGATTGAATTGTCTTGGGTTAAATGCTATGGAATGTCTATTGACATAACAGCTATGTCATGGAGACTTGACTGGCTTTCAAAGGATAAAAGTCAGTGTGATGTAATTAACAACACACATGTGTTGCCATTTAATCATAGCGTTTTAAAAGATATTTGCAATTCTCTAATCCACAGCCTTTTCCAGCCTGATCCACAAAGTGTCCCGGAAAGAGCCTGTGAGCCGTATTCGAATGGACAAAGTGAGAGGCACCTTGATCTGAGATTAGGACAGAATCGATGCTGGATGAAGCCCAGATGGAAGAGATAAAAGAAAATATTCAGACGAATTAGTCATGTGGAGTAGGAAATTCACTATTGTCCATTAGATGGTAATTGGAAAATTGAAGAGAGTGTCTTCAAAGAGTTCAGAGAGAAATAATAGGCTGTTCCAACAACTAGACATAGCTCAGGAATCTAAGAGAGGAATGTAATTGTGGTCTCAAGCTCCTGACTAGTAGACATTGCTACACTGTTCTAGGTATTAAGGCCTCATCCAGTGCTACAGTCGTGGGTAAAAGAATGAAGAAACTGGTGTGGCTCACTTGCTTGGGCGTTATCCCATGCACCAAAGTGTTGCTGGGTTAATTCCTAGTCAGGGCACATGCCCATGTGATGGGGCTCAATCCCTCACCTACGGCTAGCAAGAGATGGCCAATAGGTGCTTTGCTCTAGTATTGATGTTTCTCTCTCTTCCTCTCCCTTTTCTCTATAAATCAATAAAAATATTTTGTTTGTTTTTTAAAGAATGAAGAAACCACCACAGGCAGGGATAGACTACATGTGTGACGGTTTTGTGGAGAGTAGGACAAGGATGTGTATTACTTAATGTGCTGCATAGGCGTGAGGAAGTTAAAACAGGTAAGATTGTGGAAAGGAGCCAAGGCAATTATGTCTGTTCCACAAAGAAATAAAAAATAAATGTAGAAAAAAATAGGAAGGTTGGGCCTTAGTAAAGTAAGAACTACATAGACTGAGGCTCAAGGGAATGGGTTATGGGCCCACAATTCAAAATTGGAGGTCTGTATCAGATGTTTCCTTTTCACCAACATCTGATATGTGCCCTGACTGGGAATCAAACTGTGACCTCCTGGTTCATAGGTCAATGTTCACCCATTGAGCCACACTGACCCAACTATTTTATTCATTTGTAACCACCTAGTTTCTTTTGGAACATCAGTTTCCTCTTATTTGTAAGATAAGAGTTTTTTGAAGTCTTATCTATATATATATAAAAGCCTAAGCGACCAACCGACTAGACAACCGGCTAGTAGCTATGATGCGCACTGACCACAAGGGGGCAGACGCTCAACGCAGGAGCTGCTAAGCAATAGCAACTTTGCAGAGTTCCCTCTTGTACTCCTAGACCCCTTGGGGGATGTCCGACTGCTGGTTTCAGCCCAATCCCCGCAGGCCAGGCCAAGGAACCCCACCTGCTGGAGGAACCCCGCTCACTCTGCAGATGCCCTTTGATCCCTGATGCCACCCCAGGTGTGGCTGGCCGGGGAGGAACTGGAAGGTTGGCTCCAGGGTGTGTCCAACCCATCTCACCTAGTCCCGCCCCACCAGCCATCTTCTAATTAATTTCCTTTCAATGTGCATGAATCCATGCACCGGGCCTCTAGTATTTTATAAATATTGAAATTGTTGGTAGTAAGAATCTTTCAAACATTTAAATATGGGAATTAAGCCATGAAGAGAAACACAACAGATTGTTCAATTTAACACTTATTCCCACCTTAACCAGCTTTGGGTCATTAACTGGTATATAAGGATTGATGTTTTTCCACCTTGCTTTAGTGAAACAAGTCCAAAGCTATAGAGTAAATGTTCCCAGAATATGAGACTTCATTGCAGAATGTTGTAGTGGGGAATGGCTTCTGCAGAGAGGAGAGGGGCAAACAAAACCCACAATAAGAATGAGTATTTGAAAGAGGAAAGGAAGAAAGAAAACCAGAGAGAAGGAGGAAGGAAAGATAGGCAGTGAGAAAGACCTAAAGAAGAGACCTCAAAGGAATCCACAACACGCTATCCCAGAGCTTGCAATCTGTCAAGGTCAACACAATAGCTGAACTTGAGTGTCAGCTCCAAGAGGCTGCTGCCCATTGACAGAGGGCTGACAATGTGATGCTCAGTATTTTTATTTAAACTCAAGTATCCATCATGTCTCGGGCTATGTTAGAATCTAAACAAAACAAAACAAAAAACTGTTTCTGCTCTCTAACTCAGTGGTCCCCAGTTAAATTAAAATGGAGTTGCTGCCCAGTGGGAAAATGCTACCTGGGAAAACAGAATAAGCCTTTACTTCTTTAGTACATCCAAATTCATTCTGTCATTTAACATTAGTAACTTGCAATTAGTGGCAGCTGGAAAACAAGCCTAAATCACAAATATAAGGGGAGAAAGTGACAGTTTCCACCCAGACTTCCTCTTCCCTCCTTTGCACTACTTTAACCCTCCCCTGAAGTCAAAGCAATGTGTTGAAGAGCTGGAGCAGAGGACAGTTAGGTTTCACCGCGAGAGCACACACGGGCCAGCAAGCTGGAAGATGAACACATGGAGTAGAGCTGAGTTGCCCCCGTTGTCTCTGCCTATGCCATGTGAGACGGCTCAGCAAAAAAAAAAACAAAAAACCGCCAATGAGCACATGCAGTGGGACCAGAGGAACCACTCAGCTGAAGTGCAAAATAAGTGCCTATGGTTTTGAGCCACTGAGTTGTATTTGTTACGCACCAGCATTGTGGCAATAAATAACTGATACACTGCCTTATACTACCACTTTTGTTGTCAACCGTTGTTTTTATAGAACTCAATTGATTTTTTAAAATTTTTACTTTTTTTTTTTAAACATTTTATTGATTTTTTACAGAGAGGAAGGGAGAGGGATAGAAAGTTAGAAACATCAATGAGAGAGAAACATCAATCAGCTGCCTCCTGTACACCCCCTACTGGGGATGTGCCCACAACCAAAGTACATGCCTTTGACCGGAATCGAACCTGGTACCCTTGAGTCTGCAGAATGATGCTCTATCCACGGAGCCAAACTGGCTAGGGCTAAAAAAAATTTTTTTATTTTTACACTAGCTTTCCCGTTGCAGGAAAAATCCTGCAATAGGATTTCCTGCTGCACTCTACCCCGCCTCCGTTCCTCCCTTGCCGCCCGCCTCGCCTTCTCCTCCGGCCCGCCCGCGTTTCCCTTCGGCCCCAGCCCCGCCTCCGCCCGGCCCTTGTCACCCGCCCCGCCTTCTCCTCCAGCCCGCCTTCATTTCCCTTCGCCCACGGCCCTGACTTCGCTCCTCCCTTCTCCTCCCCCCGCCCCCCTGGCTTGCTTGCTTCTTCGAAGCTTTACTCCCCTTTGCAGCTCTTGGCTTCTTTCGACACTGTCTTGATATGCAAATTAGCCACCATCTTTGTTGGGTAATTTGCATAGTCGTCCTGATTGGTTGGTGGGCGTGGCTTGGCTGGTGGGCGTGGCTTAGGTGTAGCGAAGGTGCGGTCAATTTGCATATTTGTCTATTATTAGATTAGATTTGCTTCGTTGATCATAGAAATAGTTTCCATACAGTATTCATTGATTCAAGTGTTACTTATTGAGCACCTAATATAAGCCAGGCCCTGAGGAAACAGGGAACAAAGATAGTCTTGGCCCTTAAGGATTGATTCTTGATATGTTATATAATGATATCTTATATTTATTGACTGTGTTCTATGTGCCAGACATAGTCAGTTTTTTTATTCAATCATCCATTCATTTATTCTTCATTCATTCAACAAACACATATCTAACACTGCTTCGTACCAAGCACTGTGTTACATATTAGGGATGCAGTCATGAGGAAAAACAGACAGGACCAGCCATCATAAGTTAAGTCTAGTTGGGAGAAGTCCCAGCCTGGCTGGGAAAAGATGTGCATTAAATATTCCTACCAATGTATAACAACTATGATAAGGGCTATGAAGAAAAATTATAGGGAGTTAGTAGAGCTTAGGAAGAGGACTTATCTAACCTGAATATCAGGAAATTGAGATTTTCCTGGAAAAGCATATTTAAGGGGAAAGGGAAAGAGTGTTGCAGGCAGATGAAATCATGCAGGTGAAGGCCCTGAGGCAAGAGGGAGCTAGCTGGCTCATTCAAAAAAGCGAAGGGATGGTGTGGCTGGAATGCGTACAGACAAAGGTAAATAGGATGATCACTTAGTAAGTTATGTAATGTCTAATCACTGGGGTATACACCTAAAACTAAGGTAATATTTTCCGTCAACTGTAATTGAAAAATAAAAAAAAAATCTATAATAATAAAAGCATAAGATGCTAATTAAACTGGACGACCTTCCAGATGATGCCAGGGCTGCAGCCTCGGGATGGGGAGGCGGCTGCCATGGCTATGAGGGAGGGACCCAGGTAGCTGCCACAGCTGTGAAGGCCTACTCTTGCACAAATTTCGTGCATCGGGCCTCTAGTTAAGTAATAAAAAAAAAAGAAAAGAAAAATAAAGGTAAATGGAAATGGGGGCAGGAGCTGGAGCCTGACCTAATGAGGCTTCTTGGTGTTTGTTTTTATGCAGTAAAGTCCTTGAAGGAATTTCTCATTCAATATTCACTACTCCCCTAGCACATAGGTAATTTTATTATGTCCATTTTATAGATAAGGAAACTGAGGCTTAGGGAAGCTAGGCAACTTGGCCAAATTCATTATTTCATATGTCATGCCCCAGAGCCAGCACTCCAGCATTCAGCTATACAGCTCATTCCTGATACTTTCATTAACATCTTGAGAGGAAGCTATGTCATACTTTGTGGGCTCTACCCCATCTGGTCCTTAGCAGAGAGGCCTGGTACAGCAAATAGCACAGCCCTGAGAGTTTGGCAGACATGGGTTCAAAGGCTGACCCTGACCCTGGGTAACCTTGAGCAAACAATTTAATTTTCCCAAACCTCTGTGATTTCATTTTGTTTTTCACATTGACAAAAGGGATAATGATACCTCTTTTCAAGCAGGGTCATGGGGACATATACGTAAAGGACTTCGAAAATAGTGGATACCCAATAAACGCTGGCTGTTATGATGATTACTGGGGATTCAATAATGGGATGTGGACCTAATGCTTACTCATTATCACTATCATCAAAAGGCAACCAGCCTTATGACACTCATAAGTCAAAAAATGACACCGACATTGAACTTCACCAGGGATTAAATGGCTCAATTAGTAAGAAGCCCTGCTAATTTCCCAGTCCACATCCTACTCTGGAAAAGGCCTCCGGTCTTGTGCCGATGGACTTAATGACTTACACATGCGCCCCATCCATCCTACCCCCTGCAACATCCTCTGATGGGGAGGGTGGACAGGGGGCCACTTCAAAGGTCTCAAGGTGACTCCAGGAAAATGCAAACCTCTGGACTTCTCTCATGTTCTCCATTTCTCTACAAATCTTACTCCCTCACCTCTGTCTCCCTGGTTTGGGCTGAGGAAGCTCAGTTTACTAGCCGTGTAACAACACTGGGGAAGGCACACAAGATATATGTACCACCTAAGGAACATTTGCTGATTGACCAACAGGATGAAAAACCAACATCAAGTGACTGAAATCAATAGAATAGCCTCATTCCAGCACTTCATCAGTGTTTGGGCCACAGAAGGGCTCATTTAGTGTTTGAGAGAGTGCTGCCCGGGACGTCTGTCTGGTATAATGTTGTATATGTAACTGTCTGTGTCGTATAATGGTGAAGATCAGGCCCCTGGATCAGACAACACCCTTCTACTTACGAGCTGTGTGACCTTGGGCAAGTTGCTAACCCCCTCTGGGCCTGCTTCATCTGTAAAATGGGAATAATAACCACTTGGTGGGGCTTTTGTAAGGAACAAGTAGATCATGTATGCAATGATCATGTAAAAACGATCGTGTATTGTTGGCAGAGTGTCTGGCACTCCAACTAGGTCTCATACACACAGTGTAGTTATTGTCACTGTGAATATTGCTCAGGCCTCTCAGAGAAGCTGCCGGCAGTCCGTGTGTTTATTTACTCGGGTAGGGAAATGCATCATAGAGTAAAGAAGTTTCAAATTCATAGGAAAAGAGCTTCCTTTCCCAGGCTCTTACCTACATGGAAAAGGCGGTTTCATGGTTCCCCTTCATAATCCATTACTAGCTCTGGACGACACAGAAATTCCTTCACTGTGTTTTTCCAAGAGAGTGGATCAAAAAAATAAATAAATACTTGAGTTCTCTGTAATGAAATGCATAGTGTGCTAAAAATATGAGGAGGAAGCTAGGACCTGGCTATTTTTGTAGGTCAATATTTGTTTCTGAGCTAATAACCTAAAGAAGCCCCATGGCTAACCAGACCAGGGAAGTCAGGATAAGTCAATAAAAGTTTGTTATGTTTTCATTACTTGTTTGTTTGAATAGCCCTCGTTCCTAGTTCCTCTTGAATTAGCCATGCACTCAGCAGCCTGGATTTCCCCAACGCCCACTTCATTCCGCAAGACCTCCGGCAAAGCAGCTCTCCTGGCTATCATGTTTCCTCTGTTATCACGGTCCCTCTGAGAATCAAAGAGCACAGGGGGAGGAAAGACCTCAGCAGGCAAGCCCCTTCCCCCAAACACACACCTCCCAGGGATAGTGTGCCACCCACTGTGTCCATGAATGGCCAAGGCCCCGGCCTCACCGTGCTTGGATAAGTTCTTCCAGGGGCCCACCAGCCAATCAGGGTACATGGTGTGTACTGATTCCTTCGGTACATGGTGTGTACTGATTCCACCAGCCAATCAGGGTACATGGTGTGTACTGATTCCACCAGCCAATCAGGGTACATGGTGTGTACTGATTCCTTCTCCACCACAACTTGGTGTTTCGAGTGCAGTTGACCCTTGAACAACGGGAGTTTGAACAGCCTGGGTTCATTTACACGTGGAATTTTTTGCAATAAATATAGTTGGTGTTTGTATCCACAGGTTCCCCATCTGCAGATTCAACCCAACCACTGATCAAAAACAATATCTTTATATCCCCAACTTCGGATTCCCAACTTCAGTTCAAAAATATTGTTTTGGATCCAGTTGGTTGAATCCCAGGATGTGAAGGGCCAACTTTAGAATCAAACATTTTATTCAGATTTTCATCAGTGTGGGGCTCATTGCCCCAACTCTTCTCTCCCCTCATTCCCCCCACCCACCCACATTGTTCCAGAGTCAACTAAGTTTCAAAACCACAGCCTGAATTTCAGGAATCAATGACATTACTTTTCAGCATTGTGACACCCCCCCCTCCCCCCAGTCAGTCAGAATTCCTGGGAGCCTCAAGTCCCCTATTGAGAAATCAGAATAAAGATACATGCTGTTCGCTGACCCCCCAGAGCTGTGCTGAGGTTCAAATCCCATCTAACAGGCAAAATGTTTTGAAAACCTGTCAATTGCGCTGCAAAAAAAAAACATTATTACCTACACATGGGCAAGCAGATACTAGAAAAACCTGTGCCCTGGCTCTATCCAGATAACTGTGAAACCAAACTTATTTTGAGCATGCCAATCTAAAAGTCCTGAACATGGAAAACAAGTGAGCCTTGACACAGAACTAGGAGGCCCGGCAGTGTTTGTTTGATGGTTTCCAGGGCTACCCAGGTTCTGGGGCTCAGAGATAAGGCTAGGAGTCAGGATGCTCAGTCTCATCCAGGTAGCCTTTCTGTTGCTATGTTGTTCGGCCCTGTGAAAACTTTTAGGAAAAAGAAAAAAGAAATGAGTTTATTGACTGCTTTTAGATTTGAGCAATATTTCCTTTTTTTTCTTTTTTTTAATATTTTACTGATTTTTTTACAGAGAAGAAGGGAGAGAGACAGAGAGTTAGAAACATCGATGAGAGAGAAACATCGATCAGCTGCCTCCTGCACACCTCCTACGGGAATGTGTCCGCAACCAAAGTACATGCCCTTGACTGGAATCGAACCTGGGACCTTTCAGTCCACAGGGCGACGCTCTATCCACTGAGCCAAACCAGTTACAGCTGAGCAATATTTCTTTTTCTGAAATGAGTGATTCCTTTCAACTCAGGAAGAATAGAATTGATTTTTTTTAAATAAGTTCAACAAAGCAACTTAAAACATATTCTAATAATGTAGTTATGATTGTTAGGGAATTACTGGATTTTAAAAAATGTACATAAACATTTGGAGAGTCTGTATCTCTGAGACATTTGCTGATTTGTTCACTTAATCACTTATTCAACAAATATTTATTGAGCATCTGCCATGAGACAGGCATGTGCTGTTGGTGTTAAGGATACAGTTGTAAATAAAGCAGCAAAAATTTAAGATCTGCATTAATTCAAACTGTATCTACTCATTTAAATGATCAGGAGAACAATGAATTTAATGTAAGATAAACCTCTAGCTAACCCTGTAAGTCTCAACTGCTCTGTGAGGAATCACTGAAATTTTGCTTCTGTCCGCATTTCTCCTCCAAAAAAAAAATATATGGTACAAGAGAAAGGATACTGGAGTGAGAGCAGAAGCATTGTGCTCCATGCCCAGCCTTGCCACAGACTGACTGGGTGGCTGATTGGGTCCCCTTCTTTTCTCTGAGCCTCAGTTTCCACACCCATGAAACAAAAGTGTCTTCTAGTTCAAATGCATATGAGTCTCTGATTCTGTGACTATTGAATTCAGCTGCTAGAAGGCAGTCTGTGAACCACCTCCATGATTTTCTGGGACTAGAATCGAGTAACTCTATATTTTCTGTTGGTTATGTTATGTTATGTTATGTTATGTTATGTTATGTTATGTTATGTTATGTTATGTTATGTTATGTTACGTTACGTTACGTTATATATTTGTGTTGCCTGTACATGTAAAAAATGAGACACTTCATTTAACTATCTGGATATCCAACTCCTCTTGATGGGTAACAAGATCTGGCCATCCAGACACTTGCCTCAGGGCAGCAAAAGGTCAAGGACTGAAGAGCTGTCACCTCTAGAAGTCTCCTG
Source organism: Eptesicus fuscus (assembly GCF_027574615.1). Lineage (NCBI taxonomy): Eukaryota > Metazoa > Chordata > Mammalia > Chiroptera > Vespertilionidae > Eptesicus > Eptesicus fuscus. Next base: position 18,274,580 of record NC_072490.1, read on the forward strand.
GGCGCTCAAGTTAGCAATAGTCTCTATTGCTCCCTGCTGCCTCCTGAGACAAATGCTGAGGACCCATGTTTCCTATTCTCAGCACTTGTTACTCATTTATTACCAGCAGGCTCAGGTGTAGGTACTTCCTATGCAGCACCTCAGACTTGAGGATCTCCAAAAGGAAAATTCTAGAACAACCAAAATGTCTTCCCGAGGACCCTTCAGCTGATTTTCATAATGCTCAGCAGTATGGCTTGGTGGGTAAGGCAACTGCCTTGATTCCTATTCTTCATTTCCCACTGACAACCTGGGTGACCTTGGGTTCATTCGTTCCTCCCAAGAGAGGAGTGACCTATCTAGTTGCTGATATTAGAGAAGGGTCTTCAAGGTACCTGTACAGGCCTCATTCAGATTCTCACACACTCGCCTCTCTGCTCAGCACCCCTGGACCAGCTTGGTAGTGAAAGGAGGCCCTTCTCACCAGCTGCTTTGCCTGCTTTTGGCCCAGTGTAGTGGTAGCACTGGATGAATGCAGATTCTGCCCATAAAAGCTGTACAACTTCGGGCACCCTACTCAACCTATCTGCGCATCTATCTATGTTCTCACCTAGAAAGTGAGCATCACAATAGTATCTACCTCAAAGGCTTGTTTTGAGAATAAAGTGAGTTCCTAATCTATATCAAGGGCTTAGAAAACATATTAAGTGGTAAGCATACGATGTGATTAGCTTGGGGGCTGGGGGACAATCCGAAAAGGAGTAGGAAGCCCATTTGAGCCATAGGTCTGAGCCAGGTTTCCAGTCCAGTGTTGCCACAATTAGGTCAAACTCTGATCCCTGGCTCCTTGATCTAATTCTCAAATGGTTTAAAATCTGTAAGGGGAAAGTGCAGGATTAATAGTCCCCTTAACACCACAACTCAGGCCAGTTGTTATTAAAGCTTCTTTTTGCTTCTTCTGCAATCCCACTACCATTGTGCATGGGGGTTATCACCAAACCCGAGAAACACCACTCCTCAAGCCTGCCATCTGGAAATGCCACCCATGAACCTCGGCCCCTAAAGTCAGAAAAGCTTTTAGAGATGAAAGGGAACTAGCAGATCATCTTCCAGACGAGAAGACTAGGCAGAGAAGTCCAAGGTCGCCCAGGTTGTCAGTGGGAAATGAAGAATGGGAATCAAGGCAGTTGCCCTCCCGACCAAGCCATGCTGCAGGGAATTGTGGGAAATTCTTCCTCCTCTTATGTGGGGATGGAACATGTCTCAATGTGTAACTATCCGTTGGTCTAAGTGGTTTGGGACTAAGTTGTTTCATAATCTTATGTGTGCTGAATGGTGAAAGGGACAAGAGAAGACACTGATTTAGCAGCGTGAAATGAGGAAGGGAGAAGGGGTACGGAGGGAAAGAAAAAAGCACAGGCAATCCTTTCCTTGTTAGAAACGATGCGTGTAAGTCTCAGCTGGGAGGGAGCCCTTGTTCAGGCAGTGTGGTGAGGAAGGCAGGTCACACAGGGGTCTTCCCTCCAGGAAATAACCTTCAGCAGCATTGTTTTCTAATATGGGGGATAATGAACAACACTGTTGATCCAATTTTCTCTTTTTTCTCAGCATAGAACTTTCTCCCATGCTGTCAGCCCTTTGGATTTATTGATACTATAGGGAGTTTGGAGAAATATAGATATTACTTTGGCTTTTGGGCTCTTTGTTTCAAAAGAAATGTTTGAATTGTACTATTTGACAAAAAAAATAAAAGGGGAAAAAAGAAAATAGGCTTGGCAGTCAGAATGGCTATTTCTTACACTGAAAGGAAGGAAAAGGAAAGGTGAAGGAAGGAATAAAATAGGTTTTTATTCTATGGTGTGTGTTTTTTTCAATTAATGATATAGAATGTCAAAGATTTTGGTGGGAAAAGTATTAGATAATAAACAAGAAACCCACACCTAATAATGGAACAATCTGTGTTATTAGGTTGATAGCTTTGCCCAGCAAATATCATCAGAGTAGCTGGCCAGAGTAATACTGGAATGTATTAAATATATATATTTCTCCCTACTGATAGTATAGAACAACTCAGGTCAGGCCCTATTACCGAATACACCTAATATTGTTTTCTAAATTTTCAACACCTATTCAAATAGAAGCCTTGGAAAGAAAAATTGCCTCTCACTCCAAAGCTTTAAAACACACAAAAAGGCACCATATTGCCACTTTAGGGACACATTTGTTCCCTGCTGTTGCTATTTTATATGTCATTTCAGTCCTGCAGTTAGCTATAAAGCAAATCTTTTCTTTTTCCGGAGAGGAATAAGAGCTGCCTGAAGGGAAACAAGAATGAGAAGCATCCTTAAAATGACTGATTTACAATTGGCAAGGATACACAATATGAAAATTATAGCTTTCTCATTTTGAACATGGGAGCCTCGGCTCTTACTCTAAAAGGACCCCCTACGAGCCCCCTATTGGCACAAGAGAGAGGCTGTCATGAATGGACCATGTGTGGGTTTTCTGAAGATATCAGGAAAAGAGGGTGTGTGTGTGTGTGTGTGTGTGTGTGTGTGTGTGTGTGTCTGTATGTGTTTCTGTGTGTGCTGTGTTTGAAATGTGTGTATGTAATTGGAAGTGGTGGTGTGACATGGTAAGGGAATGAATTTATCAAGGGTTAGGTAGAGTTAAAAGGAAATTCAGAGAAATAGGACATGCCACAACTCATTATGCACCGGAGGTGGTCTAGTCTAAACATAAGCATTGAATTCAGATACCTTGGGTTGTAATCCCTATTCTGACAGTGACATATGGTGTACCCTGCCTGTGTTTTGACCCTAACTTATCATCTGTAATAAGGAAAATAACACCCACTGAAGAGGGATGTTGTGGAAATTTATTTATGTTGCCAAAGGGCAAGGGGGACCAAAGGTGAAAGGTTGAAGATAAGTCAAACACTCTTTGCCTGTCAACAAACTCATGTATAGTTCCTGTGTCGTTCTCCATGGGTTTAACCTTCTCTTCATGACCTTCCCAAACACCCCTCTGGGCTATGACCAAGTAAAAGAGATTCTCTGATGCTTCTCTCAGAGAATAAGGAGAAGATTCACATAACTTGGTATGACAGAAGGCCCCCAAGTTGGCCCATGGACCCTCACTTCCTTGTATTGTCTTCTAGTGTTGTTCCTTCAACAACTGAATCACAGCCAGAGTATTTACCCAATAGAATATGGCAAATAGGTGTGACATCCATGGCTTTCTCTGGGGAAGTCAGCTACCACATGGTTAAAACATTCAAGCAGACACAGGAAAAGACCTAAGTGGAGAAGAACCAATGTACCAGCACCAATTTGCTAGCAACATGTATGAGCCACCTGAGAAAGGTATCCTTGAGCCACAGTCAAACCTTCAGATAATAGCAGCCCCATTCAGCATCTGACTGCAATCTCATGAGAAACCTGGGCTAGATCTGCCCAATCAAGTGACTCAAATTGCTGACTCACAGAACCTGCAAGATAATGAATTTATAGTCTTATTTTAAGCCACTACATTGGGTAGTTATTTGTTACACATTAGTAGATAACTAATATACCTAAAATGGTCTGGGTTGGTGTAATCCATTCTATTGAAGAATCTACCCTCAAGTTCCAGTCATCTTTGAGACATTGGATTGTTCTCAGAAGGCTACATGTCTACTGAAGACTCATTAATGTACTCATTTATTTAACCTTTAATTTGCCAGATAATTTACTAAATACCTGCTGGATCCTAGATTCTGCAATAGGTTCTGGGAGAATAAGAATCAGTTAAACATGTTCCCATCTAGTGTACTGGTGGAGACAAATAAACAGATAATCACAACATAGTGTGGCAAAAATGATGATAGGGAATTGAGTAGAGAATACTGTGGGAGCCCTTGCTCGAGGGCAAAGCTAACTTAATCTTGAATAATCAGTAAGGATTGCTCTGAGAAAGGGACATTTAAGGGCATTCCCAAAGGTCAGGTAGAAGTTATCAGAATGACATAGAGGAAAAGAAAGAGGGGCTGCAATGTGAAGAAGAATGGGCAGCATGTGCAAAGACAGACCAAGCTGCAGTGTGTACCAGTAAATCAGCACCAAGTGCACTAACAGTGGCTGGAGAGAAAAAGATCTTTTTCCCCTTGATTTACACTTTAGGTAAATGGCCCTTTTCTAACATAATTACCTTCCTCCTGTAAAGTCAAAGAAATGTCCAACTACAGAAACTCTAGGACAAGCAAGGAAACAAAAAGGCTTCACTTCTATATCCAGACACCCTTTAATTCTTCCCCCCCTCCCCGCCCCCCCCCCCCCCCAGTTGTCTTCCCTGGTCTGGAACCTATATGCTCTTCTGTTCCCTTTCACAGCTAGTATAGGGAAGTCATTTATACCCCAGGGAATGTGCTTAGGGCATTGTGGTCACTAATGAAATAAGTTCTTCCAAAATGGTATGTGGCCTCCTCCAAGAGGCCTTCTTTGAGTATTCCAAGTAGAGTTAGGCTTCTGGGGGCCCCCAGGGATTCATTCTTGAGCGTTAGCCCAGAACCTACTAGAGTGGATTATCACCTGTTAGTTCATTTGTTTGTTTGTTTGTTTGTTTTCTCAATTAGACTGAAATCTAGTGTCCCTCTATTATTTCAGTGACTGGCATACTCATAGTAGGTCCACAGATATAACAAAGACCCCTTCGTTTTCTCTCATACCACTCTAGACTTCCCCTTTAGAGTCTTCTTTTTCATTATTTGAAATTACTCATGTATATACTGCCAGGAACCAATTCCAGCATGTAATAATTACAAGAGTTTCACCAAAAGGTTGGTGAAGCTTGGGCGACTCAACAAGGGTTGAGCCACATATGTAGTTTACCTGCCGGAAATGGCTAAATGGTACTTCCCCCAAACCTGAATAGGATTGTTAACTGCCAGACAGCTCAGGACATTTTATTGCCTCCTATTGGCCAAACACCTGAACAGCTGTAGGCTATTCCCCAAACTGACAATGCTTCTGCACCTTTTGAATCCCTACCCTTTGAAGTGTATATCTCCACCTTGCCTTAGGACAAATTGTGTTAAATAAATAGCACGGGGTCCTTAGACAAGGTGAGTCTTCAGTTCCTTTAGCTGAAGATTCTCTGACCCCCAATGCCTTTCAAAATTATTTTTCGTCTCTGGACTCTTTAATTATCTACGCATCAGCCCCTTTCTCCAGATTGCAAAACCCTTTGTAAGGCTGGGACAAGAACCCTGGCATTATACATTTATAATTTGGGGGGTGGGGAGAGGGGGGCGTGTTCAGTTGTTCAATATTTCTCACACTCACCCACCCACCCACCCACAGTAATTGGAAGTTCTGTGATAATTAGGACCTTGCATGCTTGTTTTCCACCATATTTAAAGCCTATCATAGTGTCTGGCAATTAGTTGGCCCTCAATAAATATATTTGGGAAAAAGATACTATTTAACTTAGTGATTAATATTGAATTTTTAAAAAATCAATGTGGTTTTGCATGCTTGCATATTTGTGAATCTTTATTCTGTTTTTCTTAGAAATTTAATCTTAAGTACCAAATATGCAAATGCCATTATTCAGGGAGATTTAATGAGTTTTAATTTGATTCAATAAATTAGTTTTTAGTAAGCTCATTATCCACCAACTCATTTTCTGAAAAAGCACACACAGAGTCTCATAAATATGCAAAATCAAAGTATGTATCTTTTCATGAATTAGAAAATTAGACATAATTATATATTTTTTTAAATAATCAATTACTAAGTAAGTGTTGGATTAATACTTAACAAGATAGCAATGAACTGGCAAGTGAGATAGCAAAATTCCTCAGCATGTGTACAAGCCATTGTGTTTTCACACTGTGTCTAATGAACATAAATAATGCCTTTGACACAAATCTAATGCTATTAGCCTTGGGTTTCTCTCTGCAAGCTGTGGGTGTGAAAGCAAAGCCCCAGGTTGTTTCCTTAAGAAGGAATGTGTTTATTTGTGACTGGCAGCAGGGACCAGATTAGACATTCCCTCATCACACTGCTGATTGGCAGGTGGAGGTGAGAAAACAACCAGCAGGCTTTTCTGAGACCCAGGGGGGAGGGCCCACGTTTGAATAGGTGAGCAGCTTCTGTGGCAGTGCCTAAGGAAAGGAAGTCCTTGGAACAAGGGTTGAAATGTTGGCCATTAGCCTCAAGGAACCCAATGCCAGTGTGTCTGGCAATTCTTAAGAGATTAATGGAGACAGAGAGAAGCTTCCGCCTAACTCAAAATGAAGCCCCGCCTCCTGTCTTTCTGGGCAGTTTCTCAAAAGCCACAGCTAAATGGATGTTGGTGGGGTGAGAACAAAAAGGGGATTCCAGACTCTCCAATAAGCTGGCGGATGTACCCAATGGAAAATTGAAATTTAGTATTTCCTAAGGTCTTCCCCAAAGAGGAAATTTGTCCATGGATCCCTCCAATGTCCAGGTAGAAAGGCCAATATGAAGTTATTTGCTTATTTATTTTTAACAAAACTCATGTTTCCCTTCCTAAATATGCCCTGTGGTTAGAAAAGTGATGTTTTGTTTCAGAATTATAGTCATAACGCTACTGGATACAGAGAGCAGCAGTTGAATTAATGGCTGGAAATTTGATTGTATCATTACAAAATGAGGGTGATAAGAACTAAATTATAATCTTACATGTACAAAGAGATAAGAAAAAATAAAGCTTGTAAATGAATGATCATGGTCTATCATCATTGGCACAAACACCAGTGGGTGTTTGCACTGGAGGGAAAGAAGAGATGCCCACCTCCTGTTCACAGAGTTTGACCATAGATGAAACTCAATACCCTCCTACTAAGATGGAGAGTAGGAATTAGAGAAATACAGAAAAATCCTGTCTGAATTTAAGACTCCTGGAGTTTTAAACCTTTTTCTCATTACCTTATAAATACAACCTATTAATTTAATTAATGTATGGCATAGAGAATGGCCAAGATTTCCCTAAAACGGGCATTTTCCAACTTAAGGGTGGTACGGGAGGGAGTGAACCCAGTTACATTAGAATTTAGATGATGCTGTGGCATAGCTTTCAAATAGTAAACCAACATTTCAAGTTTAAGGTTTTCTTTGTATTTTTTTTAAAATATATTTTATTGATTTTTTTGCAGAGAGGAAGGGAGAGGGATAGAGAGTTAGAAACATCGATGGGAGAGAAACATCGATCAGCTGCCTCCTGCACACCCCCAACTGGGGATGTGCCCACAGCCAAGGTACATGCCCTTGACCGGAATCGAACCCGGGACCCTTCAGTCCGCAGGCCGACGCTCTAGCCACTGAGCCACACCGGTTAGGGCTCAAGTTTAAGGTTTTCATTATGACCCATTTGGGTCTTCATTATTTACTGTGATGATTAATTTTATATGTTAACTTAGCTAGACTATGGTGCCCATTTATTTAATTAAGCACCAGTCTGGATATTTCTGTGAAGGTAGTATTTTGTTGTTGTTACTAAAGCTCACTAGAGGATAATTTTTCAATTGCCGCCCCCCCCCCCCCCCTTTTTTTTTAAGAGAAAGTGGAAGGGTGGGAGGGAGAGGGAGAGAGAAAAACATTGATGTGAGAGAGACACATCAATTGGTTGCTTCCTGCACATGCCCCGACCTGGGCCCAGGTTTGAACATGCAACCAAGGTACATGCCCTTGATCCGGAATTGAACCCACGACCCTTCCACGCACTGGCCAATGCTCTAACCACGGAGCCACAGCAACCCAGGCAGGAATTTTAAGATGTGATGAAATTTAAAGCAGTAGACTTTGAGTAAAGCAGATTACCTTCCATAATGTGGGTGGGCTTTATCCAGTCAGCTGAAAGTCTTAAGAGAAAGGATCGAGGACTGAGGCCCCCCAAGTGAAAGCAATTCTGCCTTTGGAGTCAAGACTGCATGATCAAACTTATATTGGAATTTCCAGCCTGCCATGTAGATTTCAGACTTGATAGCCCCTAAAATTACATAAACCAATTCCATATATATATATATATATATATATATATATATATATATATATATATCCCTCTCTCTCTTTGTCTCTCTCTCTCTCTCTCTCTCTCTCTCTCTCTCTCTCTCAATTAATCTCTCTCTGGGGTGGAGGGTCTGTTTCACTGAAAATCCCCGACTAATGCACTTACTCACCAGTATTTGTACTAACTTCAACTAATTAATTAAAAGCCTTTCTAATGTTTGATTTTCTGTTAGGTAAATGGAGTTTCTCACAAAATGTGGCAGCTGTAATGCCACATGAACATTGGTGCATCCTTTGCCAAAACTAAGTCTGACATTCAATATCCTAAAATTAATTCGATTTCCTTGGGAGAGGAAGACTCAGAACAGCTTTCCTATTGGATTCAAATACATATCATCCAAAGTTCATTTTGTTGTGCTCTTAACCAGTTTTATAAACTAAGATGTATATGATAGACATGAACTTAGGTGACCAGATGAAGTATATCATTTAGATATAGAAACACTATTTTTTCCCAATTTTAAGGCATTTCTACCTTGATATATGTATTCTGAAACTTTTAGCCCGATGAACTATTTAAATAATTGGCTTGAAAAATAATTGGTTGATTTCTACCCATAGGAACAGCAGAGTTGATTATACCTGTGGAGATTCTAAGAGAGTATTTTCACAGGTGAGATACCAGGGTCTGATTTGGTTTTCTCTGCAAGTCTAGTGTGAATCATAGCTCAAGAAGTATCCTAAAACTTGTGGCTCATGAACCACCTCCATAAGAAATATGAAGATGTTTCTTAGAAATTCAAGTTCATGTTGCTGAGGCCCATGAATCTGAATTTTCTATAAGTGGTCCAAGTGATTCCATGTATTGAAAAGTCTAAAGACAACTAACCTAAAAAGAAGAATATTCTGATTAAATATTTTATAGGATAAAGATATTTCTTTAACTCACTATCTAATAAACTAGATAAGATCTCTTAGGATTGAAATAGTGTAGAAATCCAGAGGCCTTCAGGGTTTGTTGTAGAACTTCTAGCTAAAACTTTTCTGGAAATCCCAATATTTAGAATTTCTATGATACAAGTAATGAATACAACTCCCTCATCAGATGACAGGACATGATCTTTGAGTGACACAAACAGAGCCCATTAATGACAAGAGAATGTGTGCACAGAGCTCCAAGTTCAGAAAAGTCTTCAATAGAACCAGATATAAAATTCATAGAAAAATATAACACCAAACAAACACATTTTTTTCAAAATTAATAAAGTGGCCTAGTCTTGATAGAAATAAATGAATTTATAATAAAACTAGAGGCCTGGTGCACGAAATCATGCAGCGGAGGGGAGGAGGAGGGACCCTCAGCCCAGCCTGTACCCTCTCGCAATTGGGATTGCTGGCTCCTAACTGCTTGCCTGCCTGCCTGCCTCATCGCCCCTAACTACTCGCTTGCCTGCCTGATGCCCCTAACTGTTCGCCTGCCTGCATGACCGCCCCTAACCGCTCACCTGACTGCCCGATTGCCCCTAACCACCTCTGCTTCGGCCCTCACCACCGTGGCTTCATTCGGAAGGATGTCTGGAATGACATCCAGAAGGTTGTTCTGCTGTTCAACCTAATTAGCATATTATGCTTTTATTATTATAGATAAAATGGATTTTTATTCTTAGATAAGTACTGTGAATGACACAGTATTCATATGCCTGGAAAAAACATGAAAAGGTACTTTTTATATATCATAGTTAAATTTTAGGTTCAGATCGTTGTAAGAGATTTTTTCCCCCTAAATGAGTACGTAGCAGGACATTCAAAAGTTATACGAGCTATGACACCATTATTCATTGTGGGAGTCACCCACGCAGTGCAAGCTGCCTAAAGAAAATGGTCCCTGCTCACTAAGTGCCAATACCATCATCATGGCCGCATTAAGGAGGTCCTGTATCCTTTGACAACTGCTATGTTATTCCTTCCTTATAAAGTCCCTTTCATGAGGTCCAGTTAGAGTCACACTCTCCATCAGGAAAGGGACCTCAAAAATCCATAGTATCCCGTTTTGTGCTTGAATCTCTTCTACAACATCTCCACCAAGTGGTTGTCTAACCTAGTGTCCTAAATCTGGCTATTCACATACAACCATCACGATATTTCAATATTCCAATCCACCTCTTTTCTTTTATCCCTGGAAAGCATGTGGTGGTGAATATGGAGACTCAATTTATATAAATCCACACTAGCTGTCCCTATCATCTGTCTATATCAGAGATGATTTGGGTGCAAACTGCAGTTATCAAAATTTTGAAACAATTCTTGACACGTTGAACACACTGCCTATAGTTGTCGCTAATTTGCAGAGTTGGATGGCTACCTGTGTGTGAAATCACGAGTTTGATGTACTAATTATTTTCTATTTATTTTAGTAAACACAAATTTATACCAATTAAAAGATGAGCTGTGACACCTAAAATATCTTGCAGTCCACACTTTGAGTAACACTGGTCTATATCCTCAAACATCCATGATATGGTTTTTGTGTCAAATTACGAAAATGTACTGGAGTGGTAATCCAAAGACCTACATATGTACTTTTAATTCTGCTTCCAGTGTGCTGAGGGTGAGTTCACGCCCAGACCTGAGCCCAAAATCCTGTTCCCAACATGGGTCCTCTCTCCAGCTCAAGTGTACTTGTCTGTATAGCATTTTACCCCCAAATCTCTTGAGTCATAAATAGACAACATCATCTCTCCAGGCCTGTTTTGTAGAGTTCTAGCTTCCTTTTTAAGGTTTTCTCCTCTAGAAACCACCTAGTACTTATCTCTGATCATCTGTTCTCATAAAAGAACATAGGCTCTCTTTTCTCTGGATTCTGGGAACATTCTTTGCCAGGCCACAAGGGGAAAGATAGAGAAACATGACCTAAATTGCCACACAGAAGGAATACTACCTTGCTCTCTTGTTTACCCCGGAGGCTGCACAGTTCAGATTGCTTGGGTAGGAGTGAATGTTTAACATTAGTTGAATTCCCATGACCTTTCCACACAGTCCAGGTGTGATAGCTATGAGAAACAAAATCTTCCAAGTATTTCACAGGCTTGAGCTTAGAGTAATTAGCTTTTTGGTGATTATTGGTTCTGACTTTATTGGTTCAAGAAATGGTAATTGCCAGTTTAAGAACAGCTCTGTCCTTGAAATGCTTTCACTATGAGTGAAACATATCCTTTTATTGTATAACTAGAGGCCCGGTGCACGAAAATTGTGCATGGAGGGGGGGGGTGTCCCTCAGCCCAGCCTGCACCCTCTCCAATCTGGGACCCCTCGAGGGATGTCCGACTGCCATCAGACATCCCTCTCACAATCCAGGACTGCTGGCTCCCAACCGCTCGCCTGCCTGCCTTCCTGATTGCCCCTAACTGCTTCTGCCTGCCAGCCTGATCACCCCCTAACCACTCCGCTGCCAGCCTGATTGATGCCTACCTGCTCCCCTGCCAGCCTGTTCGCCCCCAACTTCCCTCCTCTGCCAGCCTGGTCACCCCTAACTGGCCCTCCCCTGCAGGCTTGATCGCCTCCAACTGCCCTCCCTTGCAGGCCTGGTCCCTCTCAACTGCCCTCCCTTGCAGGCCTGGTCACTCCCAACTGCCCTCCCCTGCTGGCCATCTTGTGGTGGCCATCTTGTGTCCACATGGGGGCAGGATCTTTGACCACATGGGCGCAGCCATCTTGTGTTGGAGTGATGGTCAATCTGCATATTACTCTTTTATTAGATAGGATAGAAGCCTGGTGCACGGGTGGGGGACAGCTGGTTTGCCCTGAAGGGTGTCCAGGATCAGGGTGGGGGTTCCCTTGGGGCGTGGGGCGGCCTGAGCGAGGGGCCTGTGGTGGTTTGCAGGCTAGCCACGCCCCTGGCGACCCAAGAGGAGGCCCTGGTATCTGGGATTTATTTATCTTCTACAATTGAAACTTTGTAGCCTGGAGTGGAGCCAAGCCTCCTGCTCGCTCCGTGGCCAGCAGCCACTTCTTTTGGGGTTTGTGTACCTTCTATAATTGAAACTTTGTAGCCTTAAGCAGAGGCCTGGGCTGGCCAGGGTGTGCAGAAAGCTTTGCTTCTTCCATTGCCGGGGGAAACCCTTGCCTCCTGCTCTTTCCAGCTCCGTAGCTGCTGCCATTTGTTTGGATTTATTTACCTTCTATAATTAAAACTTTGTAGCCTTGAGTGGAGGCTTAGGCTGGCAAGGTCAGGTGGAAAGCTTGGCTTCCTTTGTTACCAGGGAAACCCAAGCCTCCCTCCTGCTCTCTGTGGCTGTAGCCATCTTGGTTGGGTTTATTTGCATATTTGCTCCTGATTGGCTGCTGGGCGTGGCTTGTGGGTGTAGCAGAGTTAGGGTCAATTTGCATATTACTCTTTTATTAGGTAGGATTCTGCTGGAGACATATTTTAGCACATCCAGGCTGCTATAACAAAATGCTATGGATTAGGTGGTTTATAAACAGGAATTTATTTTCACTGTTCTGGAGGCTCGGAAGTCCAAGATCAAGGCACCAGCAGGTTGGATGTCTGGTGGAAGCCCGCTTCCTCATAGATGGCCATCTTATCACTATAAATTCTCTGTGGTCTCTTTGGTAAGAGCACTAATCCCATTTATGACCTAATCCCTTCCCAAAGACCCCACTTCATAATACCATCACGCTGAGGGCTAGGATTTCAACATATGAATTTGGGAGAGGATTTTTCAAGAAATCCTCATTTGCCCCCAATTACCAAACTGCTTCTACCAGAATCAAGCATTTTTGCATCACCAGGCAACATGCATTTATTGAATGCCTATTGCATACACATTACAGGAGTGACACTTGCCACTCTGGGAAAACCAATGCAATAAGAAGTTAGAGGAAAAAATATTTTTTTACCCAAATTATTTGTTGGGGATTAGCTACCCCTGCAGACAACGAAGGAGGGTGGAAAAGATAAAAAAAAAAAAATGCTAGAGAGAGAAGAGTCTAGAACTCTGTATGGAAACTCTAGTAAAGACAGAGTAGAAGCCAGCAAGATAGAGAAAGGAGGTGGGGGCAAATTGTTCTCTGCACTGCAACTACTCACCATTAGCCCTCCCCTCCCAAAAATGTGTAAATTTTTCTGAAACTCACAAAATGCCTGTTGTAAATGGATTTCTCAAAAAAATTATACAGGTATCTGAACTTTGCACCTGGTGTAATGTGGTTGAAATAGAAACAGTACTTACAGGCTCAGGAGTCAGAGTTATAGGGAGGCATGTTACCTAGGGATTGCAAAGGAGTTCTTCTTTCAAAGAGCTTAACATCACTCTGGCCGGCATTGCTCAGTGGTTAGAATGTCGGCCTACACACCTGAGGGTCTTGGATTCAATTCCTGGTCAGGGGTGGGTACCTGGGTTGCAGGTTTGATCCTTGTCCCCAGTTGGGGTGAGCTTGGGAGGCAACCAATCAATATATCTCTCTTAGGTGGATGTCTCGATCTCTCTCTCTCTCTCTCTCTCTCTCTCTCTCTCTCTCTCTCCCCCCCTCCTCCCTTCCACTTTCTCTCTGTGTGTCGGGGGAGGAGGAGGAAATCAATGAAAAAGAATATCCTCACTCTTTGAGGATTAAAAGTAAATAAAATAAAAGAGCTTAAAACTAGTGAAGGGCAAAGATACATACTCATAAGCCCAAAGATACAATGAAATATGTAAGTGCCAAAAGAGTGAGAGTGAGATTATAGGAGTTGGTATTCAGAGGAGGGAGAGAATCCCTGTGAGCTGAATGGTGGGGAAAACCACCAGAACTGGCCCTTGGGAGTGATTTTTCACTTTGGAAATCAATGGCTCCACAAAAATGCATCGGCAGAATTGGGGAGAGGACGTAAAGTGATTACTAGAATACGTTATATGACTAAAATGATTTTATGATTAAATCATTTTGTGAATGTTGTTTAATTTTAAATTGAAATATCTATATGCTCGTCAGAAACACTAAGACATGAGTCCATGAGTAAGTTACAAAGAGGAAATTCTCTAACAAGAGAGCAGGAATATTTCTATTTCTTACAGCTTTCAACCCATTAAAATATTTGGAAAAAAATGCCCTATCAGGTTCATAAAAATGGCAGTATATTTTTAATGTTTATACTTCACAAATGACCACTTTATAACACACAAATAATAATAGCCAATGTTTGTTGTTTCTAGGGTTTAGAAACACCCACAATATTCTTGCAACCTCAATGACTCCATAAGGTATTTATGTATTACTAGAGGCCCGATGCAAGAAATTCGTGCAAGAGTAGACCTTCCTTCCCCTGGCTGCCAGCACTGGCTTCCCTCTGGCACCCAGGACCCAGGGTTCCCTCCGGCTGCAGGCAGGCACCCGGGACCTGGGCTTCCCTCGCAGCCCCGGCTTCATCCAGAAGGTCATCTGGAAGGACATCCGGAAGGACGTCCGGTCTAATTAGCATACTACGCTTTTATTATTATAGATAATTATCTCTATTGCACAGATGAGATGCTGAGTCACAGAAAGATTGGCTGAGCTGCCTAAAGTCACACAGTACTGAGAGATGGAGCCAGAATTAGAAAGCAGGCAGTCTGACTCTAAAACCCACACTTTCCACTATACCATAAAATTACCTGTATATCCTCTTTGAAGAAAATGTCCAAGTTTAAATTTAACGTCTTTCAGGAATGTGACACACCCACATCCTGGCACACACACACATACACACAGTTTCCATAAGAGGCTTTGAGAAGATATACGAGCAAACAACCTAGAAAGACGTGCAGGTCTGGAAGAAATACATTCTTATCGTCAAAAGGTAGGAAGTTGAGGTTCAACTCCTGGATGTAGAAAGGCATCAAAAGAAAAACTTCCCCCTATCCAGAGACGAGCAGTTAACACCTAAATTTCCGTCCTAAGCTCTCTCCCTCAAGCATAAAATTCTACTTCCACACAAGCATGGAATAAAATTACACCAACTAATTGTGTCCTCCAGCTCCGCATAGGTTACCTACCGCAAGTGCAAAGAGACGCAGTTTCTGACAATTAAGTCTCAAAATTAACTTCCTATTAAGATAAATGAAGAAAGTACATTCCCCCCAGTGATAATGTTTTAGTCTGGCTGTTGAATCAGCAAAATTAGCAGAGATTGATTTATATTCAAAAAAGAGGTGGGTGGGAGGGTCAGGGAAGTGCCTCGTGGAAAGGAAGGCAAATCTAGGTCATAGTTCATGATCTCAAGCACATGGGCCAAAATATAGTTTATTTATGTCTGTGAACTCCCAATTGCTTAACATCTGACCTCAGCAAAACCTGGTCTTTAGTCCAGTTTCTGCCACTTACTAGTTCCATGACCCTGGGAAAGGCAACTGACCTCTCTGAGTTTCATTTTTCTCACCGTTAAAATGGGGATCACATGCCAACCTCACTGTTAGGGTGTGTGTGTGTTTGGGGGGGGGGGGGTAGGGGAGGAAGGTTCTCAGGAATATAATATGTATACAAGTCCTCTGGAGACGCCATAGACCACAAATTATGTAACTTTCTTTCATCATTAATGTGAACAGAGCCAACCATTTTTGTATAACTTTATTTCTTCCACCTGAATAATTCAATTTAGATGACAAATTTTACAAACAGCTCAAGCCGAGAACTAAGGATCAGTATGGCTTGCTTCCAAGCCAAAATTGTTAGAACCAATGGTTCTACTCTTAAAAGCAGGACCCCTCAAGCCTGCCATTATCTGGATAAAAGTGAGTTTACTAATTTAGAAACACCACTGAGTTTATTCCTGGCTAACCAAAGTCATCCTTCTCAAAGGACTAAGCAGAATGAATTATCTAATGACTGAGAACATTATATGGTACAAGCTGATTTTGAAATGTTAGTAAGATAAGCTAAGTTGTTTTAAAATGCAGAGAATACTATTGTGTGGTGACCAAGGGGAAAAACGAGATAGAATTGAAATATTGTATTATCAAGTACTAACTCTGGCTTGCTTGGGGAAGTGGAATAAGAGACCTGTCTTCTGTCACTAGAAGGAAGTGTGCCCAGATGGCAAATACAAGTAGCTCAAACTGCAAAGAAGAAACCATCCCAAGGGGTCGGGGGGGGGGGGGGGGGAACAGGTGTAGTTTCTTCCAAAAATGGGTTATTTCTGTGTCCTTAAGCTCAGAGGTAGTACATAGAACTGCCTAGTCCTCCTGGAACTTTTATTAGAAATTGGTGACTGAAGCATCAATCGCTGTAAAGCATAAGAAAACTCAATGGAAAGATTCGATATCATTTAATTTCTTAAATACTTACATGATTTGAAAGAGAGTCATCGTTTTAACCCCCATTATTCTGAACATCCATTTCCTCTCCTCTTAAATTCCCATTTTACTTCCATCATATCCACATGTTTTCCCCTGCTTTTATTCTATGGTCTTTCTCTAAATTTTCATATTTTTAATAAAGTTTCTCAAAAGTTTCTTCATAACTGATGGCTATAAGGATTGAAATGTTTATTACATAAATATTATAACAGGAATCAGTGTACAGTTTTAAAATGAGAAGTAACTGTCTACAATTCCATGGTGTCACTCTAACAATTATTTTCCAAGTCATAAACTTATATAGAAATAGATTTAACCTAGTTTAAGTACAATGTGGAATTCTATTTGTATATGTAACACTGTAAATATCTCCATGTTAAATTTATCCCAATAAAAATTATCAATTAGTATATCTTAAGCTAACTGATTAACCAGGTTTCTTTTTTACTATTTAGATTAACCAGCTTTTTGAAATATATAGGATACTTTCTTTTTCTAAAAGAACTTTTTTTAAAAAAATAGCACAACATGAACAATTATAATGATAGTCGTAACAGTGTCACAGTCCGAGCTGCCACATATGGTTGTGTAGGTTGAATATGGCTCAAATCTAGAGGCCATCACTGACACTTCTAGTCACCATGGATTTATACTTAGATAAGTCACTACTCCGAGAGGGCAGGCCAGTATCTAGGTCAGGGTTGGCTTTATCTGACTCACAGGATTGGCCTAATGGTGGGATGCTCCCATTTACTAAATCTGTAGCATGTGCCAGGCTCTGTTAAATAAGCTTTTCCCACATTACTTCATATACCAGTAATCTTCTCAACAATCCTATGACAGTAGAAACTCTTATGTCAACCCCATTTCACAGATGAGGAAACTGAGACCTTAGTTCACTCAGTTAGCAAGTGCCAGGATAAGACTTTATCTAAGTTCTTTCTGACTCCGGAGTCCAAGTTCACCCTACTCAACTGTTAAATTCTATGTTATACTGATTTTTAATAAATATCAATATCTGTATAACACACATTATCTACACACCAAATGGTGATTTTCATCTTTTAGATTCTTTCCTCAAAGGTAAAATTACAGGGTCATATAAACCTACGTTTGTCACCAATAATATAGCTAAGTTCCATTACATGTTTTCATTCATCATTTAGAAAATATTTATTGATCAACTACTATAGTCTCTTCTAGGAGCTGGAGAAAGAGCAATGGCAAATAGACCACTTTCTTAACTTGAAGAAGCTTAAAATTAATGGGGAGCTGACAAGGCAGATTGTGGGCTATTATTTATTTTTGCTGCTGTTAATCCTCACCCGAGGTTATTTTTCCATTGATTTTTAGAGAGAATGGGAGGAAGGGGGAGATACAGAGAGAGAAACATTGATGTGAAAGAGATACGTCTACCAACTGATTGTCTCCTGTACACAACTTGACTGGAATCGAACCTGGGATCCTTCAGTCTCTATCCACTAAGCCAAACCAGCTAGGGCTAGGATGTCATTCTTATTCCTGTTTCTAACTTGGTGTGGATAAAATGTTAACCTCATTATTTAGATTTATGTTTTTTGTAAACAGTCATGGTGACCATGGATCCCTGTGAACTCTAGTGACTGCTGCCCTGGTGTGTATGGAGCAGTGGTGGAATTGAAACAGAAAAGGCAAAACGTGGTCAGGAATTATGTCCCCCTTCTGAACACTTCTATAGCACTTTGTTTATACAATAGCATCATGCTTTATGATTTAGTTTCTTGTGTGTGTCATTTATAGAATTCTTTCAGGCAGCACTCACATTATGTGAAACATTTTAAAATACTGGTTTTTGTGGGCACTCAATAAATATTTGTTAAATGAATGAAAATACTACCTGAATGACCAGTAATATGAAATAACTGAATAAATAAAAGAATTAGTAATCTATCACACACACACACAACACACACACACACACAATATCTTTTTAAAGAAAGCCTTAGAAATCATGACTCCACAATTATTATTTAAGACACCAAATATGCAATTATTTGTAATGCTGCTTTGCACTTTTTCCAAATCAGAGCTGATCTAAAACATCAGTTTTGAAAAACAGGCATTCCTAGGTGCCTCCTCATAGCATCTGATCTAGTTGGACTAGGAATCTATTTTTAATAAATTTTCCAGGTGAGTCTTATAATCAGGCAACATTTTTAAGAACTATTGTTGAAAGATGTATGACATGGTAGAACTTGCAATGGATTTAAAATATGAAAACTAGAGAGTCCTGCAGAGGTGAGCACAATTTCTAGTCCTACTTAATGCTGATTTAACAGATAAGATTTGGGAGTTACTTATATGCCTATTAGAAATGGCTTAGATGCTACTGTTATGTTGCCACCCTCAGTTTTAAGAATGGGTTTGTGACATGTCCACGCACAGGAGAAATAATCATTAAAGTTCCTTAACAAGATAGATGTCACATATAATAGAAATACTATAATTAGACTAGCAGAAGGAGTTTCATGTTAGATAGTGCTCTCCTGAATATAGAATTTGAATTAACCTTTTGCACTCGGATGTCGAGTGTGACTCGACACGGTTAGCATCGAGATTAAAATTACTCTTTGAATGTATCAATGATTTGAAATATTAAAAAATCCAAATAAATAAGTTTGTATGAAAAGAAACTCCAGTTTTTTTATTCTACTGCCGCGCTTTGTAAAATCTGGGGTATTTAAAAAATTAAATCCCGAGTAGAATAAAGGAATTGAGAAAAAAGCAAGCGAGTGCGAAGGGTTAAATGATGCTCATGCACTCATGCTATCTTGTCTTGAGTTGTTCATATACAATTATACTCAAAAACACATAAACCTCAAAAAAGCTCTGTGAAACAGAGCAATTTGATTCCTGTGTATCACCCAGCAGATGCCTTTATATGTTTTCAAACATGTCCAAGAATACAGGAATGTCCACAGACAAGAATGCTCATAGCAGCCATATTCATAACAGCCTTAAACCAGAAACAACCCAAATGTCCGTCAGCTGTAAAATAGTGGAATAAAGGGACTATTGTACAGCAATGACAATAAACAAATTATTGTTCAAATAACATGAATGATCCTCACAAACATATTTGTGCAAAAGAAGCCAGCCATAATAGATACATATTGCACAATCTCATTTATGGAAAGTGTAAAGCCAGGCCGGCTACCCATTGGGATTAGATGTCAGGACACTGATTATCTGGGGTAACTGCTTCCTGGGAGAGGGCATTAGGGGGCCTCTGCTGGTAGTTTTTTTTTATCAGATGCTGGTCATATGGGCATGTTAATTTTGTGAAAATGTATTTAATTGTACACTTGTAATTTTTGCACATTTCTCTAAGTATGCCATCTCACCAATACAACAATTACTTTGAGAAAAATACCTGAATATGTGTCTCCTCCAATTCTGCTTGTTCATACAATAGGAAAATGGCTGTTGGTTATCTCCACTGATGCACAGTCTCCTGTCCTACAGAGAAGAGGTACAGAGAGTTTGTATAGGAAATGCATGACAATTTTCAAATGCAAGATTATGCCTTTTATCTACTTCCAGTCTATTATTTACTTTGAATGTGTTTTCCAATAATGGCCCTATATCTTTGTGCTGATTCATCCTCTTGACTCTGCCTGATCCCCTGTAAGAAGATAGAACAGAGAGAAGAATCTATAACTCATTTATGTCAATGGTTCTAATGAAGTCTGCGAAAGAATAGACAAGGGCTAGGTTCTCCAAGGGTCACCTCTGTCGGCTATTTCCCCGTCAGCAGTCATGAACAGCCACTGCTTCCAGGCCGGGGGACCCTGTGCCTGAATGTGTTGACAAGGCATGTTTATCACTGATTGGAATGACAGGTCACTGGGTCAAGAGGCCTATTGTGGATGAGGACAGCGAGGGTGGCGCTGGGATTGAGCTGAGGAGCTGCTGAAAGATCAGTAATGGAAAACAGCTTGGATAGCAAACAATGTGGGAGCTGCCAGAGACCTCCATCAATTTCTTTTTACGGTTTGGGGGAACCTCTCTCCAATCCTTTGGTGGGCTCTCCCATCCAACAGTCAGTACCTACCGTTTTTTCTCAGAGGATTTAGGGGCTCCAGAGCTGCTTCACCAGCAAATGCAGTGAGTAGGAAGCCTGGGAATCTGAGTCTCCCCGGGAGGACACGTAGCGACAGCTCCCTCACCTCTGCTTCAGGGACCCCTAAGTCAGGATCAGGACAAGGGTGAGTGAGGTAAGAGAGGAAAACAATTTAAAGGGGAGCCAAAAAATTCGGTAATCAAGATAATATTTCAGTGCAATATTTTTAAAAATCAGAATGAACGTTAAAATCCATGATGATCAAAGTATCATCATTTTACATAAAGACAGGAGTATTGCTGAGTTTTCCTTTTACCGCAGCCACCAAAGTGGGAGGACGCCTCTAGGGGGAGCTCTGCAGCATGTCACACTCAGAGAAGTGTCCTTGAACCAGAATGGACCCCCAGGTGAAAGGAAACATCAGCAATACCACTCCTGTCCTTATTTCAAATGGCGATATTTTGATCATCATGGATTTTATGTTCATTCTTATTTTTTTAAATATATTTTTATTGATTTCAGAGAGCAAGGGAGAGGGAGAGAGAGAGAGAGACATCAATGATGAGAGAGAATCATTGATGGGCCCCCTCCTGCACGCCCCACATTGGGGATCAAGCCTACAACCAGGGCATGTGCCCTGACCGGGAATCCAACCATGACCTCAAGGTTCATAGGTCGATGTTCAACCACTGAGCCACGCCGGCCAGGCTGTTCATTCTGATTTTTTAAAATATTGCACTGAAATGTTATCGTGATTCCCGGATTTTTGGCAGGGAGGGGCCATGTGTCATTTTGATTAGGGGTTTTCTTTTGCCTCACAGGCTCTAACGCCCTCCCCAGGCTCCTTTCCTCACCTCCGCCCCGTTTGCAAAGGGCACCTCTCCCAGAGCCGTCACCTTCCCGGGACTGCCTCCAGGGGCGCATGCTCACTCTGAGCCCTTTCCTTGTGCTCTTGTTCACTGTTGTTATACTTCCTGTGGTCTTCCTTTGTCTAGCAATGATTTTAGCTCCATCTCCTTTTCTTCCCTTTCACACAGTAGGGCCCTCACCCCCCACCCCACTCTAACCCAACTTGTGAGAAAGCAGTATTTGTTTTTTACCATAGGTAAGTGGACCTTGTTCCACCAAAAGGCACTGGAGTTGTGCACTCTTGTTTTTCCTGCTGATTGGTAAATTAAAGGATCTTTGGAGAGATTTGGATTTCAACAGCTGCCATTATCTTGGACCCCGGAAGTCTTCCCCACCCCAGTTTTTGACCTCTTTTGGAGAGTCTGCTGAAGCCAGAGCCCTCCCCGACTCAGCTGCCTCACTTTGACCTTCTTCCTGAACCCTGTCTCCCATCCTCAGGCCGACCGCCTCAGCAGTCCAAAATGTGAAGCAAAGGAAAGTGCGTAGACCTGAGCATTCCAAGTGCAATATCCCTTTCACAGAAAATAATAACCTCCCCTAAAAATAGTTTACAATGCATTACAATTCATGAGGCTCCAACGTGAAATCAAAACCCTGTCACATAAAAAGCTCTAACTACACATGTAAACAAGTCTATACCCTAAGTGGAATATTACGTTGGATTCATGTCTTTAAATTTATTTCATTACCAGCTATCTCGTGGCAAATGAAATGCTGGGAAGCTGGAATGAGAAGTGACTGCTCCGGTTCCCCGGCTCAGGAGTTTCATCTCGTACATGTGAGGTGCCATCTCCTGGCGAAAGCGCTTCTGTACGTCTAACCCACGGCAAGCATTTTCTCTGAAACAGCCTAGAATAATAGCAGCTGGCCCACTTCTTTCTGAAATAAATATAAAAGGTGAAAAGTCCTTTTGTTATTATTTAATCAGTTAAAAATATGAGTCTGTGAAATAAGTGCTGGGGATTCTATCAATGTCAGTTTCCTGGTTTTGACATTGTACTGCAGTGAGGCCAAGGTGTTAACATGGGGGGAGGCAGGGTGATGGGTGCAAGAGGCCTCCGGGTACATGTCTTTGCAACTTCCTGGGTATCTATAATTATTTAAAACATTTTTAAAAATTTTTTTAAATGACAAAAAAAAAAAAAAGTTTTCCTGTCCTATAGGAAAAGCTTTTAGTTTGAAAGATAGGACAGCACTTACTAGCTAAGACCCAAGAGACAAGCTGTGCAGACACACTGCCCAGCAACCTACATCCCATGGCAGATGATGTCATCGAGAAACGCTTCACGTGCATCTGAGAAACCGATCTGCACTGATACCCAGGGCCGCAGGGGTGGCTGTCTCAGGACTTCAGCTGACACTTGTCCTGAAGTGCTTGTCCTCATCCTAACCAGCCGGCTGGGAAATGTTTCTGAGCACAGCTCCTGCGCTGTGCAGCCGTAGCCTGTGTGTGACAGGCTGAATAAAAGCCCCCGACGATAGCCGGTCCTCATCTCTGGGTCCTGTGAATGTCACCTCGTTTTGAAAAGGGGCCTTGGCAGATGTTGCTAAGGATCTGGAGGTGAGGAGGTCATCCTGGCTTATCCAGGTGGGCCCTAAATGCAATCGCCAGTGTCTTTATAAGAGACAGTCAGACAGAGATTCCGCACAGGCACACTCCCAGGCGAAGGCCATGTGAAGGCAGAGCAGAGAAAGGTCTGCCGTTTCTGAGGTCAGAGAGTGGAATGGAATGATGCAGCCACCTGCCAAGGAATGCCAGCAGCCCCAGGAATGCCAGGCCGGACCAGGCAAGGAGCAGATTTTCCCCTAGAGCCTCTGGACACCTTGCTTTCAGCCCAGAAATGCCGAATGTGGAATTCTGGCCTCCAGAACCGTCAGAGGAGAAATTGCTGTTGTTTTAAACCCCTTCAGTGTATGACAGCAGCCACAGGAAACGAATATGTCACGAGGGTCGGAAGTGTCCTGCATTGACCCAGAAGGGATCCTTTGGACACCGTGGATGCAGCACGAGATGGGCCATCAAGAGGCTTATGTTCTAGTTGATGTCTGAGGTCTCTTCTGCCTCAAAGATCCTGGCATATTACTAACTTCTGCTGCAGTTGCAACCTCTGTGCTCATGGGGGTGGTGGAGGGATGGGGGGGTGGAAGATAAGTCTTCTAAAAGCAAGTGTACGTCTTTTCTATCTCATATTGCAATCGGCATATTCAGATGCTAATTGAAGTCCATTATCTTATCCTACCAGAGCCTGAGTATGTAATCCAATTAGTTCCAAACCTGCCCTCCCATTTCTCATTATGTTGACATAATGATTTTCAGAATGTTGCAACTGCAAATGTGATCTGTGCGTCAGCATCACCTGGGAACTGGGTAGAAATGCAGGCTCTCCTCTCAGGCCTCACCCCAGACTTACTGAATCGGAATCTGCGTTTTCAATGCACTTTGCAGATGACTGTATGGGGCATATTAAAGGCTAAGAAGCTCTGTTGTAGGACTCGGGAAACCAGCTACATCTCCAATGGCCTCACATAGCTGAGCCTTCATGTAAATTCTCACCCCTGGGTTTTATGCTGCCCAGAAATGTCAGGGTTTTAAAGCACATCTTACCTTCAGCACAGACATAGCATCTACTTCTGCATCAGCACGCAGGAGACTGCACTGACATAACACATACCATTCATAACATTGTAAACGTGGTCATTTCCCTAGGAAATAAAGGCTGCGTCTATCCCCCGGCATTTGCTAACATACAGCTTTTATTTGTGGCTCTCCCACTGCCAGGCCTCATGTTGTTTTCCTCAAGCAGTGTTATTCTGGTGCCAGCTGGGAAGGGCCAGCTCAGCCCGCTGGGTTTTCCTTTGCTATTGTCACTATGCTCACAAGTTAGCAGCCTCGCCTTCTTTGGTGCCCAGTGTGAGAGCTCCGTGGGTGTTCCCTGGGCTTGGATTGCAGTTTGTTTGGGAACAGTCATGTTTCCATAGCCCCGATGGCTCTGTTTGTCTGGCTTCCCACTACCAATGCTTTCACCCTCCCTGGGGCCGATCTGTCCATGTTGGTTTCCCTGGCTTGCAACAGTGCAGCATTTTGACCCGATCGCACAAAAACACCCTGTGCATTTCTCCTCATTCTGCCCTAACTGGTTATTTTAGAGTGTGCCCTATTTTGTCCAGATGGAAGTAAAAGTTGGCTTCCGTCTTTTAGCCGTTCCAACCCACATTCCATGGATGTGAAAGTGGGATTCTTGAAGCTCATACATAGGGACACACCTTTTTTCCCCTAGTTGTTTTTAGAGGAAATGATTTTCTGGTCTATATTTGTCCACTGGAGAACAGTCCGTGATCACCAAGAGAAAGGAAACCAACAAAATAGCTAATTACTCAGAGAAAAACGCTTTGCTAGCGACTTAGTGAATAAGAGAAATACAAACCTCACACCAGCCTGACTTAAATCCTACCTCTCTTTGGAACAGGCCTCCTGGGGTTGCAGACTATGTCATCAAAGCCACAAAAAAGCAAATAATCCAGGAAATCAAATCGCCAGGGCCGGAGGATAAATAGGAGCAAGTCAAGTTTAATTCCACTCTCTTGGCCAGAAAAAGCAGAGAAAATATAGGAATGGATTCAATGTTACCCATTCTTCACACCAAATATTTATTTAAAATAACCATATAGCCAATGTTTACTTGATTTGATATTTGTATTTGTTTTCTATTTCCTCCTAGGCAACCTGAGAAATAAATGGCTGTGTTTTTAAAATAGGATTAAATGACTTTAAATGAAAGCTATAGAGTAAAATCTGATTTATTTGGATGTGAGAATCATATGAGAGGCCAATAAGGGCCTTTTTTTATTTTGCTTAATAGGGAAGCTTTTCTATAGCCAACACCTCTGAAGTTGCTATTTTCTGATGAGTATTTCTTCTATTAGCATGCTGTTTCATAGTCTAGATTGCTAGACATACATTCTAAACTCAAAATTAGTAGAGCTTCTATTATTCCTATGGTAAGTAGCCATCCTTAAAGTGAAAATGCCTTTATTATTTCAGATGGGTATTTCTTTCAGTAACTGTACGTGACATGAATAATGATATCAAAGTGTATTTACAGAGAACTGTACTTGTTGAGTCAGTAAATGTAACCTGTTTGTTCATACAAATAATTTGCATTTGTGACTTCTTTTCATTTTGCATTAAATAATAGTTTAATGCAATAGTTTAATGCAATAATAGTTTTTACATATATTTTTAGGAACAAGATATGATTATATACCACTAAGAGTAATAGCAACAGAAAATAGTATATAATGTCCCTGAACAATGCATGTTTTCCAATGTATGCCAATGAACCGTTTGATCAGTCTATAGATATTACATATATAAGGCAAACTTATATATGTAATATATATGTAATATTACATATGTAAGGCAAACTCTGGATTTTTTATTACTGGACTCGTGCAAGTTACTTAATTATTTTGATTTGGTAAATATGAATAATAATAATACCTTATTGACAGGACTCTTAGGAAGATTAAAATAAGAGGGAGAAAATCTTACAATAAGTAGTGCTTCAATGTTATTTCCCTTTTATTTACTAAGTTAGCAAATTATTAATGAGCAACTATTATGTGTTACTTTAGGTATTGGGTTATTGGGACCAACAGAGATCTTACTTTATAATGGTAGACTCTAACAAATGACTAAATATAGAAGATAATTTCAGATAGTAATAAGAACTATAAAGTGGTGAAGCTATCAGTTAGTTATTACGATAAAAATTTATTATTGCTATAGACCAGCTTGATAGTTCTTCTGGATTCAGCCTGTCTCACTCATTCATCAGTGGTCAACTACCTGTTGGCTCACTGGCTCTGCTGATCTTGGCTTGAGTCTCTTACATGTAGAGCAGGGTCAGCTGATATACATTGATATACAGCTGATATACATAGGCCATGCTTGCTCTCATGTCACTTTAGTTCCATACTATTGGCCAGATTAAATCTACAAGAATCCACCTCTTTATGGGAGAAGTTAAGTAGTTCAAGAGGTATGGACACAGAGAGGGATGAAAAACTGCTTGCATTTTTAAAAATCAATCTGTCCCAGTAAATTTATGGTCACTTTAACAGGGGTCAGAGAAGCCTCTTTGAGTAGGTGACCTTTGAGTTAAGAATGAGTTGGCCATAGAAAGGCTTAAGACTCTACCAGGCAAAGAGAACAGCATATGCAAAGGTTCTGAGGTGGGACCTTTGACCTTAGTATTTTCAGAGAATAAGAAAGTGGCCAGTATGGTTATCAGCTTCCCCCATAGTATAAGATCCACTCCCATAGATTATATATTTGGTGGCGAAGATCAGGATGAAGAACTTGAAAGTGGAAGAGCTAAAGATCTAAGATTCTAGAAACCACAACTGAGTCCATCCTTTTTTCTGTGACCAAAGGCAGTGTCATTGCTTTCACACAGGACTCCCAACCATGTAAAGGCTTCCCATCTCTCAAAATCTATGGAGGAATTCAGGGTGGATTTCTAGAAGTAATGTGAGACAAAGGTTTTGTCATTGCAGAAAACATTAAGCAGTATTTCTAAATTAGATCCCTTCCCCCAAATAAATGGGTCTTTCTTTTGAGCAAAGGGCTGTAGAATTTTCCTAAGTAGTTTTATTTTATTTTGGTTCCAGCCTCTCAAAAATTTTACTTTCAGTTAACTCAACATATAGAAAACTCTTATTCATTGCATTAGGCACAATGAAAATGGCGACAAAACCTACAAAAGACAGAAGGGCAGGTCAAGGTAGTCAAGCTTTTGGCCCATGTCCCATAATATCTCCACAGTTAGTATAGCCTACTGCTTGCTTTCATATGTAAGAAATGGAGTCCCCAAACGAGGAGTCAGAAAGCTTGGGTTCTAGGCCTGGATACAAGCCTGAGAATAAAATATATATATCTTGTTCACCTTTGTACAATTAGCTCTTTTGAGGAAACAGTAATTTAATACTAAATAAAGAGCTGAATGCTGGCTGGCTGGCTGGCTCACAAATGAGTGAGACTGAAGGGAGAAAACAGAGCACAGGCCAGAATAAGATTGCTCCAAGTCAGATCGTTTAAGAAACATTGCCAATGGGTGATTAGTTTTCTCTTAGTTGGCCATAGATAGGAAAATAGACATTGGCTTCACTTCCAATCAAATACTCATACCATTCCATAAAGATAGGCATTAGCCATTTGATTTTGAGAAAATCTATCAAACTCCGTTGGCATCAACATTATCATCTCTAAAATGAAATAGCTAAACTAGGCTATTTCTAGTTTCTTTTCATTTCTAACTCCTTAAGGTTCTATGATATTCACTACTAGGCACAAGAAGATCCTTGATCATGAGAAATGTATTTCAGAACCTCAGTTTAAGGGCAGTGGCCTTTCTGCCATTTGCCCTTTCAACTTGGAAAAAAAATGCTTAGAAAACTGACATAAATCTCATCAAAAATATTGAACTAGGCATTTTAAGCACATGAAATATTTACATTGAAAGAAAAAAAGAAACAATAAATCCTTGTTTTCTGTGGAGTTCTCAGTTTTATAATTCATCTTGTTATGTGGCCAAAAATCTCTTTGGCAAGAGTCTAATTCCATCCCACATGCCACTCCTCAGAATTCTCCATCTGATATACCTGATGATTGGTCATAATTTCTTTCCTTGTTTAAAACACCTCTTCCCACTTTTTCCTCAGGGAAAATTGCCTTTTCTCACTTCATGTGGTTCTGGTGATTGGGGCAGGGGCTTTCACCAAGATGTACCCCCTGACGCAGGAGTGGGCACATGACCAGAGGAGAGCAATCATGTTGTACTTTCTAGAATTTGCTTCTTGGCTGGAGACTCCCAGAGACAAAAATGGTTTAGAAATGACTTATCCGAGGGCAGCCCTAGAGAAGTAGCTGAGGATGTTCTAGTTCTAAGATTCCAGGCAGTAGTTCTACAACCTGAACTTACATCAGAATTGCCTGGGGGGGGGGGGGGAGGCCTGTTATAACACAGATCACTGGTCCCCACCCCTAGATTTTTGATTCAATAGATTTGATATGACAGGAAATTTCCATTCTAACAAGTTCCAAGGTGATATTGATATTGCTCATGTAGGAACTGCACTTTGAGAACTACTGATTTCCAGAAACACCCTAGATCCTTTATTTTGTTGAAGTCTTATTTTCCAACATGTTTCTCAGTCTGAAACTATCCAGAATCCTTCTCACAATCAAATTTTATTGTTTAAGTTACTATAAATCACTTTAAGTCAGACTCTATAATTTTTAATAGAATTTTGGAAATGCAGATCTTCTGAATCATGGGGTGCTGAGGCATACTGTTTAAGTTCTCTTGGCCAATATGATGCTTATATTTGCCAAGGTCCACAAATGCATGGATGAATCCTGCTAGTTCTTCCTGCCTCCCTGACTACCTGCTTACCTTAGGCTCCAAAGTTGTCCTGGGCCTCACACTCTCACCCCTGCTCTGTCAGAATTACCCCTGCCCCAAATACCTGCTACTTAAGCCAGTTCCTAAGTTCATAATCACCTATACTGGATCCCATCCAGATGGGTAAGAGCCTTGAGTAAGATCATTGTTCAGGATGTCTCTTGTTTTCTTACCTTTTCTTTGGAAATAAATCTTACTTTGCTTATTTATTTAAATATGTATTTTGTTTAACATCCAAAACAAATCTTATTTTAGATGTTAAGTTACAATGGTGGTCTTCTTAAAACTGTTCTTAGCATGATGTCCCCAAAATGAATACTCGTACCAAGGATATTTTCCTGCTCTAGTGAGAGTAAGTTTTTGAAATTTTGAGAAGATGGTTCAGCCATCTGTCCTCTTTCTCTCCAGCTGTGGTAAAGATATATAATCTTTGTTGGTCTTTTACAAAATGATAAACTTTAAACTCAAACAACTTGTGGACATAGACTTAGAGCAGTACCTCCTTTTATCTTACTACTCCTACCATTGCTCTGGAGTATCAGTGTAGATGTTGCCTCCTTTGGGAAGTTACTTTCTGTCTCAAGACTGGTGTTGCTTCCCTGCTGTAGTTCCCACAGCAACTTCTCTCTTATTATGGACTGCTTATCAGAAGCAGAATCACCTGTCTACTTTCTGTATCCCTCCTCCCTCCTCTACACCTTAAGCTTCTTGAGGACTCTCGGTTATTATATCACTGGTATCTAGGACAGGGCATGATCTGAACATTATGTAGATACAAATGTTATCACACTCGGTGTCGGGTGGGTGTGTCAGCTGATATGCTAAACATTAGTACAGTTGTTTTTGCCTACCCAGCATCCATTTCCCCCCTTTTCTGGTGAATTCACCCTGGTACTTTATGGTGAAATCACTTCCCTGCAACCTTGAATAGTGTGCTTTGAGTAAGGCAGACCCCACTCTAGGCTCCAGGGAGCAACATACTAACAACGCCTGGTATTTTAAGCATCTTTGACCAAGATTCAGAAAAAAATTTCTTTCTGCCTAGAATTAATGAAATGGTCCCCTCAGAAAGTGCTAATGTGAGCAATCAGAACCCTGAAATAGCTCAAAATAGTTTCTCAACAAAAGTCCTTTAGATTTCTTCCCAAGAACTATCACAACGATCTGCTTGGGAAAGCCTATAAGCCACATTTTCTAAGAGTCTTCTGACACATCTGACGAATTGTCAAGTCCCATCCTTCTAACCGCAGTGACTAGCTCAGGAATGGACATGAGACCCAAGGCAGGACATCAAAAAGCCCACCCGAGATCTTAGCTAGGACTCTTGGCAAAGAAGCTCCTTATTTCTACTGAGTTGACTAAGCCTGAGCTGCTATAACCATCTTTGCCTCATGAGAAGAACGTGCCTGGCCCAAGAAAACTGGATAAACTCTAGTCAGGCCACACAATGAGGAAGTGTTCTTGAATTACATCCTTTTATAAAAAACAATAACAACAACAAAAAAACAGTAACCTAGTAAATAAAATGTCTCTCTGATTTCTGTGAGCCACTCTAGCAAATTAAACTCAAGGAGGGGATCGTGGAAACCTCTAATCTGTAGCAAGTTGGTCAGAAACCAAAGGACAACCTGGGCTTTAGACTGACAGCGGATGTTGGGGGAGGGCCCAGTCTTGTGTGATCTGACCACTTAACCTGTGGGATCTGATTCTATCTCCAGGTAGATCATGTCAGAATTCAGTTGAATTGTAGGACACCCAGCCAGTGCCCAAAAAGTGCTTGTTGGTGTGGGAACACCTCTCCCTACCGTCACCCTCACTCCCCACCCCCACCGTCAGAACTGGATACAGAACGTTTTACTTTGGCTTTGGCTTAATACAAATACCTTAGAGGATCTTTGATGCAAATAATAGCTTAAATAGGGATTTTAAAAGAACTTTTTTTAAAATTTCTTTATTGCTTAAGGTATTACATATATGTCCTCATCCCTCCATTAACCCCCAACCTCCCCCCCACCCACACACTCATGCCCTCACCCCCCTGGTGTCCGTGTCCATTGGTTAGGCTTATATGCATGCATACAAGTCCTTTGGTTGATCTCTCCCCCTTACCTCCACCCTCCCCTACCTTCCCTCTGAGGTTTGACAGTCTGATCAATGCTTCTCTGTCTCTGGATCTGACTCACTGGTCACAGGAGATTGCTTAAGACCTTGGGATATGCCTGAAAATTCTATAAACAGGGGGAAAGGTCCAAAATGGAAAGACACACTTCTGACTCTGATTATGTATAAGCAATGTTTAAATGATAGTGATGTGATTAGATAACGATGGTGGACTAAGCCTCTTCAAATACTCAGAAATACTGGTAATACACAGTCCCAGCCTCCACTATCTATTATTTGCATTTCCCTTTGCTGGTGATTTTTGTAAGTTAAATGTTTCTTCTACATTTTCAGTTCTATATTATAAAATTCTTCTCTTGTGGCAGCCACATGCAACTTGTTATTCCCTTAAAAGATTGTACAATTTCATTAGAACTAGAAAGGGCTTTTGGAATGTTACCAAACTGGCAACATTCATCTGGCAATAGATCTTGGCTTAAATAAGACAGGATTTGATTGAATTGAAGGGCTAAACCTTCTGAGTGAATGATCCAAAACTTTTGGAAGAATATCAACAGTGTTTGCCAAACTGAACAGATCCCTGTGATGATAAGCAGGTAAAAGATCCTTTTACTCTACTCACTTTTATTGGTACATTATTTACTTCACCAGGAACCCAATAAAATGGTTTCTTGAAAGGGTTATTACCTGACTTCAGAAATTTCAAAACTCAGAAATGTCCTCTTACTCAAAAGAATGATAACATTGCTTGCTTTTGAATTTTAAAAATACTTGCTTTACCTTAACATGTGGTTATAACTCAAAGTATTTAATATATGATATTTGCTGACCCCCTAGAGCAGTAGTTCTCAACTGAGGGCACTTTTGCCCCCTGGGGACATCTGGAAATGGGGATGGGTTCTATTGGCATCTACTAGGTAGAGGCCAGGAATGCTGCTAAATATCCTTCACAAGACATCCCCACAAAACAAAGCATAATCTGGCTCAAAAGATTAATAGTGTTGAGGGTGAGAAACCCTGCCCTAAGACCATGTGGGATTCTGAAGGTATGAGAGCCTATTCTTGACTTTGAGGTCTTTAGATTCAAGATGAATAAAACAGTCCTCCCATGGTGTGATGCTTGTATGTGATGTATAGAATTAACCTCTTACTCTACATGTTCTATCTAATTGGTTTGTAAACACTTTGAGGCAGAGACATACTTAACTATTTCTTGGTGAGAAAGTGATGATTAGTTAGCTCTTTTCTAGTCTGGGAGTGTTGAGGGTGGCACTGTTAACTCTCAGATACTCAGCAAAATAAGGGTTAAAAAAAATTAGAGATCCAAAATTATGCTGGAAAAAGTATGAGTCAAAGTGGGCTCAGATGGATTTTACGTAAATGTAAGTAAAGTTATATCCAGTAATTTAAAACATACTTGCCATTCTAATATGCACATATAATAAAAGTAATCAATTGCATGTAATATTTAACAAACACTTAATATAAATTAGTTGATGAAAAGATTGCCCAAAAATTATTATATATTAAAATAGTATGTTATAGTTCATATATCTTTGCTGCCCATATCAACCCCATTCCACCCCCAAATATTAAAAAGGAATCAGAAATAGGTAAAATATACAATCCCAATATATGCTCCTTTCCATTCTCACCTAGTTCCTGCATTGCCTGATGCAGCCATAGCTCTGATGCCATCGGAATTGCTTAGCTATCTTCCTCCTCCTTGCCTTCTCTAGGGGGACAGCCTATGCTTTGGTTGGAGCTCTGACCAAATATAGAAGTGGTCTTCTGCTCAATTGTGGAGGCAAAGGCACATTCCCAATCTTTAGTGCATACCTTGTGGCATTGGCTACTTGTTACTTCACTATATGGAATTTTTATTTATTCTCAATTTGTAACAATATTCTTTTTCCAAGGGTACTGCCTATTTAAGATAAAACCCATGTTAAATTGTAAACAGATACATATTCCCATTTCATCAAAAGGGCAGCAAAGTTGTTCTAACTAACGATATCAACTCAACTTGAGGAGGTTCACAAAGGCTGATGTATAACAATCGTCAGAGAAATTAATTTGCAATAAGCTGTATTAACTGCCAAGATAAAACCTGAGAGTTGACAAATCCATAATCCAAAAATTCTTGCTTAGTGTGAGCACATAAGAACGATCAATCATATAATTTAAATGTTTAATAGCATCAGGCCCTGATAACCCAATATCCACAGAATAAAGTAGCCGGATTTGTGCCAGGTCTTTAATGTAATAAAAGAGTCATGTTTGACCTATTACGGAGCAGTTAAATTTATTTCTCTTGTATTTGGGGCTTTCTCACTTCCTACTCCTTGTCTTTAGTAATTAAAGTGAAAATACTCCAAAACCTGACCCTTAGGGACATTCAACACTCTGTCCTCCTAAGGAAATCAAACTGAGTGCTGCAAACAGCAATGCAGAAATAAAGAGATCCCTTGTGCCCTGAAGATATGAGAAAATCCTCGCCACTGGACTTGTGAAAATTTCAGTTCACTAAGCTCTTTTATGCTTGACTATTAAAATCTAAAGCATCACTATTTATCTGGTAGCACTACAAAACAGAATCAGGATTCGATTAGATATGATGAGCAAGCCATCCAAATGGCAGAAATAAAGAGGGATGAATCACGGGTATAACCAACAGGAAGGACATGAAAAACAGTGAAGTCATGGGGCGTATGTTTAGGGAAAAAATAGATTTAAAAAATTGAAGGAGATAGTTTTACTTATGAAAATAACTTTCCTCTATTACGTTCAAAAATGTTCTTTAAAATAATGTTATTACTCATAAAAACATGGAAAATTACATGGACATGCTGATTTAAACACAAAATAGAACATACAGTGTTTTTTCAGTTATGTGAAATTAAAATCTGATAAAATGATTCAAGAGAGATAGAGGATAGAGTAGGGGTTACTTTTGGAGGGAAGTACTGGCTGAGAGGGGGCATGCGGGAGCCATCTGGGCTGTCGACCAGACTGCCCACACCTGTCCTCTCCAGAGTGGTTAGACATCTTATATGTCAGGTGGCTCCCACAAGAGTTCTCTGAGTTTCTAGATCTAGGGCAATAAAACCCAGTTGTCCATACCCAGGAGATGGCAGACGTTGCTGATTTTTTTTTAAAAAGGGTGTTGGGGGTGGGATGGAATTAGAATGAATGTAATCCTTCATCCAATGCAGGACTCCGCAGACTAGAAACCTCACTCAGAGTTAGTCCAACTGGGTACATCTTCTAGAAAGCACAAGACAATCTACCCCTCTGTAAGGTTTCAAAATACCTCAGCCAGGAAGCACAAGATTCATATTAGTATTAAGAGGAAAAATAGACAGCTATGCCTACTTGTTTGACTAGAAAGGCTTTTACACGTCAATAAAGTGCTAGTTTGTCACCATTATGTGGCATGTGGGCCCATAAAGAACACTTGCCGAAAGTCTTTGCACATTCAGATTAAAATAAAACTGCTGAACAAAAGCTATATTGTACGTAGGCCTAAACGTGAATAGCTAGAGGGGGTTTTCTATGAGGGTTTTCAGTGACATGCATGGAGAATATACCCTCCTCTGGTTCAGAGTTTATTGGAGAGCCAGGAGTTTTTTTATGAGCAAATGTATGAGACTGAGCTGTGTTTCCTAAAGGATTACTTTATTCTTTCAGGTCCATTGCATTCACATCTAAAAGTTAGAGTTATCTGTTGACAAAACAACAAGTTGATCAGAAAGTGGGCAAGTGATTTCATGTTTTATCTTAAAAAATAAAGTTTCTAACCATGGTGTCAAAATACTCATAGAAACCAAGGGTATAGGCAGCTTTGAAAAATGAAGGTCTTATAGCCCCACATAGTCCCGGATCTCATCCAAAGCTGAGAAATTTGGAGACTCCTCACCTGAATGTATTCTAGCCACCAGGTGAATAAGGACATTTTAAAATGAAAAGCTAAAAACATATAAAAGTAACCCATATACAGTATCATCCTTTATCCACAGAACCACTGGCCACCCTGGGGAATCTCTGGACATGGGTCTCCAGGATGGTCCACTTAGCCTGTGCTCCCAGCCTGCTGCCTTCTCCACGTGATCCAGACTAGGAGACCTTGGGACTTCATCAGGCAGGAGCCTGGGCATTTCTGGATCTAGCAGTGCGCTGACAGAAACATCAACATGTGCAATCCTGGAACCACTCTCCCAGAGGATAACTCAATTGCAGTGGTGTGTCTGCCATCTTCCTAACCTGCCAATGCCCTGCTATTATTGAACCAGTTTACAAATCACAGCAACCCCAACCCCAAAGAGCTTCATGAGAAAATCGACCAAGTTTAGAAGCATTATTCAGGAGTGTTGATTTTATTTCAGGATAAATGATGAAATTTATCTTGTTGATCATGCCTGGAATTCTTTTAAATTGTAAAGGGCAGTGCACAGGATGTAGAAACCAGAAACCTGGAACTTCGTTTCATCTCTTTCCCCAGCTCTAATCTTGGGCTAATCAAGACCTTCCTTATCCCTGATTCTTGTCATAGGGTAAATGAGGGTGTGTGTTTTTGTTTGTTTCCTCCTTCCAAAATTATGCTACAATGAGAAGGAAGACAGCGCTAGCCTGGCTGTCAATATGAAGACACATTTTTTGCTTAAGAAGCTAGAAGGTCTGGATAAGGCACTACAAAAATAAATTGCACATTAGCACAATGAGCAAAGTGGAGCCAATTAATTATTCCAATTTCACAAAAGACTTCAGGATGTTTTATTTATTTTTCATCCCATCTATATATTTAGGACTAGAAAAATGAGCTCGAAATTCAAGTAGACAAAAAAAAAAATCTTATTAGGCAAACACTAATAATTTTCAAGCATTTAGTTTTCATTATCTTTAATCACAAATTATTTTCAGTTTTGCTTTAGCATACTAATAATTTTCAAGCATTTCAACAACTTTTTTACTAACGTTATCAATATTTTAAGATTATTTTCAACTAAGAATTTTCAAACTCATTTTCAAGCATTTATTGTTCATGGTACCCTTTAATCAACAAAATCATGTTCAGGCTCCTTTAG
Source organism: Eptesicus fuscus (assembly GCF_027574615.1). NCBI lineage: Eukaryota > Metazoa > Chordata > Mammalia > Chiroptera > Vespertilionidae > Eptesicus > Eptesicus fuscus. Next base: position 18,310,562 of record NC_072490.1, read on the forward strand.
TGTAATGGTTGCCATTTTGTGTTGAGAAAAGATGACATGAATTAATTACATGTTGGATATTTGGTAAATCAACATATTTAATTAATTTTCCCAAAGTGTGCATTTTCTTTTTCTGTTCTCCATTTTTTAAATTGTTGGTTTCACTTGAAGATGTGGCTATGATGATTTGGAATCTCCTTCGGCCTTTTATTCATTGTTTATAATTTTGGGTTTGATTTTTACATGATACAGTTTTTCTCCACTGCTTGGCAAACTTGCCCTGGTTTGGGGGGCAGAGGGGTATATATTTGCCAGATTGAAATTTAAGGAGAAAGACAGATGACCCCTCTCAGGCTCCCTAAGGTGGAGGCCTCATAGATCCAGCAGGTTACAGAGAAGTTGGCAACTGCAGGATTGGGCACATGTTTGCCAGATTTCCTTATTTCTTTAATGTTTTCTTAATTGGTTTTTTTAGAGAGAGAGCAAGGGAGAGGGATAGAGAGATAAAACATCAGTGAGAGAGAAACATGATCGATCAGCTGCCTCCTGCACACCCCTTACTGGGGATCGAGCCCGAAATCCAAGCATGTGCCCTGACGGGGATCAAACCAGTGACTTCTTGGTTCCTGGGTCAATGCTCAAACACTGAGTAACACTGGCCGGGCAGATTTTCTTATTTCTTTGGAGAATTTAAAGAACTGGGATTTTTCTTCTATGGCTCGTAGAACAGCAGAAAACTCTTGGATTATTCCAGAGATGAATTTCATAGATAATTCTTAACAATGTGAACGAAATGGAATTGATATTCATTAACTCCAAGTGTAATAGTGGCACCTCCTAATTTTTCTGGAAAGTCAGCAACGTTAGCTACAGTAAAATACTTATTTCAAAGGAAAGTTTTTAAACAGCATTTTTCTTTCAATACCTGATATCACACTAATTAATGATTTATATATTTAAATAAATATCCAATTAAATACAATTGCATGTCTTGATTTTCCATTCTACTTAAAGCGTAGATTTGTATAGATTCACAGTAATATTATTTAAAATGTCGCATAATTAGCTCAAATTTTAGAAGCTAAATATTTAGCAGAAATGAAATGCTCCAGTGTATAAAAAGGATCATAAGCCATCACTCTGTCCTGAACATCAAATACAATTTTGGGAATCTCCTAAGAATACAACTTGATGATTTGAGCAGTAATGACCTTGAAAACTAAACAAATGTGTGAGGGCAAGTGACGGGGGTGGAAACAGCTGGGGAGAGGTCAATGAGGGGGGGGGGGGGGAAAGGAGACCTATGTAATACTTTAAAAAAATAAAGAATTTAAAAAACAACAACAACAAAAACTAAACAAATGTAGGACTATTGGGATCAGGAACATTGAGTGAAAGTGTGTCTAAGAAGCACCACCAGATGGCAGGAGAGGAGAAAGAATTCCAAACTTGAAGAAATGATCAGCTTTTCCATGCCAAAGGGTGATGATTTTAGAAGCATGACACATCTCTTCACTGAACTTTGGGCGGTGGAACATACCAGTAGGTATCATACCTCCTATCACAGGGCCGCCAGGGTCTGCCTCCCAGCCCTGGTTCCCCATGAACTGCAGTAGGATGGGGGTCGCATCGCATGATAAGCTCTCGGGACTGCAGATTCCCTTTTTTTTTTTTTTAAATCAAGATCAAATCCTACATAACGATCAATAATTTATCATTTTTTAAATATGTTTTTATTGATTTCAGAGAGATGAAGGGAGAGGGAGAGAGGGATAGAAATATCAATGATGAGAATCATTGAGTTGCTGCCTCCTGCATGCCCCCTACTGGGGATTGAGCCCACAACCCAGGCATGTGCCCTGACCAATCGAACCTCCTGGTTCGTGGCTCAACAACTGAGCCACACCATCCAGGCAAGAGTTTGTCATTTTAAGTGAACCAAAGGCATCTCTGAATACTTCAACTTTTTCTTCTTTTTAGGCAATATTTAACTAGGCCTGTGCTAACCAGAACTCATGAATTAGTGGTCCCTATGCAGGGCAGCCTCACTGCGCAGCCCCAGGGGTGCCATTCCCACACAACCTCCAGGGAGCCTTCTGAACAGCTGAGCACAGCCTCCCTGCCCTGTCAAAATCAGGCCAAATAGTTTACTGATCCATAGGTTCTCTGAAAGGGTTTTAAACAGCCTCAATTGCAATTCCTTTACAACTTTCCTAGGGAATGTTTTCAAAAGGCATGTGTGTGTCTCTGTATGTATGTATGTATGTATGTATGTATGTATGTGAGATACACTACATTACATTGACTCACAGAGTCTCTGAGTTAAAATTATTTATTCATCCCTTACTTGGACTTAAAGCAAATTACTTAAGTCCTCTGTGCCCCATTTTTCTCATCTATAAAGTAGAGTGAATAATTTCTATCACATAAAGTTATGATGAGCAGGGCCATCTGAAGGCATTCATAGGCACTAGGCGCTTGGGGAGTTTTACCTTACAAAATATTAAGCACTATTCTCTTTATTAAATATAAGAAATCATTTTTAAATGTTTGAGAGTTTTATCATTTTATTTGTCAAAATGATGAAAAATAAGTTCAAGGCTTCCTGTTCTCCTTCTGTGTTTTGGAGCCAATTTTTTCTTCCCCAGTCTGAACCAGTTTTATAATTTGCTACAGATCCATAGGCCTAGACACTGTTCCTGCAGGGATAACAGATCATATGCCTCTTACTGTACGTTTAAATGAGATACTGCACATGAAGTACTTCACACTGTGCAGACCCATAAAAAAGCATGTGACAACTGTCAGCTGGGCTTATTCGAGGTCTTTACTGCAGAACATCTGAGGCTATCCATCCAGAGACAAAAGGAGAGAACAACTAGAACCAGAAGGGTTGGCTAGCTGATGTTCACTCCAGGCTGCATACGTGAGTCACCTGCCATGGTCACTTGCTAGGTCCATTACAACAGACTCTCTTGGTGTGTGACCCAGGTATATTTTTAACCATCTCTGGTTATTCTAATGTACACAGTTGAAATCACTGAGTTAAGCAGAGGTAACATTCACAGAAGAAGAATGTTTTCCTTTAAAGCAATGGTTCTCAAAGTGTCATCCCCAGACCAGCAGTTTACTTGGGAACTTGTGAGAAAAGCAAAGTTACAAGACCCTCTGAGTTACCTATTCTGGGGGCCCAGCTATCTGGGTCCTAACCTGATAAATAGTACATTTTGAGAATCACTACTTCAAAGAAACATGTCTGTGTTCCGTCAACTCTCAGGACCTCCGAATTGATTATCTGTTAAAATTTTAGGATGACAGGGCTTGAAAATGCCTATATTATTTGAGTCACAGCACACAAGAAATCATTATCTTCCAATGGTTGACAAACAGGTTCTTAACTCTTCCACCTCAAACTACCTGCTCAGATAGCAATCAATAGATACAGTTGTCACAATTGTCATTCCTCACAATTATGTTCTCCCAGTCCATATTCTAACTTCTCAAGAGCTGAAGGTGTGGTGAGCAGAGTCAAAATTTCTCCTCCCTCCATAATCTTTTGATTCCACGCTCTCTAAATTCTCTTTCCACAAAAACTCTTTTAATACCCCTCCCTGTTTATTCTTGAGATTGCAGGGTGCATAAGCATGTCTTTGAAATGTCTTCGAGTTACCTTTCTCCTTCCTAAGAGTGATTTATATACCAAAGGTGTTCCGGGACCTAGTTAGTGAGGAGGATTGCCTTGGCCTCTCACATAGGGATCCTGGGTAGGTATTTCATATTATTTCCTTCTATTGTCTATTTTGTGGGTAATTTTCACCCCTGTTTCTTTCATACTCCTACCAACATGGTCTTTTTCCATTTTGCATTTGCCATATCTCATCAAATAGTCCTAGTAAACATCATCTCATTTATTATTCCAATGTGTTTGAAGGGCTATATTCAAAGCACTACTAATGCTATGAAATTTGGTCACAGTTTAGAAACTTGCAAAGCCTTTTTCCCTGGGGAAGATAGCTATAATCTGACTAATGAACCTGGCTGGTTTTTACTCATTTCTGTCCCAGTCTTTCCCCAAACCCCAAACTTAGTCCTTTGGGCTTCCAATGGACTGTTATATATGCCCCAACATCCCCTCCAGAATATCCTCTACCTCCTTCTCTCCATTAGTTCCGCCCAGAGCAATGACTCCCAAACTCGGCTACACATGAGGACAATTGGAACTCTTTTCTTTTCTAAAACTCTGAGCCTTAGAAAATCTGGTTCAATTGGACTGGACTTTGACGGAGAAATTGGGTGTTTAAAAAATTCCCCAGGTGGTTCTAACAGGCAGCAAATGTTAAGAACCACAATCCTGGAGCAAACCCACCTGCTAAAATGGCTCCTGCACCCTCTGCTGTCTGGCACTTTGCTGCCCTCTGCTGGCTTTGTTCAGCTTCTTCAACTGGCTCGGCCCTCTGAAAGCTGCAACAGTACCCTTTGGTTTAAAAGTGTAAAGTAGGTTGAAGGTATCCATGAAATTTAGTATACCCTAACTCTCCCTTTTTACTTTGTTTATTTTTTCATCTAAAAGAATATCTAGGCAGAAAATAAGACTTTTTTTCTAGCCAGATGCTATTTTCTCGTTTGAGTAAGAGATATTGGGTGCATCGGGAAAGAGAAATAAGAGTTGACATCTCTTCAAAGACACTCCTGGTTGTGAGGTTCAGAGAAAAGTACTCTGGGCTACAGAGGTTCTTCTGAAGTAACTGACGGTGCTGGAATGATGCAATTTAAAAATATTTGAAGGTTTCCTTTTGTGTGTTTTAAACACTCATGCTGTGCTTTTTCACAGCAATAATAGCAATATTCTAACATTTTCAGTGTTACTGTGTGCCATCCAGGGTTACAGGTGGTGTACCTCTCCCCTTACAACAATCTTTTATCCCTACTTTAAAGATAATAAAGATGTCTCAGAAGAATTAAGTGACATATTCAAGAAAACCGAGTAGGTGACTATTAAGAGCTGAATTATGTCTTCTCCAAATTGTGTATGTTGAACCTCTCCCTGATTCACAGTATCTCAGAATGTAACCATATTTTGATATAGGGTCTTCAAAGAGGTAATTAAATTAAAATGAAGTCATTAGAGTGAGGCCTAATACATCTGACCGGTGTCCTTATAAGAAATACGAAGACACAAGGAAAAGATGGCCATGTACAAACCATGTACAAAAAGGTGGCCTGGAACAGAACCTTCCCCCATGACTCTCCAAAGGAATTACCCCTGTTGAAACCTTGATATCAGACTTCTCACCTCCAGAACTGTGAGAAAATACATTTCTGTCAAGCCACCCTGTCGGTGGTACATTGTTATAGCAACTCTAGAAACATGCAGTGACAGAAAGAATTCAAAGCCAGGCCTGCCAGTGTCAAGCCTTTGATCATTTAACCACTCCACAACTTCGATCCTTGAAACTATAAACTATTAGAAGCTAGTGCTATGGATGAGCATGAAGTATTATGTGTCCTTATTTTCAATTTTCATATAATTACTTTCTTCACTTCAACAGCCTAAAAGGGTCCTATTTCGGTGGAATTACCTTTATCTAGTACATCACAGTAAATCTTTATATATTTTTAAGTGCTATTTTTTAATCTGTATCTCTCTCTGGCCATGCCATAGAATCTTCCTTTTAATGCCTGAACTTCTGCACTTTTAAGGTTCAATGCAATCTAAAGTTGTTTTCTTTTATCTCCCTAAGATCATAAACAATCTCCACTTTCCTCTTATCTGATTTGCCTTCCACTGTTACATTTTCGATAATTTTCCCTATTTATGAGAATTCTGAATACCCACACATTTTTCATATTAAAAAGTAGATAAGCATGTTCTACTGAACTTTTTTCCCAATAAACAACTAGATCATTCAAATTGCTCATATTAGCCAAACCCCATTATTAGCTAACTAGAGGCCCAGTGCACAACATTCGTGCACTTGGGGGAGGGATCCCTCAGCCTGGCCTGCACCCTTTAGCAGTCCGGGATCCCTTGAGGGATGTCTGACTGATGGAAGCTGTAGTCAGACATTCTTAGCACTGCTACAGAAGTGAGAGAAGCTCCCACCACTGCCACTGCACTTGCCAGCCATCATCCCAGCTTGTGGCTGAGTGGCGCTCCCCCTGTGGGAGTGTATCTGCCCCCTGGTGGTCAGTACGCATCAGAGTGACTGGTCATTCTGCTGTTCGGTCAATTTGCATGTTACCCTTTTATTATATAGGATGATCTCATAAGCTGCTCAGAAAAGGATCCATCCAGTTTTTGCTAATTAGGAAACTTGTCTTTTCTTCCCTTTTGATTTCCACTCTGAAGTATTAAAAAATAAATAAAAATAAAATAAATAAAAAAAACACCCACCCTTCGATCACCTTTACCTTTGCAAATGAAATAACAACCACATATTTTGGGATCCCACTTCCTTCTACTTGTCCCCTCTTCCATTCAGTTTTTTGGTGTGTTTTTTTTTAGTATATGTTTATGCCTTTTCAACATTTTGCGGCCAGCAGACAGGATTTATAGATCGTATTCCTATTGCAACATCAGGACGAAAATACCACTAACATTTCATGGGCCTCCACAGCCCACCTGAGGTTTCCTATGACTCAGAACATCGAGACAGGCTCTGTGAATCATGTAGTCAGGACAACCGCAGGATTAACCTCACACCTCCAGGACCAAGGATAAACAGCTGTATATAGATGCTGCATTTACGTAACCGAGCAGGCCTTTCTGGAGGCTTCTGGGTGAGTTGGGCCGTGGGGTCCCTTTGGAGACAGAGTCTACATCCCACATCCATGTGGGTTAAGAATGCTCCATTCTCCGAGAAGGAGGCTTAAAACCCTCCAAATGGGTGTCCTCGGTGCATAATCAAGCTTCTTAGTTGGAAGCAGAAAGTGGCTCTGGGTGCTGTACACAGAAAATTAATTGATTGAAAAGATATTGGATAGCTTTCAGAATTACCATGAGGGCCAGAGAACAGAGCTCAGAAAACAATGGCCAGCAGACAGCAGCCAGGCCACACCTTGGCAGAGACCCAGTCTAGAAGGGACAGCACTTTCACTTCCACTAAAAACTGAAAGTGACAGTGGCCTCCTAAGATTGAACGCTGCTCAGTTGCAAAATTCGCTCTTCGATGGTTGTAGCTGCTTTGCATTGCTACCACCAACCTCAGGTACAGACCAAGCAAGTGCAATTGGCCACCTCTAAGTTGGGTGCTTGCTTCCCAAACCAAACTATGAAATTGTTCCTAAAGTGGTGTAATGCAATTACCTCTCATTTCTAACAATGTCCTCTTCCCAAAGGGAGAAAACTGAAAGTCTCATTATTCTCTACATCCAGCTCTAGCAGAGGATCTCTGGATGATGCCAGTTCTTCTGGTTCTGTCATGGCCCCATGCCCAAATTCTCCTTTGGACAATTAAGTCAATAGTATAAATTTAAAAATCAGCATAAGTAAATATATGTGACTCACTGCACAGAAGGAAGTATAGGTAGACACTATAAAGTTACATACTCATTTTTAAAACTACATACTAATTTTTAATACTTGGTATCTATGACTTCTTTCTGCTGGTTCTCATTCCCAATTATTATGACCTCTGCTGATCAGTGCTCTTTAGCTGGTAAGATAGCGGAACCTCCATCCATGAGGGTTCTGATACCACAGGGAATACCCAGAGTACTTGCCCCCATCCTACCTAATAAAGAGGGAATATGCTAATTGACCCTCACGCTGTTGCAAAGATGGCAGCGCCCACAGCCAATAAGGAGGGAATACGCTAATTGACTGCCCTGTCCTCAAAGATGGCGGCACCCACAGCCAATAAGGAGGGAATATGCTAATTGACTGCCATGCCCTCAAAGATGGTGGCACCCACAGCCACAAGATGGCAGCACCCAGTCCCCTCAGCCCTGCCCGGGGTAGCAGGAGTGCAGCAAGGCCAGGCTCGCCCTCAGGTGGGCCCAGTCTTGCTGCACGCCTGCCTCTGGAGTCCCCCAGTCCTCTCAGCCCCCCAGCTGCTCAGGGCCAGCCTGAGGCACAGGCAAGCCTTGGATAGCGGCTGCCCAAGGCTCAGGTAACCAGGGCTGGCCGAGGCTTGTGCTGCCAGCAGTGACAGCAGCAGAGGTGTGATGGGGGGCGTCACCTTCCCCTGATCACCGGGTTGCCTCCTGCCCCTGAGGGCTCCTGGACTGTGAGAGGGGGCGGGCCAGGCTGAGGGACCCCCCCTCCAGTGCATGAATTTTCATGCACCGGGCCTCTAGTTATATAATAGCAGCCCTATATCTCCTTGACAGTATCAGTTTTCAAAGCCAATACTGTATTCCACTTTTGCTTGTTCACCCAATAGTCATAGATGCCCCACAAGAGTGAGATGGCAGTCTCAGTTATAATTCAAGGAAAGCATCTGCGCATAGATGCCTTCATTTCTACACTGCTAAAACAGCAAAACCACCAGCTCTCAGAGTCACAGGGAAAGGAAGCACATTCTTCCAGTTGATTCATTAGGAAAAATAGCAATGGGCACATCCTTCCCTCTCATCACTTGATTCTTAAGCCCATACATAGGTCATGAAAAATGACTTGGGTGCAGTATTGGTCACTCACACATACACATCTTACAAAACAGCACCAAAATCTCATAATGTGTGGTCTCTCAGCTGGTATAATCACAGTTTTAATAAACCATGCCACCATTCTATAAAGGGTACATTCTCTAGTTAAGAAAGTACATGATCAGATTAACGATTCCATTGAGTATCAGCTCATTGCTCTACTTCTCTTGCTGTAAGTCTTCCTGATGCACATCATGGAACATCATGAGGGTGTACAGATAGTTGGGACTTCCATGGATAGTGATGCTGGAAGAAGTATGACAGGAGGAAAGGCAAATCTAAATCCTCAATGAGTTTCCATTTTACTTCATGGCAGAAACGGTTCAATTAGTAAATAATATGACACATAAAATCCACAGTAAAAGACTAAAAGCATCTTTTGGGCAAAACATTCGAAGTATGTGTAAGGAACAAACCTCAAAATAAAAATTGTACAACTTTGGATAGAAAGTGAGCTGGATCCTGGAGTTTTGTGTACATGGAATGTACTTAAAATATGTTGTTTCTCTACTTGTTTCCTAGACAGCGGGATTTAGAAACATAACATAGAACTGATTTGTTGACTTCTATATTCAACAAACACTTATGGGTAACACGCCATGTATGAAATAAACCATTGTGTATATAAGTAACCATTGCATGTATAAGGGAGAGTTCAGAAGAGGGATTTGAGCTAGAAATAAAAATACCTGTGGGCAAATCCTCAGATAGTAACTGAGTTGGTGAGTGTGACTGAGACAGCCTTGGGAGAAGAGCCAGGGGAGAAAAAGAGATGTTCCAGTCCCAAATCTTGCAGAAATCCAACAGTCAATGAGATGACTAGACTTCTGCTAAGTTTCACATCCCCATGGAACATCTAAATTAAGTATAGCAAAAGAAACCTCACTTGTAAACATAGAAACTATAATACATTATGGAAAAAATGACACAAGTAGGGCTATATAATGACCAATGTAGAAATGTAGAAAAATGAGGGTTAAAATAACCCTGGGTGTCTCCAGTACTGTGTCCAAGAAGAGATCAGTGGTTTTGATTTATTTAGAGAAAATGTTTGCCTCAAGTGAAACAGTTGAATCGTTTTAAAATATTTAATAGAACTGATGTGTAACCACATCTCCTCCAATCCTGTAGGCAAAATGGTGCCAGTGCACAGATGAGTTTGAAGAGAAGGCAGGATGGACTCCTTCTCTGAGCCTGGAGGAAGAAAAGGAAGAATAAGTGTGCATGTAGAAAAAATGCATAGCTCCAGAGCAGGAAAGAAAGGGAAGTCATGCATGATGTTTCATGGGTGGTAGCAAGTCCCAGGGATGAGAGGGCATGAGGAAATGTCATTTGATAGTTAAGGGAAATGGGACTTAGGATAAATAAGGGGATATGCAGATGTCAATGAAGTTTCTGTTAAGCTAAGTGACATGAATTTTTAAATAGGATTGCTTTATTCAAATTTAAGATAAAACTATCTTTATAACATTAGTAGTACCTCGAACTTATGGTAGTTGAACACCCAAACAATCAGCTGTTTAATTTTTTAAATGAGTTGTAGGTTTCCAGTAGATAAAATCATTGGATAGCTGACATTTTTACTTCAAAGCTGGTTGTTTTCTCCCTAAACTAAAGCAATTAATGTGCTATTTTATGGCTTTTGTCTAAATAAATTCTGGAAAGCCAGAAAAAAGCTGGGAAGGGCGGTGGGGAGCCTATTATATGGTCTAAGATTACTCTTATTTATTTACCCTCTTTGGTCCTCACTTCCCACTACACCACAGAATTTACTCCAACAAGCTTCCGGCCCCTCAAGCCCCACCCAGCACCCCACTTCCCAGCTCTGCACAATGGCCAGCCACAGGTTTTAAATCTGGAGTCACTGTTAATCATGGAGACCTGAGGCCAGTCTACAACTATAAGCAACCACCCAATTATATCATACTAGAGGCCTGGTGCATGAAATTCATACTTGGGGGGGGGGGGGCCCTCAACCCGGCCTGCACCCTCTCCAATCTGGGACCCCTAGGGGGATGTCCGACTGCCTCTCACAATCCGGGACTGCTGGTTCCTGACTGCTCACCTGCCTGCCTGCCTGATTGCCCCTAACTCCTCTGCCTGCCTGCCTGCCTACCTGATCGCCCCTAACCACCTCTGTCTGCCTGATTGCCCCTAAACCCTCTGCCTGCCTGCCTGCCTGATCGCCCCTAACTGCTCCCCTGCTGGCCTGATCACCTCTAACAGACTCTGCCTCACCCTGCACCTGGAACCCAGGATTCCCTCCCTCTGGCCAGTTGCAGGCACCCAGAACCCAGGCCAGCTTCACCCGGGTCAGCCACAGCCACAGGGGACCATGGGTGGGCAGCTTTGCTCAGGCCGCAGCCACAGGTGCCCAGGACCACAGGGCGGGCAGCTTGTTCCTCTCCCGTACCTGCAACCTGGCTGGTCCCCATTCCTCTCTCACAAGCTCATATGTACCTACCTGGTCCCCATTCCTCTCTCCCCAGTGTTGAGTGTCTGAGCCGTTATGGAGTGATGGCATGAGGGCGTGATGGCTTGAGGGCATGATGACCATTTGCATATTAGCTCTTTATTATACAGGATGCCAGAAGGAGGCATCTTCCTATTTATAAAGAAGTTTAACCAAAGCTGATAGTTAGATTTTGTTAGTACTTTTGGCCCCCAAATGAAATCTAGACAAAGATAAATTAATGATATGTCCGAGTGTGATGGATAGGTAAGTGAAAGATGTAGTCTTATCCTACATTGCATGTTTTGGTTTGTTTGTTTGTTTGTTTACAAGGCAACATGAAGTTCCTACTATGTACCTAAATGCTGTTCTAGATTTTCCTGGGACTTGATTTCCTTTTTCTAAAGAAATGTTACTAGTTTCTGAAGACAGGGATTTTGTTCAGATTGCCAGTGCTGCCCATTTTGTAAAGTAAACATTAGGCAAAGAGCTCATTGATAAACTCATTTTCTAAATTATTAGAGGGTTATTTTGAGAATGTTAATAAAAATTCCATTTTCCAGATATGCATTTCTCCAAGAAGCATTAGAGAAAATTACTGAATTTTATCAGCACTGTGTTTTCCTACATGTTTTTCTATCTAGTCTCTCCATTAGTGAAATCAACTTGAAAGCCAGTAAAATATGTCAATGAGATAGACTTTTAATACTGGCTAATGAAACTAATTTCTTGACTCATCTATTTGCTTTTTTCCAAGGCCATCCAACTAAACAGGCTTTTAGAGAAATTAATATGTTGCCTTCCTTTTATTAAATCAACTCTGAGAAATTAGCCAAAAGCACTGGAGAGAAAAGTCCAGCTCTAGCTACCTTTTCAATCCTATTGGGCAACCCAATGCATCCCCTGGTTAGAGCTCATAAAAAAAAAAAAAAAAAAAAAAAAAAAAAGGCAGTCCAATTAAGATCTATATGAAATCATTGGGCAACAGCATTATTTTTTTTTAAAAAAATCTTTATTGTTGAAAGTATTACATATGTCCCCTTTTATCTCCCTTGACCTCTTCTAGCCCACCCTCAGCCCCCATCCCAGACCTTCCACTCTATTATCCAGGTCCATGGGTTATGCATATATGCATACAAGGTCTTTGTTTGATCTCTTCCCACCCACCCTCCCTCACCTTCCCTCTCTCTTTAGCACTGATTTGCTCTCAGTGAAGGCTTATATTCTTGGTTTTCTTTCTTTTTTTGAATTTGTAAGTACTTACATCCTATCTGTATATCACCTTTAAAAAAACTGGATGCAGCTACCCTATTTCTTTTGAATTTTATAAAGAAAGAAGCGTCAGTCTCTACTTGATGCAGCAATCTCTCTTCATAAATATTATTCTCAATTACTTAAACATAAATTGCTGTATGTTTATTGTCTAATTTTATTGCCATTTAGAAAAGAGCATATACTACTTATTAAGAGAAGTTAAAAATATATAAACTATTTAATTACTTAGACAATCCCTATTATTCTGTCTCCCACACATCTTTTCATATCTTTTCAATGTGTCTCTTTTTCTCTCCCTGCCTCCCTCACTCCACCGCCATAGTCATCATTCTCCCTGACGCTCGCTTCCTTCTGCTCTTTCCTGAAATCTGGATTATTAAAACTGCCTCTGCGGGGACACTGTTGGTGCCCTACCCAGATTCCCCGGAATACTCTTTTCCCATTTTGTGTGTCCTTCCCCCAGCTTCTGCCTGCTTTGCTTGTCACAGCTTGCACTTGTGAGTTATCTTAAGAGGACTGCCCTTGCCCTTGGCCTACTGGAGCTGCATCACCCACAGGTGTAGAGAGCTGGCACTGCCTGTGAGTTTACACCTGGGGAGGAATCCATGCCAGTGCCTGACTGGCAGGGACAGGAAGGCCCAGCTGCCTTGCTCTGAGGCTGGTCAAATGCTGAAGCACAATTTACTCTCCAGGGCTCCCATAGGGATCAGGCTGTGGCTGGGATGCCACCTGTCACCTGTGTGTGGCCTCCTCAGCCTCCCTGTCTTGCTTCCCCTACTTCCTTACAGGTCTTCTCCAGCAGCACTTCCTCCATCAATCATTTCAAAATCCTCATCTTCAACCCATCTCCTGGATGGCCAGCCCTAGGAGAGTCAACAGAGGTTTCCAGGTTTCTAATATTGACCTTCACATGCCCTTCTTCACCCTATGACAAGAGGAGCCCTTCAGAACTGCAAGTCTGCTCGTGACATGGCTCTGCCTCAAACCTTGCAGGGAGGTCCCATTGATCACAGGGACATCCTGACACCTTGACATGGTGCTCAAGTTCCTTCATGACCTTGCTCAAATAACCCTTCACTGCCCTTTCTTCCTCCACCTCAGTCCCCTTGGTCTTTCTCAGTTCCTTGAATACTCTTTCTCCAGGCTCTCCCTCATCTTCAATCAGGCTGTTCCCTCTGCCTGAACCAATCTGATCTTGGCCAGCCTCTTTAACTGGACACACTTCTTCCTGCTACAGGCCCTCACCCTTTCTGGGAAACTTGACCCTGCCCTCTTCAGACCAGGTCATGTGCTCCCATGACCTTACAGATGAACATGCCTTATGTTTGTTCCTGTTCCACTGTCTGCCTCTCTTGCTAGATTGTTAGCTCTGTGTGGGAATGGGTAATGCCAATCACAATGCGCAACACAGTTGGTACTTTGTAAGAATTTGTTGAATGAGTAACTGCAGTGACAGATTAAAAGGCAGGGTAACTTAGCATTTGCGTGGAGAGCCGATCTCTATAGGTGCTCAAAACAGAACAAGAAAAGCAAAGATCTCATTTGCCAGAATCCTCTCAGGGAGAACATTGTGTGTGATTGGAAGAAACATGGATAAGTGACCCTTGTAAGTGCTGAGACCTTTGAGTGTCAGACTCATTTAACAATGGATGAGACCAAAACCGCCTTCTTAGGAGAGTGGGTCTGGTGAATGACAGGGCCTTTGTATTTCAGATGAGAGAGTGCATAGCTTGTAGTCAGAGCTGAAAGGCTTGGGTAAATGGAAGATATGAAGAGGGCAGCCACTAGGAGGCCTTTTTCTCCACCTTTTATTCTTTCTTTCTTTCTTTCTTTCTTTCTTTCTTTCTTTCTTTCTTTCTTTCTTTCTTTCTCTTCTTTTGCAGCCTTTAAAAAAGGTTGGAGAAATAAAGAGTATTACTTTGATAATTAGGTCTCAAAATTATTAGCCTGTCCAGAGGTCCCATGTATTGTATTTTAGGCCTGAATAAATGTGTGTTGTATGTGTTTTTTTCTCTAAAATAAAACAGAAGAGACTTTTCTGTAGCCAACTAGTTCTCATTGCAATTGAGGTCCTCAGTCTTCATTTCTACTGTTGATGTGAATATCAAAATGGTGCCCATTGATGACAAAAAAAAATTTAGCAGGGGAAATGTTAGGGATAAACCAATAGTAATTCTAAAGGAGGGAACCATCACCCATTCACTCTCACACCTGGCTGGGAGAAAAGGAGGTGATAACGTCTTAGAACTAGTTTTATAAGCTGATCAACCATTTCCCTCTTAATTATTTTAATTCATTTCTGAGAACCTTGCCATTAAGTGAAAAGTTGTTAAGTTTTAATAGGAAGAAAGTATGACATATTCCATCACAACCCAAGATGCCCAAGTAATTTTACAGATAGGTAAATATAAAAAATTAAATATTGATAATAATCCAATATAGGTTAAAAAATTAAATAATACATTTTGTATAAAAAAGTGATGTGATGAAAGTTTATTGTATTCTTTCCTTTTCAGCAACAATTTCTTCATTCATTTTTCAACGTTTTGCTTGCTGATAAATAAACTCAAATTTATTTAAAAATAACGAACAATCACCTTTATGGACAAATATAGGCTGAATACAAAAGAGCTTGAAGCATGGGGAAAGAGCCCTAATGGACAAGAACCCAAAGAGGCACAGAAGATGCTGTCCCTTCATCATTCTTGCCTGGAATATAAATACGACTCACAGTGCTTGGGGTACATCTAACGACAGTACATAATTCAAGCTGTTTTATTTCATGGTTTGACTCAAAATCGTTGACTCAAGAAAACTGGTTATTTGGTTTCAATATTAAACCCCATTAGTCTGTGGAAGTTACTGACCTTGACTTCAGTTAAGAATAATATCCCAGAATGTCAGCCCAGTGTTCGTGGATAATTCTCCACTGATTCCTTATATTCCTTGGAGGCCTGACCCTTCTAAGCAAAGGACATGTTTATACAGCAGACAGCCATGGGAGCTAGAGATAATGTTTTCCTCTGGAGAGTTCTGAAGACATCCAGAATGGTAAAGATGTATTGCTCTACTTCCCTCCCTGGAGAGACTTCGGACAGTCCAAGGCGATCTTTCTCTCCAGAGGGGATGACAGATGTGCCAGCAGCGCCAATAAAGACCCAAGTCTCCTAATTTGGGGTGGGGATCCTTTCCTGGGGAAGCACCACTGCATGTGCAGATAGACATCCGGCACTTAGCACACCATCGTTTGGGAGAGAACATGGGGAACTGACACAGATGCTGTCCTGACGGCTGCTTTGCTGAGAATAATAAACCATCTGTCTCGGACCAAAAGGCTGGTGTCTTCTGCAGGACGTGTGTATAAAACTGGCAAGCTAACCTGTTGGTTTGCAATTCGGGTAACATCTCAGATGTTTCACAATTTCAGACTTAGCACCCAGTTTTCCAAATCTGAAGAAAGCGAATATCCAAGAAGGCTATGGCATAGGAGGACGCTGAACCTGCCCCCTCCCATGAGCACACTCAAATGTGCATGTATTCGGAAAGCAATTACACCTGCAGGGCAACTGAGGGCTGAATAAACAACAAACGAGAGAAAGAGACTGAATAGAAAAGGCTGGGAAGCTGTGGGACCTCCAGGGCACCGTAGTTTATGTGAGCGATTTTCAACTGGTGTGCCGCAAGGATTTTTAAAACCTGCAATACCTGACTATTTAGTCTGGGGCACGACCTCTTTTCCCTTAAATTGTCAAGTAAAAAAAATGACACCAACCAACACAACAATAGCTGTCGGGTGTGAATGAATCAACATGATACCCATTTTTTTTTTTTGGTCAGATGGGCAAAAATATATATATTTTTTTGGTGCGCTGCAGAATTTTAGTAGGTACTGTATGTGTGCCAGGAGATGAGAAAGGTTGAAAATCTCTGGCTTATGCCCCACTCCACGTAGATTGGGCAGAGGAGAGCTCTGTTCTGTGCTTTGGCCTACCTGCAAGATCACCCCAGTTTCCCATCACATTTTGTTCTCAGCTCCACTGCCTGGAGCCTTCTGACTCTGAACAAAGAAGCTGGCAGGAACAACAGGGTGTCGCCACACACATCTGGGCTCCCTGCCAGGAGCCACTCCAGCCCCTCAGGCCAGTGTCCCAAGCACCATCTGTGCCTGCCCTGCTCCAACCTGCTTCCCCAAACTACCCAGCACAGGGAGTCGACACAGAGGTAGCTTTTACATAAGACCACTTTCTGAACCACAAGCACGACAGAGACTGTATAGAGAAGGCTGGGGAGCAGCAGGAGCTCTCCAGGGACTGCAGGAATTTTCCAGATCAGAGGACTTGGTGAGGGCAATTGTTTCCAGTCCCCTGCACTTCCACAGTGGGCAGGGCATTCTCCAGGTGCTCTGGACTGCCTGCAGGATTGCTGCGGTGCATTCCCGGACACATCGCCCAAGCCCATTTCTGACCCAAAGAAAGGGTACAAGCCAGGATCACCAAGGCCTTACCTACTACACCTGGCTTCCCACCTAGAGTTGATCCAGGTCCCTAGGCCAGTGCCCCAGCCACCTTAGGCGCCCATTCAGCTCCTGCCAGCCTGGCCAAACCACCCGGCACACACAGCCTATACAGGGGCTGCTTCTGTGTAAGGCTACTTTTTCAGGACCGGGAGAGATAGCTATTTTGCCTAATTCATAGAAACAAATATAGGAAGTCAAACAAAATGAACACCTTCCCCCCCCCCCACAAACACACACAGAAAAATACCTCTCAAATGCAAGAACAAGTAAAATCTCTAGGAGGGTGGAGTAGGGAATCCTGAAGAAAGGGAGATAAGTAAGTTGCCTAATAAAGAATACAAAGAAACAGACATAAAGATGCTCACCAAACTTGAAAGTAGAATAGAGGAACTTAGGGAGAACTTTGTAAGCCCATAGAAAACTTCATTTCTTTAATATGACATTTCCTCCTTCCTTTCCTGTTGATTCAAACTGGCCTCACCAGTACCCTGACTCACCTGAATCCTTCTCCCTGGCATGTCCATTCCCTTCATCATTAAGCCCTCAAGACGAGGCGGTTCTGGTCAACATCAAACAATCTTAGGAACAAAGCCTCATGTGTATTGACCCTAGAGACAGTTTCAGTTGAACTAGAGATAATATCTAGGTCTCAGTTGTGTTTCAGCTCCAGGACCAGAAAAGCATTCAAACCAGATGAAGTGATGCCATGGCTGACATAAGGACCAAATGCACTCATCAACTACCCTATCCTAGCACTGACCAATCAGTAGAGACCAATCAGTTAGGGACCCTAACTCCCTAAGTTACCATGATTAATGATTTTTTCCCCCTGTATAACCCATCCCCTAGAAGTCAATTTAAATGGGCAGAGGACCTGCAAAGATATTTCTCCAATGAAGACATACATATGAACAGATGTTCATCACTAATCATCAGGGAAATGCAAATTAAAACCATAATGACTTATCACCTCACAGCTGTCAGAATGGCTATCATTAATAAAGCAACAAATAACAAATGCTGGTGAGGATGTGGAGAAAAGGGAACCTTCATTCACAGTTGGTGGGATTGTAAATTAGTAAAGCCACTAGAGAGATTCTTTAAAAATTTTTAAATAGAGCCGCCACAAAATCCATCTATTTCACTTCTGAGTATTTATCTAACAATAACAAAAGCACTAATTCAAAAATATATATGCAGCCGAAACCGGTTTGGCTCAGTGGATAGAGCATCGGTCTACGGACTGAAGGGTCCCGGGTTCGATTCCGGTCAAGGGCATGTACATTGGTTGCGGGCACATCCCCGTAGGGGGTGTGCAGGAGGCAGCTGATCGATGTTTCTAGCTCTCTATTCCTCTCCCTTCCTCTCTGTAAAAAATCAATAAAATATATTTTTAAAATATAAATATATATATATATGTGTGTGTGTGTGTATATATATAGCCCTATGATCACTACAGCATTATTAGAAATAGCCAAGATATGAAAGCAACCTAGATGTATAGCAAATAGATGGATGAAAATGTGACATATATATATATACACACATATATATATAATGGAATATTACTCAGCAATTAAAAAAGAACGAAATCTTGCCAATTTGAACTACATGGATGGACCTACAGGGTATTGTGCTAAATGAAATAAGTCAGACAAGGACAAACACCATATGATTTCACTTATAGGTGGAATCTAAAAAAAAAATGAATAAATGAAACAAAACAGAAACAGGTCCATAGATATAGAGAACAAATTTATGGTTGCCAAATGGGAGGACAGGTTGAGCAATGAAAATAACTTTCTTTTAATCTTAAAAAGGAATTAGGGATCATCTTGACGCATTCTCCCAGAAACACAGCACTGCCAACTACCATTTTGTGTCATGCACTGCAGTGAAATACAGTCTTAATTTTGAAAGTGTCTGGCACTATGAGAAAAATATAACATCAAAAATAACCAACAGTTTAGTCAATGTTTTTTTTATATGGAAACCGACCAATTTAGCTTTAGCTTACTTTTATTTAGACTTAGTTTAGGATTTTTTAGATGATACAGGCTAATGCTATGATGATTCATCTTTTCTAACAATAGCTTGATAAAATATCCCTTTACCTATTTTTGTTTGGAAGAACCAACTCTGTATTTCAAACTTTAAGAATTTGGCAAGTATTTACCCTAAGCTATTTCAACAAGAAAATCATGCTTTGATTCAAATGATATTTTTCTGAATCCCCTAAAATATCTGTGCCCTTTGCGGATGACGGTGTTTATTGCTCACAGCCACTTGTGCCACTTTTATGTTGAGGGAGTGGGCGAAGATCTCTTGATGGCTGGAAAGGAAAGCACCTCCCATCCCCAGGGGATAAAACCAGTTATGATAATTCCAATTTGCCAGTGATGGGCCCAAAGATGAGCAGGTGGTCTGTTCTGGCTAAAGTGATATAAGGAAAAATTTGCTAGGAAGAGACATACTATTCAAAATAAAAAGACTAAGCCTGCTCAGAAGGAGGCATTTTGCCTTTTACATCATTTTTTGGAATGTAGACATGATGCTTTGGTTTGTTATAACCATTTAGGGACAAGCATGAGAGTAAAATCCAACACATTCAAGACGACAAAGCAGAACGCTAGGAAGAGCTGATTCTTGGGATCATTGTTAGTGGTTGAACCAATGTTAGCAATCCTTGCCTACCAGCTTCTTACTGTGTAAATAAAATAAACTTTTATTTAAAACAAGAATTAGATATTTTTTGTTCTTAGCAGCTGAACATATTCATAATTATTTTGCAAAGGGAGATCATGGAGGAGATATGTTGGTAAGAAAATAACCCAATTATTAATTGATTGCCTTGGTATTTTAATTTTGAAGTATTTCTATCAACATACAATTATTTGCAATATTGATGATTTTTTAAATCCAAGTCTGATACAGAGACACAAATTTACTTTAACTGTCCTGTTGTTACAGGATTTTCATGAATGACTATAACATTTGCCTTTTCAACCATAAGGGTACATTTTATTAGCAGGATTCTTTCCCACTTTTTCTCCAGATTCAGGAATATCATTCTTTCTTTAGATATGCTCCCTCTTTGTTAATATTTAAAATAGACATATATAGATCAACCCCGTCTTTTGAAATAATTAGTAAGTTCTAAAAAATCATTTATAGTTGTTGTTGTCTTTTAACTAGTAGTTTTACCAAGTCTAGTGAGGGCAAATACCTGACTGATCCTCCTGTATATTTTCTCCCTATGACCAAGATATAGCTTTAAATTCCTTCTGAAAAAATTAAAATATAATTAAACTCCCTATTCCAGACAGCTACTACCAATCAATCAAATTTGGAAAATAATACAAAATGTATGCACAGCCTTCATCTAGTGGTTTGGCAGTTAACTTAAACATGATTATTAGTCACTGAGTAGCCTTCTTGATTACCAGGTTGGCTGTCATGGTATCACAGTGCTTGTGTTCAAGTCACCCTTACTTTATGTAGTAACAACCCCAAAGTACAAACTTAGTGATGCTGGCAATTCAGATACACCAAAGAGAAGCCATAAAGCGCTTTCTTTAATGAAAAGGTGAATATAGTACAATAAAATATTTTGAGAGAGAGAGAGAGAGGTCACACTCATATAACTTTTATGACAGTATATTGTTATAATTGGTTTATGTTTTGTTAGTTATTGTTGTTGTGAATCTCTTACTATGCTTAATTTATAAATTAAACTTTATTGTAGGTATGTATAGTATAGGAGAAAACATTATATACCGTATTTTCCGGCGTATAAGATGACTTTTTAACCCAGGAAAATCTTCTATACGCCCAGTTGTCTTATACGCCGGAAAATACGGTATATAGGTTTTGGTACTATCTGCACTTTCAGGCATCCACTGGGGTCTTGGGATGTATGCCTCTTGGACAAGGGAATTACTGTACTCTACAGAAATTTCAGAAATTATCGAGTACACTTATTCTTCACAGTTTATGAACAAAAAAAGAAAGTAAAGCGAAAGAGTGGATGCAAACTGACAGGCAGGTGTCTCAGGTCCTTTGTGCTGGGCATGAAATACGAGCAGAGCTGGTGCTTTTAATGACCCAGACACCATTAAAATAAAACTTGGAAGCAGACATAGTGAGTTTTCAAATCATTGAAGCAACCCCTTAGGGGAAACTGTTTTATTGTGTTTGACTTGGATGCTCAACACAATCTAAGTACCTTTCCCAACTTATAAAATAGTAAGATGATTTAAGGAGATTCTATTCCTTCTGCAGCCTATCTTTGGGAGGTAAGAAAGGCGAAGCTTAATTCTTCTTGGATCTGGTTCACTTTTTCTCCACCTTTCTATTCTGTGTGTGTGTGTGTGTGTGTGTGTGTGTGTGTGTGTGTGTGTGTGTGTGTTCCCAAACGCCATAGTTATTGCAGCAACCTCTTCCATAGCCCTGGGGTAGAAGTTGGGGCCAGGGAGAAAGCAGCTTCCCCTGCCTTGATCTCTTTCCATAATAGCTGGTGAGAACTAAGCAGCTTGCCAAAGGCTTTCTCAATGTGGTCATGAGTGGTATTATTATTCATCAACTTGAATATTTTTAGTGACTCATATCTGAAATTAGATCAAGGGCCTGACCCATTTAACTTCAGCAGGTTGCTGGTGGCTGAGAAGTGATTGAAAGCCAGAACTTTGGCATATTACAAAAACGGACAATCACTATTATGTAAGAGTCACGAAGTAAATGACAACTGATACTAAATATTGTCTTGGAAGGAAGGAAAATCTATAGTGCACATTGTAATTGTAATAACTTACAGAGAAAGAGATTGTAAAGTATCAAGAAAAATACTCCTGTCAATTCAGGTAAAAAAATCAGGTAAACATCTTATATATAATTTTGGACATAGGATGTGCAGGTATTTTAATTTCTGGAAGGCTATTGGGTTAAATATTTAAAAGTTCCTTTCACTGAAATAAACTAAAATTCTGGGAGGGGGGTGTTTAAAATTTTAAAAAATGTATTGTGAACTGGCAAGAAAGAATCAACAGACACTAAGAAAGAAAAAGAGAAGGAAGGGAGAAAGTGAATTAGCTAGGCCGGAAATCGGGGATGTAAGCACCCAGCACCACTTTTGAGTTCTATAGAACCCTGGTGACCTTGGACCTCTGGTATTTGGTGAGGATACATGAGACAGAGGAGATGTTGGGATGTAAAGAGACAGTAGTTTGAAGAAAGAGGCCTAAGCAGGGACCCCAAAGGGCTCATCTCAGTGAGAAATAAATATACAACACAGAGGGAGATAGCAAGGTGCTCGCCTGTCATGCCTTGGCCCTGTGCATAGAAAAAAATAACTCTTCCCTGAAGATTCATGACGAGCCAGCCAGGTGTGGACCCAGAATTTCTGGAATCCAAAATTTCAGCAAGTTATGCAAGGAGGCCTCTTGAACAAAATGAATATGAGATTATGAATATAAGGGTAAGTATGAAAAATATTTACTTAGAATAAAAATAATCATAAGAAGTTATAAATTTGAAAAAGCTGTCAAAAATCGGAAAATCCAGAAGGACATAACATGTCTATTAAATAACTGCCTAACACAGCATGTCAATGATGATTTCCCACGTTTTTTTTGGCTGTAATTCCTTGAACACCTCTTTACATGACAGAAGTTTTGTAGTATTAATTCTATTGAGGGGATAAAAAAGATAATTTAGTCTTTTCCACCATGTTTGATCAAAAACAATCTTTTTAAGTCAATTTTTTTTTAAAAAGACTCCTGCTTCACAATTCATTATTGGTAAGATGAAAAATTTTAAGATTATTAAGTGTGACAAAATCTGTATATTTTCTTCATTTGTGAGCTGGAAAGTTTCAGAGCTTTTTTTTTACATTTTCTCATGCAGTGACCAATCTTAAACATGCTTGAATTGATGATATGCATGAAGTAATCGATGTTCTCATTAAACTGATGTATTATGAGTTTTATGTTTTCATCTTCAATGTTAATATCTCGTGTCAAAGCAGCATAAACTTAAATTTTTTTGACATATTTATATCTCACCTCCTTTCATCAGTTGGATTGTAAAACAATCAGGATTCTATTTGCTACTTCTATTTGACATTTCTCTCTTCCTCTTAATGAAATATTGCTCTTGGTATGATACATTTTTTATTACAATTTACTTTTTGATACCAGGATAATTTCTCTTGATATCATTGACAGTCTTTATTGCTATTGTTTCAAATTCCATTTTTTTAATCTGAATTCTCTCTCAGTTCTTAGGAAATAGATTTTAAGATGACAAAATATATCTGAAAAAGCCTGTAATTAATGACTTACTTTGTCAAAGCATTCCAAAATGCCCTTCCAAATTGCAGTAAAAATATTACATTCCCAACTAAATTCTTACTCAGAACCCAGGAAGCCTGAGGCAACTCCAACATCACCCAGTGGGAAGGAAAGTATGACAGAGGAGATGGTGGAATGTAAAGAGACAGTAGTTTGAAGCAAGTGCTGTTTAAATATCATACTTTGACATTTCTGATAAAAACATAAGCCCCTGTGAACACACTGCTATTTCTTCTCCAGGTCTTGTGTCTTGCCAGTGAGGATTCCCATAGGGGCCAGTAGCTAAAATTTATTATTTTCCCAGGAAATTCATTTTTCAAGCCAACCTTCACATCACTTGTAAGCTAGAATTTCTGCTACATGTAGAAGACAAAAAGCCTCAAGTGCAAATTTAATTTACAGTGGTCTCCAGTTGGTAGTGCCTTCAGGTAATGAAATTATAACACATTGAAATCCCCTGTGGGTGGATTAAATTTTTTATTCTTATCTCAAAACTATTTCCCCTTTACTGTGAGTTCCTGAAGAAATCTACAGACTTCAGAATAAAACTTGCAATACATGGAATGTTGGAATTATGGAATATAAAAAAGTATATTGAATACATTTGAAAGCATCAAAGATAGGCAGGAAGACATGAGCAAAGAACAAGACTTTTATTTTTAAAAATATTTGAGAATAAATCAAATGGAACTTTTGAAAATAAAAATGATTCAGATTTAAAAGTAAACAGCAAATAAGACAAACATGAAGATGTTATTAGTGAATTAGAACAGAGATTTAGAGAAATTCCAAAAGAAAGAAAATAAGAGATACAGTGAGGCACAGAAGCTGTATTGAGAAGGGATAAAAACATTCCAGAAGGAGATGAGAGACAACGATGAAGAGGCACAATTGAAAAGATAATGGCTGAGAACTTTCCAGATATGCTCATAGGCAAAAATACTACTATTTAGAAAGCCCAATAAATCCCAAAGAGGATAAATAACAGGATGTATGTACAAAGACACAGCATAGTCAAACTTCAGAACAGCAAAGAAAAAGTACGGATCTTCAAAGTAGACTGAGAAAGAAGACAAGTTACCTAAAAATGAACAGGGAATACAATGATGGCTAAGTTCTCAATAACAACAATAGAAACCAGGAAAAAGTAGAATTATACCTTCAGGGTTCTGAGAAAAATAAAAATAAGAACTAAATACCCAGTAAAATGATTACCTTTTTAAAATTGATGAAGAAACAAAGAAATTTTTAGCCAAACAAAACTGTTTACCATTTATAGCAATAAACCCTCACTAAATATTGCAGGAATGTTATTCAAGCATAAGGAAAATTATTATTGTGATTATTCTAAAATGCAAGAGAAAATAAAAGAAAAATGTATCAGTAAATATGTGGGTAAATCTAAACAAATATTGAATTATGAAATGATGATGATGATGATGTCTAATTATTTGTATGGTTAAAAAAGCATTATGAAGACCCTGGTGTGGCTCAGTTGGTTGGAGCATTGTCTCATACACCAAAATGTTGCTGGTTTTATTCCCAGTTAGGACACATACCTAGGTTGTGGGTTGGATTCCCAGTAATGGTTCATATGGGAGGCAAGTGATCAATGTTCTCTCTCACATCAATGTTTCTCTTTCTCCCTCTTCCTCTCTCTCTAAAACTCAATTGAAAAATATTCAGGAACTCAAGGAATGTGTTTAATAGAAGATTAGACAGAGCAATTGAAAAATATTCAGGAACTCAAGGAATGTGTTTAATAGAAGATTAGACAGAGCAGACAATAAAATTAGTGAAACAGAAAGGAGGTCAAAAAATTATTAAGGATGAAGTATAGAAACACAAAAGGATGAGAAATATGGAGGAGAGGGTGAACAAAACAGAAGTTACCATGAAAGGTAAGCATTTAATTAGAGTCCTAGAAGGACAAGAAAAAGAGAATGAGGCAGAAGCAATACTTGACAAGATAATGTATGAGAATTTTTTAGGACTGATGAAGGACACCAATATGCTGATTCAAAAAGAGCAAAAGATCACAATCAGGATAAACAAAAGAAAAAATCCACACTGAGACATGTGATATCAAAACTCCAGCAAGTTTAAAGATAAAGACGAAATCATAAAGATCAGGCTAAGAAAAAAAACAAAACCTTAAAAAAATAGTGGTTAAATTGACAGCTACAATGGAAATCAGAACAT
The DNA here is from genome assembly GCF_027574615.1 of Eptesicus fuscus. Classification (NCBI taxonomy): domain Eukaryota; kingdom Metazoa; phylum Chordata; class Mammalia; order Chiroptera; family Vespertilionidae; genus Eptesicus; species Eptesicus fuscus. The sequence continues at coordinate 18,335,982 of NC_072490.1, forward strand.
ATTAGGATAATATTTTCAATATACCTGCCCCCAACAAATCTATCAAACTAGAATTTTAAACCCAGAAAAAATATCTTTTGACATTATAGGTAACTTTTCTTAATTCATTAAACAAAAACTAAGACAATTTACTGCCAGTAGATCAACATTAAAGAAAATAGAAAAGAAAGAAAAAGTGAAAATAATAGGTAGTAAAATTACTAAAATTAAAAATAGAAGGCAAAAGTAAATATAATTGCAAGTTAGAGATAGAAAGTATAGAAAAAAATGAAAATCAATCAAAATGATGAATATGTCAGTAAAATTAAATAAAATATGACAGTATAAACAGTAATAAAATGGTATTTGTATAAAATAAAACATACACTTAAAATAGACAAAAATAATAGTCAGAAGAAAGAAACATAAAACTAAAGTATTCTAAGGTTTTTTTACTGTCCGGATCAAAGTATAGGAGCAAGTTATCAATAAGTGTTGATTAGTAAAGGATGCAGGTTACATTTTCTTGAGTAAGTGCTTGAAAAGAAATACTGTACATCTTTTAAAATATCAGACAAAGTAAACTTTAAGCCAATAAAAGGTCATTAGTCAGAGATCATTCTCTATTCATGGTTTCTTCATAATGATTATTCACCAGGAAGAAATAACAAGTCTATATTTTTATACACCTAAACTCATTTTTCTAAATGTATAAAGATCTGAGAGAAATACAATGAGAATATAAGTAACTCCACAATCATAGATTTTAAAATAGTTTTTTGTAACTTTTCAGACATGCACCAAAACTATCAATAATCCTATATAATAAAGAGGTAATATGCTAATTAGATGGGAATGTGGAACTTCCAGAACAACCAGTGAGCGGGGCGGGGGGGGGGGGGTGAGGGGGAGCAGCTAGCTGCAGGGCCATGAGCTGTGAGGGGCCCCAGGCAGACAGGGCTGCAAGAGCCGAGCCCCTTGCACGAGTTTTGTGCATCGGGCCTCAAGTATAATCATAAAAATCAATCTTAATGTATACAGAGTATTTCACCCAACACCTACAGAAACATTTTCTTTTCAAAGACAAACTGAACATTTACACAATCATTTACTGGGACACAATTTCTATCCCAAGAAAATTCAAATGGCTGAAAATACAGAGAGAATGTTTTCTTATCACAATTCATTTAAGCAGAAAATTAAAAGCTTCAGTCAGTCAAAAAAGAGGAGAAAACTCCCATATGGTTCTAAATTAAAGCTTAACGATTATAAATCACACATGATTAAAGAAGTAATCAAAATGGAAATTAGAAAGTTTTTTTAACTGAATTACAACAAAATGTTATATTTCAAACCTTATAGAATGCTCTAAAGTAGGTTTTTTTCAACCTTAACACAATTGACATTTATGAGTGGATAATATTTCTGGGAGGGGGAGGGAGCTGTCCTGTGCATTGTAGGATGCTGGCTTCTACCCACTAAAGGCCAATAGCACTTTTCCCCAGTAACATGAAAAATGTCTGCAGATATTTCCACATGCCCCCTGGGACAGGACAAAATCACCCCAGGTTGAAACCCACTATTACAAAGTGATGTCTAGAGGGGAAAAAAAGGCCGAACATCATGAACTCAGCATACTTTAATTTATCTACTTCCAGTCAGAGAAAGACAAGTATCACGTGATTTCACGCATATGTGGAATCTATCACATGATCTCGCTCATATGTGGAATCTAATGACCAAAATAGATCCAGAGACATAGAAGCATGAATCAGACTGTTAAATCTCAGAGGGAAGGGAGGGTGGAGCTGGGAAGAGATCAACCAAAGAACTTGTATGCACATATGCATAACCCATGGACATAGCCAATAGGGTGGTGAAGGCCTGGGGTGGGAGGCAGGGGCAGGCTAGAAGAGGTCAATGGGATGGAAAAAAGGGACATATATGATACTTTCAACAATATTTGAAGGTATATGTGTATAATAAAATAAGTAAAAAAATAAGAAGTATGAAGAATAGTATATCAAATCATAAGAAGGGAGGGAAAAATCCTATCTAATAATAGACAAATATGCAAATTGACCATACCTCCGACACACCCACAAGCCATGCCCACCATCCAATCAGAGCGAGTATGCAAATTAACCCAAACCAAGATGGCTACAGCCACAGAGAGCAAGGTTTCCTAGGTAACAGAGGAAGCCAAGCTTTCTGCCTGCCCTTGCCAGGCCTAAGCCTCCACTCAAGCTACAAAGTTTCAATTATAGAAGGTAAACAAATTCAAACAAATGGCAGCAGAATGGAGCTTGAGAGAGCAGGCCAGGGTTGCCGCTGGAAACAGGGGAAGCAAAGCTTTCCAAACACCTTGGCCAGGCCCACCCGCTAAAGGCAACAAAGTTTCAATTATAACCCCAACACAAATGGCTGCCGGCCTCGGAGGGAGCCCCAGGCTTGGCTCTGCTCCAGGCTACAAAGTTTCAATTGTAGAAGGAAAATAAATTCCAGATACCAGGGCCTCCGCTTGGCTTGCCAGGGGGCGTGGCCTGCCTGCAAACCACCACAGGCCCCTCGCTCAGGCCGCCCCACATCCCAAGGGAACCCCACCCTGATCCGGGACGCCCTTCAGGGCAAACCAGCTGGCCCCCACCCCTATACCAGGCCTCTATCCTATCTAATAAAAGAGTACTATGCAGATTGATCATCACTGCAACACACAATATAGCTGGCCCCATGTGGTCAAAGATCCTGCCCCCATGTGGACACAAGATGGTCACCACAAGATGGCCAGCAGGAGAGGGCAGTTGGGAGGCACCTGGCCTGCAAGGAAGGGCAGTTGAGAAGGACCGGGCCTGCAAGGGCAGTTGGAGGTGATCAACCCTGCAGGAGAGGGCAGTTAGGGGTAACCAGGCCAGCAGAGGAGGGAAGTTGGGAGCAAACAGGCTGGCAGCAGAGTGGTTAGGGGGTGATCAGGCTGGCAGGCAGAAGCAGTTAGGGGCAATCAGGAAGGCAGGCAGGCAAGCAGTTGGGAGCCAGCAGTCCTGGATTGTGAGAGGGATGTCCAACTGCCCGTTTAGGCCCAATCCCTGGGATCGGGCCTAAACGGGCAGTTGGACATCCCTTGAGGGGTCCCAGATTGGAGAGGGTACAGGCTGGGCTGAGGGACAACCCCCCTCTGTGCACGAATTTCATGCACCGGGCCTCTAGTAATAACTATAAGAGCAGAAAGTAACAACATAGAAAACAAAAAGAATAAAGGGAATCACTAAAGCCAAATTTTTCTCCTTGAAAGGATTAACATGCTTTCTATATCTAGGACAAGATTAACCAAGAACAGGAGAGAAAACACAAATAACCAAAAACAGTAATGAAAAACATTCATATTTTTACATGACTTTTACAAAATATCAAGATTATCTCATTGTAATGCTTTCTAATCTAAATCAATACCCTACTTAAAGAACATGGTAAGTTTATATACTACATTCAATTAATTTTATGGTCTTTGTAGACAACTAACCAATATTTCCCCCCAGGTAATTATGGTGAGCCTTTGTAGCTTTGTCTTTATCATGAAGATATTGAATTAAATAGTTTTCAAATTTTATTCATAATGTTCTGTGCATTGATGTCTTAGAAAGAGGTAAAAATGAATGAAAGACTCTCTAACTGCTAATGCCAGAAGGTCATCCCGGTCCTGCCCTTTCTTCAGACCTTCAGGTTTATTAATCAGTTTCACAAAAAACCTACTGCATGCCATCTATACACAAAATAGTCACTCAACCACTCATTCATTTAATGAATATTTATTGAGGATCTATTATGTGCCAGTCACTTAACTGTGCTCTGGGGAAAAATTATTTACAAAAGAGATAAGGTTTCTCCCCTCCCCCGCATAGGGCCTTTTGTGCATTCTGGAAAGGCTACCAAAATCCAAGTGTGGCTGGATTTTCAGTCACAGAGAACACTCAATGCAGGGCTTTCTGGAGCCTACTATCTTTTCAGTTCGTAGTGGAACTTTATTGTTAGATAAGATGAATAATGGATCTACTAACTGATCCTTTGTTTAATAAGAGTTCCTTCAACAGGGGGGTAGGGGCATGTGTGGGGAGGGGTGTGGGATGGGAATGGGGAGATGAGGACAAATATGTGATACCTTAATCAATAAAGAAATTTAAAAAAAATAAGAGTTCCTTAAGGGGTATCCCTTAAGGAAAAATATTAAAGCAATCACTGTTTAGAGGTCAGACTTCTACATGGATCTCACTTGAACCAGTTACATAAGGAAATCAGTGGCTGACCTATAAAATGAAACTCATGCTTATATTTCAGGCATATTGTGTTGCATAACAAGGTAGTATTAAAAAGTACATTTGAATTATAAATACTGAGTTTTAGTCAATGATATGCAGACTGAAGTAGAGAGAAGTGCACTGATGCACTCAACTTGCTTTGAAATATATTTAAAAAAATATGATATATTGATGGATGGACAAGGCATGGAGGGATATGTGATAAAGCCAAGTATATTAAAATATGTATGTGAAACTAGGGGGTGGATATCTGGGTATTCATTGTATAATTCTTCCAGTTTCTCTGTATATTTGAAAACGCTTATAATAAAGTATTGAAAAAAATGTTAACCAAAAATAAAGTATATACATACTTTTAAAGCAGATAGTACTAGTTTTCTGGAATTAATGTTTAAGTTTTAGTTATACAAATATGCAGAAGTACATTGTTGTAAAAAAATATTCAAACATTATAGATAAAATCTTCCTTGACCAACACCCCAAATCCTAGACCATTCTCTAGAACTAAACTTTGTTATGAAATTGGTGTGTATATTCCAGATTCACATAAATATTCATATATGTGTCTGTGAGTGTGTCTATGAAAACATGCCAGTCTTTCCCTCTGGAATTGTATCTGACATATAGTAGGTGCTCAAGAAATATGTATTAAATAAATATCATCCTTTAAACTTGATTAAATATCCAGCAAATAGGATAGTAGTAGTAGTACTCTGTAGAAAAAAAATATATATTTTTTTGTGGCCTCCCTATGCCAATTTGCAGTCAGTACCTCCAGTTCAACTTGACATAGAGTTAAATACAGTATTGACTTGAGAAATCATCACTTTCAAAAGCTTAGTCATTTACTCACTCATGCATTAATTGATGCAATCAATAAGTAATTTTTGAGAACATCCTATGCTAAAGCACTATGCTTAAGCTGTCAGCTTATAACAGGGCCTTTCAACTTTCACACTATTGACATATTGAACATTTTTTTGTTGTGGGGCTATCTGGTGAATTGCAGGATGTTTAGTAGCAACCCTGACCTCCACCAACTTCTTGTCAGTAACACTACTCCCTCCGGTCTTGACCATCAAAAATGTCTCCATATATTTCTAAGTGTTCCCTTAGGGGCAAAACCATCCCCGGTTAAGAAGTGCTGGGCCACAAGAAGGCTGTAGCCTTTACCCTGGGCAGTAGCTTTAGGCCCCCATGAGATGACAACCTACGTAAGCTACTGCAACTTTTAAAACACAAACATCACACCATTCTCCCTATCCTCTTCCTCTCTGTTGTCTAGAAACTTATATTTTTAGAATTATAAACAGAAAAATATATAATTAAAGTACATTGCCATGCAGTATAGCTACCATCCCTCCCTTTTCCAAATGTCCTATGCTTCTGAGGGAGAGCATATAGATGGGGTTGAAGGGGCATAGAGAATGGGATTAGAAATTATCCTCAGTCCATCAAAGTTGAATTTTATTCTTTTCTGATAGAGAAAACTTCCTGGCACCTTCCATGGAGTGGAATAAAACAAGCACAAATTTAATCTTCACTAGGGCATTATGCTACACATCTAACCTCCCTAAGCCATGGGCATGCCCTGAGGATCACCTGACCAACTGGCCTCTAACTCCTCACCTGCAATTCTGTAAGCACCATACCTCATATAGGGGTAGTAAATAGTGAATTTCAATAAATAGTTGTGGCATGGATGGATGAATCATCCTCTCTAATAAAACTGTAATATGCAAATTAACATCACTCCACTATACAAACCACGCCCACCAGCCACGCCCACCAGCCAATCAGGGAGAGTATGCAAATTAACCCCATCCAAGATGGCTACAGAGAGCAAGGTTTCCCAGGTAACAGAGCAAGCCAAGCTTTCCATAGCAGTTGCAGGCCTAAGCCTCCACTCAAGCTACAAAGTTTCAATTATAGAAGGTAAACAAATTCAAACAAATGGCAGCAGAATGGAGCTTGAGAGAGCAGGCCAGGGTTGCCGGCGGCAACAGGGGAAGCAAAGCTTTCCGCACACCCTGGCCGGGCTCACCCGCTTAAGGCTACAAAGTTTCAATTACAGAAGGTGAATTAACTGCCACAGAAATGGCTGACGCCCCGGAGGGAGCAGCAGGCTTGGCTCCATTCCAGGCTACAAAGTTTCAATTGTAGAAGGAAAATAAATTCCAGATACCAGGGCCTCCGCTTGGGTTGCCAGGGGGCGTGGCCGGCCTGCAAACCACCACAGGCCCCTTGCTCAGGCCGCCCCACGCCCCAAGGGAACCCCACCCTGATCCGGGACACCCTTCAGGGCAAACCAGCTGGCCCCCACCCGTGCACCAGGCCTCTATCCTATCTAATAAAAGAGTACTATGCAGATTGATCATCACTGCAACACACAATATAGCTGCCCCCATGTGGTCAAAGATCCTGCCCCCATGTGGACACAAGATGGCCACTACAAGATGGCCAGCAGGAGAGGGCAGTTGGGAGGCACCCGGCCTGCAAGGGGGGCAGTTGAGAGGGACCAGGCCTGCAAGGGAGGGCAGTTGGAGGTGATCAACCCTGCAGGAGAGGGCAGTTAGGGGTGACCAGGCTGGCAGAGGAGGGAAGTTGGGGACAAACAGGCTTGCAGGGGAGCAGTTAAGCATCAACCAGGCTAGCAGCGGAGTGGTTAGGGGGAGATCAGGCTGGCAGGCAGAAGCAGTTAGGGGCAATCAGGAAGGCAGCCAGGCAAGCAGTTGGGAGCCAGCAGTCCTGGATTGTGAGAGGAATGTCCGACTGCCCGTTTAGGCCCGATCCCACCAGGATCGGGCCTAAACGGGCAGTCAGACATCCCTCCAGGAGTCCCAGATTGGAGAGGGTACAGGCTGGGCTGAGGGACAACCCCCCGCCGTGCACGAATTTCATGCACCGGGCTTCTAGTACTATATAAAATGTAAGAGAAATATGATACCAAACAATTGCTATCATCTATAGAAGCATTTTTGACCCTGCTCTGTGATTAAAGATAGATACCTTTTTCTTTGGTGTTCAACACCAGCAATTTTCATTTATTTACTTACTAGAGGCCCAGTGCATGATTGAATCATGCACGTGTAGGGTCCCCTACACGCTTTCGCTTTTCGCGGTGGAGCTGGGTGCCTGTCCGCTGGTGCCGGAGCAGACAGGCACCCAGCTCCCCCACTTTTGATGGTCCGCGGCCACTGAGGGGGGCTACCCTGCTGTTGAGAGGTGCAGGGGGCAGGACTGCCACCCCCTGCGCCTCTCAACGGCCGCTGAGGGGGCTGCCGTGGACACCTGGCTACCCTGCCATTGAGAGGCGCAGCTGGGTGTCCGAGGCGGGCCCCCTCAGCGGCTGCAGATCTGGCCGTTGAGAGGCACAGGGGGCAGGAGTCCCGCCCCCTGCGCCTCTCAACAGCAGGGTAGCCCCCCTCAGTGGCAGCGGATCCGTGCCTCTCAATGGCCGGATAGGCCACCCCAAGTCCCGCCCCCCAGCCTCCCGCCGCCCAATTGTGGGCGTAGCAGAGTGATGGTAATTTACATGTTACTCTATTATTAGATAGGATATTAATCCTCACCAGAAGATAATTTCTCCAATGCTTTTCAGAGAGTGGAAGGGAGGAAGGGAAGGGAGGAGAGGGAGGGAGAGAGAGAGAGAGGGGGAGAGAGAGAGAGAGAGAGAGAGAGAGAGAGAGAGAGAGACATCAACTTGTTGCCTCCTGCATGTGCCCCAACTGGGGGATGGGAAGTGACCCCAAACCCAGGAAATGAGCCACACCAGCCAGGGCAAGAATATATTAAAAAATTTAATTTAAAAAATCATTTTTTAAAAATCTGCATGCTAAAACCTAAAAGTTTTCATAGAGGCCACTTCAGTTCAATTCTACCGTATGGAATATTTCAATTTAGTTCTATGGTCCCATATTTTTATAGAATATTAATGTAAATGTGATTCATTAACCTCATTTATACATTCATCAAGAAAATAGAGTAGTGACTTATATTCATTATAAATGGACTCATTATGAAAGTAATTTGCAAATTATATTGTCTTTACTTTCTAAAAGAAACTACACATTTTATTCACATTGCAAGCTAATTATTATTTTAAAAGTCCTAAACCATATTGCTCATTTTACAAATTTTGTTTTGCACAGATCTCTCCAGTCACTCATAGTAGTCCCTCCCTTATGCAAAGGGGACATGTCGCAAGACTTCCAGTGGATGCCTGAAACTGCCAATAGTAATGAACCCTATATACACTGTTTTTCTTTTACATACATACCTTTTCATTTAAAGGAAGCACTTTAAAGCTTCTCCGTGGTATATCCAAATTGCCAGCCTCACCACTTCCACACTTGGGGCCATTAATCAGGTAAAGTAAGGGTTACTTGAACACAAGCATCACGATACCACCACAGTCCATCTGATAACCTAGACAGCTACAAAGTGACTAATGGGTGAGGAGTGGATGCCACATGGAGATGCTGGACAAAGGAGTGATTCGTGTCCTGGGTAGGTTGAAGCAGGATGGCTCACGATTTCATCACACTACTCAGAATGGCCCACAATTCAAAATTGTGAATTTCTAGAATTTTCCATTTAATATTTTCAGACCATGCTCGACTGCAGGTAACTGAAACTGCAGAGAGCAAAACTATAGATAAGTTCTTATATATTTTTTTTTTAAATTGAACTTACTGGGGTGACAGGATCATATTGGTTTCAGGAGTAGATTTTTTTTTTAATATATTTTATTGATTTTTTACAGAGAGGAAGGGAGAGGGATAGAGAGTTAGAAACATCGATGAGAGAGAAACATCGATCAGCTGCCTCCTGCACACCCCCTACTGGGGATGTGCCCGCAACCAAGGTACATGCCCTTAACCGGAATCGAACCTGGGACCTTTCAGTCCTCAGGCCGACGCTCTATCCCTATCCACTGAGCCAAACCGGTTTAGGCAGGAGTAGATTTCTTTTACGCGATCTGTATATTGCATTGTGTGCCCACCATCCAAAGTCAAGTCATCTTCCATCTCCATTCATTAGGCCCTTTTCACTCCCAACCTCCGTGTATTCTTTACATAAAAATTACATCATGTATATTTGCCCAGCATAATTATACCACTTATATAAAGCTCAAAATAAAAGTCAAAATTCTCACTTAGAATATGCTATATTTAAATGCAATTTTCTTTCCCTCTCTGATTTGTATATTACTGCCTTGACCCTGGGAAAGTGTGAAATCATCTGTGGGGTGTTTTTTTTTCTGCTATTTTTGTACTAAGGCATTTTTTAAACTCTAAAATGTAACATAGAATTCAAGCAGCATGGTAAGAGCTTTAAATACAATGTTTAACCCTCATTGGAGATATAAAATCCATCATCCGAAGCAGGTTTTATGTACTTCCTATGGAGGAGGACTCATAATACTGTTTATTACTGAGACTAGACTGGTACAATTTAGTTTCCCAGGGGAAAGAAAAGAGCCCCGTTTATTATTCATAGAGATGCCCCATACAATAGAGTCTGTCATTCTTTAGCAGCTTTAATTCAGTAGTCAGAGGATGTTACTGTTAGAGGATAATTTACTAACAAAAGCAATAGACCCAAATTGCTTAGCAAAGGCATCCACATGGACTGGCAATGACTGTATGTGGGTGTCAGAAGGAAACAGACGGACGGGCTCACTTCTGGTGAAGTTCAGGGCCTGAGTATGCCTCTCCGCCTGGTCCTCTGTGGGTGGAGTCCTCATAGCCTGGCCCTGGTGCCATTTGGGCTTCACTTGCAGGGCCTGCCCCTCCAGGTCTCTACTCTCTGGGCACCAGCTCCCAGGTGCTACCCTACAAACCCTCCTCTGGGGGCTCCAGGAATCTTCCAGAATTTGGAACCCTTCAGCTAAAGCTAAAGGCAGGTGTGAGGTCCAATTTCAGCTGCACATTGACGTCACCATGGAACTGTTTAAAAAAATCACCACCCTGGTGTTGGGTTTTCTTTGCCATGCAGGATGTTATTGAAACAACTGACAAAAATCTCAATCACGCCGTAGATGAAATAGTACTCTTGTTAGCATCCTGAATTTCAGTAACTGTTCTGTGGTTTGGATGGGAATTCCTTGGGAAATATGCATGAGTAGTTAGGGCCAAAAAAAAAAAAACCCCAAAAAACATCATACCTGCAACTTACTCTTAAAGAAGTCCAGAATAATTATATTTGGGGGCAATTGGGTGAAGGGTATCTGAGAATTCTTTAGATTATCGCCAAGTTTTTGTTAGTGTGGAATTATACCAAGATAAAATATTGTAATAAAACAAGTAAGACTCATGCCTGGGTCCCACTGACAGTTTTACCAGAATCTCTGGAGATATCAGGCATCAGTATTTTTATATCTTCCAGGCCATTCCAGTGTGAAGCTGAAATTGAGAACCACTGAAGTAAACATGCCAGTGAGAGAGAGAGAGTACACAATAGGGAGGCCAGGGGACAGGGGTGAGCCAATGGGGCAGTTCAAGTTCACATAGAGGTAGCCAGTTATTTTTGTTTCAAAGTTGATTTTCTACCATCATTTCTGGATTTGCCCCAGACATGATGACAAATGACAACCACTTGACAACATTATTTTAAAACAACCACAAGCACTCATGTTAGTAGGACGGAATGAGGTCTTGTTACATGATGGTGAGCAAAAAAATCTGTCCCCCTCGCCCCACCAGGCACAACTTCTTAAATTATTCACCCTTTACCCACTGAGTTTTCACTCCCTTAAATAAGAATCAACCATACTTTTCTCACTGTATCTTATAGCAATCAAATGTTTACAGTTTTGATGGAATTAGTCACTTTTAGGAATTTTTTACTCTCGCCTGGGCATTTTCAAGTAGAATTTACATGTGCAGTATATTTTTTAACATGAATTGAAAGAAATCTTACAGCATACAATTACATAAATGCTTCCCAGTTGCTACAAGATTCTGAAATTGGCAATGAATTTGTCACCAGAATATAAATCTCCTTCACAGAAATGTGTGCATTTTTATGAGACACGACTGCTATGGCCAACATTTACTCCACTGAAAACTTCAACTTCACTATGCTTTCTTTAAATAAAGAAATGCTTTATTTAAAAATACACTTTGCAACTACTGTCCAGTTCCTTTAACAATAATAATCTGGGAGGGAAATCATCTGCTATTAAATGCAAACTCTCTTCTTGCTACTGTCATTGATAGAGGTTTTAATGATTGTTTTATTTTCTTCCATTGCCTACTTTAATGTAGAGGGTATGAGTTTCAGCCTGTATGTTTACAAAATAAGTTTAATTTTGTTGTAACTAAGCTTACTTTCTATGTTGAGCACTCAACCCACTGGATGGTAGGTGTGGTAGGCTGAATAATGGCCCTTCAAAGATATCCACGTCCTAATCTCTGCAACTTGTTACCTAATATGGCAAAAAGGGACTTTGTAGATGTGATAAAATTAAGGAGCTTGAAATAAGGAGATGATCATTGATTATCTGGGTGGAACTGATGTAATCATAAGTATCCTTATATGAGAGAGAACACTGTGAATATGGAAGCAGAGAAGGAAGACACTACATAGCATTGAAGATGGAGGAAAGGACTTCAAGCTAAGGACTATAGGTGATCACTAGAATCTAGAAAAGTCAAGATCTTCTTCTAGAGTCTCCAAAGGAACACAGACCCATTTTTGACTTCTGACCTCCAGAACTGTAAGGTAACAGATTTGTGTTGTTTTAAATTGTTGACTATGTAGTAATCCTATATAATAAAAGGCTAATATGCAAATCGACTGAACTGCAGAACAACCGGTCGCTATGATGCGCACTGACCACCAGGGGGCAGACACTCAATGCAGGAGCTGCCCCCTGATGGTCAGTGTGCTCCCACAGGGGAAGCGCCGCTCAGCCAAAAGCCCTGAGCTGGGCTCATGGCTGGTGAGCACAGTGGCTCTGTGGTAGTGCTAAGCCATCAGTCGAACATCCTCCGAGGGCTCCTGGACTGCAAAAGGGTACAGGCTGGGCTGAGGGACCCCCGCCCCGAGTGCACAAATTTTGTGCACTGGGCCTTTAGTTTGCTATAACAGCAATTGGAAACTTACACAGTATTTCAAACTCAGTCTTGAGGATCCTCCCCTTCATAGGCATCAGTCAAGATCCTGGGGATCTATCACAGTGCTCAGATGCTGGGAGAGAGGCCCAAATGGTCTTCAGGCATCCATCCACACATGCCTGCTGACTGCTGCTATTCCTATTTGTGTGGCCCCTTTAGCTCCATGGATTCCTCTACCCTAATACTTCAGAGCACAGGATCTGGAAGAATCTATATGGACAATTACTCTACTACTTCTAGGGGCACCTACATAATTTGTTTGAAAAGTAGGGGGGAATATCTTTGAAAGCCCTAAATAGCTTTTTCCTTTTTTCAGTTCTTTCTCTCTCACCTTGTCAGAGTGCATTTTATTTGCTATTTAATGTTTATTAAATAAAGAAAAACTAAAATATTAAATAATTACCATGAATTTCACAGTTTATATTGTGCAATGCCAGCTTTAAATGCAAATAGAGTAACATCTAATGCATATGCACAATCTCTAAATTACACAATTTGTCATTTGCAGCAAATTTATACATATGTATTTTGTTTTTACCACAACAGTGAAAACTCTACAACAAAACTAACCTGTCTGTTTCTATTTCAATTCTGGATCTACCAACACATTCTATATTCAGGTTGCTGATAACTCAGGACTAAACCAAAAAGGAACTGTGGGTAGTCTCATCATTCCATTTCCTTCTACATCATCATCTTCAGCCTCGGTGGTTCACTAATATAGGAAAGTACACAAGCAAGAAAGGACATGTCAAATCCCTTGGTTGAGGTCATTCCTGGTTCTTAGGGTGCCATTGCCTTCTGCCTGCACTTGAAGCACCTTCTGGTTCCAATTGGGAAGCATAGACTCTCGGGGCTGTCAGTGCCCCCAGTTACTCAGTCACAGACATAACACACTTATTCACTTTGAGTCCATTGGCATTCTGATTTCAGGCAGCATTGGAAAATGGTCCTCTGCTCATGCATGCGCTCTGTTTTCCCATCAGACTTCACTTACAAAGCCCAAGTCCAAAGACAAAATCATTAAGGTTTTCAAGAAGGCAGCACTAGAGCATGAAACCAAGCACGTGACCCTTCTGAGTGGCTTCTTCCTCTCTGACTCTCACTTCCTCCCTAATGCTTCTGTCCAGGATGTTGGGCTCAAGAGCTTTCTACTTCATGACTTCCTGTCTCTGCTTGCCCAAGACCAAAGAAATCTTTATCCAGTTAGGGAGCAAATCTCTTCCCGTTATTTTTCCTAAACCTTGTGTCCATGTCTAGGATCCTCTCCTTGTCCCTGAAGCTTAGGCCATTTGCACAGTCCTGAAACAACACGCAGGCTTTTCATGCCCTTGTCTCTGTCCCTGTTCCAACGCATTCCAGGGGTGGCCACAGCAGAGCTTCCTGGGATCTTTACAGTGTTTCCTGTACCTTCACATCCCCTCTGAGCATGTCTGGTATTACCTGCTTCCTGGGTAGGTGACTGACAAAGGCCACTTAGCCTAGCCTAGCCTAGTTTTTTTCTGGAGTCTATGGTCCCAAACATTTTATTTCCAGTTGTAAAACACTATCTGGGCTATGCTTCTTAGGACTAGAAAGTTGTGTTAAGCCCTCTGGAACTCTCTTTAAAAAGACTCTGGAAGTCTTTTTAAGAAATTTAGCTCTCTGGGTCTAAGGCATATGGTTAAATATAATTGTGTAGGTCAGAGTAAGCAGGTTCTATGGGAGAGTTAATGAGGCACTGAAAATTATGTCATTTATCCCTAATGTTGTAATAAAATATGACTGACACCACATCAATTCCATTTCTCCTCCAACGCACATTCTTATAAAAACTCAATAAAATAGCTTCTATTGAGAACAGATGTTGATTTTTCTGTTAGCTTCCTCAATAAGTTGCCAGACTTCTTTTAAACACAAATTTCATGGACACGGTTAATTATATGCTTAAATGCAAGTGCATTTAAAATATTTTATTATTACTGTCTAAGTAATTACTCAGAGGCAATGTAAAAACCATGTGTAATTGTATAGACTGGAGATATTTTTATTCTAAGGTTTTCTGCCTTGAAGAAGGAAACTAGCATAAATTACTAGAGAAACATTTCTCTATTCAAAACTATCAAAATGCCTATGTATATTTAAAAAACATTACCCTGTGTGAATGTATGTGTGTTTAGGTAGATGAAAGGAACTTTAGAATAATTTATAATCATTTGTTTATATAGTCATGGTTTATAGGTGACGGGGGAGGGGGGAATCTCCATCAAAGTAAATATCAGTTTAATTGAGTTTCTTTCCCATACTGTCCGATCAAAGTCAAATTCTCAAAGCCTGACTCTTCCAACCAATAACAAATTACTTTGCATTTACACCACTACCTGAATCTTAATCAAAATCCCAGTTGGGAGCATATAACATCAGGGGGTGGAGGGGAGGGAACACAATATTTAGATTACAGGAATAAGGCCAATGGACTGAAAATTGTATATTTATAAAGGATGTTTCATTAGGCCACTCCAGAGGGCACCATTTACACTGTTCTCTGATCAGGAAACATGGTGACTCTGGTATTCTCTTTCCTGCTATTTCTTAATGTTTATTATTTCCAAATGTGGCACAGAGGTTAGGAACATGGTGACTGCTTAGTTTTGAATCTTTCCACTTCTTCTGGAAGCCAAATAGAACAACAAGGAGAACAAAAATACAGCCATGATATACATCTCTGGTGAACGTAAAAGTCAGAGAAAAACCCACAAACTCCAAATTATGTGTCAATGTGGCCAAAAGAAACTGAGCCCAGGTCCTATGCAGGAAGCTGCCAGATATATGGAGAAGAATAGGGAGTGTAGCTGAGGTATTTTGGTATCAAATGTTAGAAATCAACAAATATCTCACCCTGAGTAAAATCTACTTGAACAAAAATTAAATATACCAGAGCATAATAGCTGAAGGAGGTGAAGAAAGACATGAAAATTCAGAGTGGAATCCAGAAAAAGCAAATCTCAAAATGTGCCCCCTTTTGAAAAAGAAAAGGATGTCTCAGAAGACAGGGGCTATGTCTCTGGATAGCAGCAGCCAGTGAAGGACCCTAGAGAGTTCAGGGTTTGTGACAGAAGGAATGTGGAATCGTGAGGCTCTGTGAGCCAGAGGAAGCTAGGCTACATAGAGAGCCCTGGATTCAAGAAACTGTCCGTAATGGAAGCAATGAAGCAGAAAGACCTTGGGATCTCACTTGTCCGCACTGGCTACATTAGTTTCAGACAAAGCAGACTTCAGAACAAGAAAAATGATCATGGATAAAGAGGAGCATTACATAATGTTAAAAGTGTCAATTCTCCAAGAAGACATAGTAATTAACAGCCTAAAGGAGAAAAATAATATGAGTATATCCACTGATGTGTAAGATAATTGACAAAATCCAACACTCATTCATGATAAAAATTGTCATCAAACCAGGAATAGGGAAACTTCCTCAACTTGATGAAGAATATCTCTAAAAATACTATAGCTGACATCATACTTCATGGTGAAAAACTAGATGGTTTTTCCCTATGTCTGGGAAAAAGCAAAGGATGTCCTCTCTCACAACTTCTATTCTTTAGTACAAAAAATCCTACCCAGTACAAGACAATAAAAGGAAATAAAGAAAGATATATAGATTGAGAAGGAAAAATAAATTTATCCTTGTTTGCAGATGATATGATTGTATGCATTACAATCAAATGAAAAAAGAAAATTCCCCCAGAAAACATCAACAAAAAACTCATGCAACTAATGAGTGAGTATAACAAGTTCACAGAATACAAGGCTACTATACAGAAATCAAACTGCTGTCCTGTATACCAGCAATGAACAATTCAAGTTGCATATTGAGAAAATACCCCTTAAATAGTACCAAACTATGAAATAATTTGGTATAAATCTAACAAAATATGTGTAGTATCTATGGGCTGAAAACTATAAAACTGATAAAAGAAGTAAAAGAAGATCTAAATAAATGAATAGATAGTCCATGATCATGGATGGCAGACTCAATATTGTTAAGATGCCAATTATTCCTAACCTGATCTACAGACTCGACACAATCTCAATAAAAATCCCAGCAAGACATTTTGTAGGTACTGACACCCCAATATAAAGTTTATATGGAAACGCAAAAGACCTAGAATAGCCAAGACAATATTAAAATGAGAAAAGCTTTATGTAAATAACATGAAAAGTTAATGAAGCACAGAAAACAAGTAGTCTTCTCAAACCCCATCTTAGGGCAAAGACTAGAGAAGAGACTGGAGAAAGTTTGTCCAACAGATAAAGGGCAGGATTACAAAGGGTGGGGTTGGGTTTTGCATAAGAGTGGTTCAACCGGACCCGTGTCAGAGAAGCTCTGCATACCAGCCCTAATTTTTGTTGCTCCCACATCTTCGTTGCAGCCAGGACAAATGAAACATGCACTCTCAAATATATGTGTGTGTGTGTGTCTCATGTTATCACTGCAAACAATCAGGTTAAAGAATTCAAGGCTTCTTCTTGGGTTTCTGTAAAAGTTGGTTGGAGATCATAGTAGTGTCTTTTACTCGTCTCCCCCTACCCCCTCATCATCTTCCTCAGAGTTGAGCCAAAGGGCATAGACCCAAGGACAAGCTAGCTATATTTACCTTGTTTATTCTATTTGTTTTGGTAGCAATTCTGTGTGTTCAAAAAGGTATTTTTAAATAGATTAAGTGAGTTTTTTAAAGAAAAAAGCTTTCCTGAGATTTTACAAGTCACTTTACACATTTTATATGTACTGACTGCTCTCTGCCAATCAACATCAGTTTATAGGATAAAAAAATTTATGAAGCCATTTTCACCTGAGATCTGCCTAAATAGTTTGCATGGGAACTGATATATTAGCCTTGGTCATAACGGTAGAGACATGGAAGATTTGTAAAAATGAGTCTTGAAATCCTTGGATGTCCTTGAATTATGGATAAATTGATTGACTTGATATTTGCGTACTAAGGTCATCTATGCCATGTATGTAATGCTCTTATGACACTAATTCAGATTTTAATGTTATCTTCATAATATAAATTACCAGAAATAGTATCTGATAGTTATATTAGGTAAAGAAGATCCTGAAGTTAAAAATCACATGGAAGATAAAATAATTGGTGAATTGTATTCATTTCCATTCAAAGAATTCTGAATTAACTAATGCATTATGCTCCCTATATCTAACTGCTATCAAAATCCTTATTGAAAAAGTATATGTACTGCTTCCTTCAAAAAATGGTCTTAATCTCATTTAGTTGGAACAAACATTTTTTTAAATTTAAAAATTCATTTATTTTGTTTTCAGATATGACAGAGTAGCTAGATTTAGTCTAACCTCCCACTGAGAACATCTGTAAAAGCTTGCCCAAAACCACCAAAACATCATCACTATATGAAAGCACTGGAGACAAGGCAAGTCAGCCAGATTTTTTTAAAACATTAAATCTAACCACATGTTGTTTATAAGGGACACATCTATAATAATAAAAGTGTAATATGCTAATTAGACCAGACAGTCAAATGACCTTCCGGAGGTCCTTCCGGACGAAGCTGGGGCTGCAAGGGCTGAGGCAAGCTGCCTTGGCTATGTGGGCCCAGCCCCTTGCACGAATTTCGTGCATTGGGCCTCTAGTTTAAAATAAAAGATTAGAAACACTAAAAATAAAAGGATGAAAATGGATATAAAAATATTAAACAAAGACCCAACCAGGTGTGGCTCAGTGGTTGAGCATCGACCTATGAACCAGAAGTTCATGGTTCAATTCCTGATCAGGGCACATGCCCGGTTTGCAGGCTTGATCCCCAGTAGGGGGCGTGCAGGAGGCAGCCAATCAATGATTCTCTCTCATCATTGATGTTTCTATCTCTCTCTCACTCTCCCTTCCTCTCTAAAATTAATTTAAAAATATATTTTTAAAAATATTAAACAAAGAAAGGCTAAAATATAAATCTTAATATCTGGCAAAATTTAATTCAAGGCAAAAAATAGGAAAGGAGTAATGAGGAAACATATGTACTGGTAAAAGATATAATACAAAAAGAATTTAGCCACCATAAAGTTATACTTGCAAAACAATCCAGGTTCAGAATATTCATAGGAATTTAGGGAGAAATATGTTTATTAATAATTGTACTTGAGGATTCTAATAACCACTCTCAGAAATTTGAAGGTAAAAACAGACAAAAAGTAAGCACGTATATGAAAAATCAGGCAATTCAACGAATAAGTTCCAAATATTTAGATATATATGGAGCCCTCAGTCAAAAAAAACGAACAAATGAACAAAAACAGGGAAAACATTCTTTTTGAGCATGAGAAATATTTATAAAAATTGACTGCAGATTAGGCCACAAGGGTAACTTCCATAAATTCCATAGACTCATTTTTATATTGCCTATATTTTTGGTCACAATGTAGTAAAATTAGAAATTAATAATATAAGGCCAGAGTTTTTAAATTCCTGTATGTGTAGAAACTAAATTATATATTGCTAAATAACCCTTGGACTAAAAAGGGAATAATTAAATACTTAAAACTAAATGGCAACAAAACACCCCAGGTCCAAATTTATTTGACACAGCTAAAGCAACACATAAAGAGATATTTATAGCTTTAAATACATTAACCTGGGAAATAAGAGAAGTTAAAAACCACAAGCTAAAAACTTAACTTGAAAAGTAAGAAAAATAGCAACAAAGGACATTCAAAGAAATATGATTGAAAGAAATAGTAAAGATAAAGATAGAAAACCATGGCATGAGAATTTTAAAAAATCAGTAGACAGTATTAACAAAATTAAAAGGTAGTTCTTTTAAAAGATTAATAAAACATGGCAATACTGGTCAACAATATGGGAGCTAATGAAAATAAAATAGAGATGGAAAAATGAAAAATAAACACAAATGAAATAGAAGGTGTTTAAAATGGTAAAAGAAAGTGCTAATAAATATGAAAGCCTGGACAGATAAATTATTTAAAAAGCATAAAGATTTTAAAATTGGAACAGGAAAAGTATAAGCCTTTTCATTCATTCATTCCATAAATGTGGGAATCAAAAAGTTCTAAATAAAATGTAAGCTGCTCTAGCTGGTTTGGCTCAGTGGATAGAGCATTGGCCTGCAGACTGAAGGGTCCCAGGTTTGATTCCAGTCAAGGGCACATACCCAGGTTATGGGCTCAATCCCCAGTGTGGGGGGTGCAGGAGGCAGCTGATCAATGATTCTCTCTCATCATTGATGTTTCTATCTCTCCCTCTCCCTTCCCCTATGTAATCAATAAAAATACTTTAAGCTAAGTAAATGAAAAAATGCATTGAAAATAATTAGTCATGATCAAGCAGCATTTAACTAGGAATAAGAGAATGTTTCACCTTCAGAATAGCTATCAATGTAATTCTCCACATTAATGATTATCTCAGAAAAGTTAGAAAAAGTGTTTGATAAAGTTCAACATCTATTTATCACTGCTAAACTCAAAACTCTCATCTATTTGATAATGTTTATTTTGAAAATTAGAAGAAATATAATAGGCAATGGAGAAATTTCAGATGCATTCTCTTTATGGTGGGGAATAAGACAAGGCTATCCATTTTTATTATCATTGCTTAAATCCAAACCAATGCTGTGAATGAAAACCAAGCAGTTTAAGAATTGGAAACCTATCGATTGGAGATGATAGTGATAATGCACCTAGAAAACCCAACAGAAATTTTTTAAACTACCATAAATAAAGATAGAATTTAGTAAAATTGTTGGATATAAGATCACCTTAGAAAAATCTCTCTACCCTATATATAATTCAATGAAAATTATAAATAAAAAACCAGTCCAAAAAAGAAACAAGAATTATAAAATATCTGGAAATAACAAAAAATACACAAATGCACTAAGGAGAAAAAAATTTTAAACTAATAAAAGATATAGAAAATTATCTTACATTGGAATATATTCCTTGCTATGGGACTGAATAACTTCATATTATAATAATGTCAATTTACAAAAAATTATGAATCCAATGCAACCCATATAAAAAATCTTTGGATTTTTTTTTTTTAGAAATTCAATAATCTAAAATGTAAATAAAAGAATAAAGGCACATTAACAGCTAAGTTAACTTTGAATGAGAAAGTAAACTTGCCCTGCTACATATTTTAGCATATACAGCCAAAATTATAATAGTATTGGTTCAAGAACAGAGAAATTAACTAATAAAACAAAATTAGGACTTCAGAAAAAAAACGGATGTGTAAGAAAACTTTATTATTAAGATGAAATCACAAGCAAAACTGAAAAGAACCCAGTGTAGTGCAGGAAAAAAACTTGACTCATCCATGGAGAAACTAAACATGGGTAGTTGACTAACATAAAGATAGTGTCACAATATAATTAAAAAAAACCTAAGTGTGAAAGTTAAAACATTGAAGTTTATTAATAGAAGATAAAGTAGGAGAACACTTTTGTGGTTTGAAGTGGAATTAAGGAATTAAGGAAGAGAAGTTCAGATTTAAATACCTAAAAATATGAATCATAAGGACAAAAAAAAAAAAAGAATTCGATTATATCAAAATTTTCAACCTCCATTCAATCCCTATGGACAGAGGTAACAGAAAATTGGCAGGTTGAAAGAACCACAGAGCAATCAATATCTAGAATATACAAAGCAACAAGAAAAAGATAGTGAAACATGGGCAATAGACAGGAAATTTATACTTAAGATAAAAAGATAGTTACTGCTTGTGGTGGCAAAAAGTTGAAGGCAATCATAAGGGGAAGGATAAAAAATATATACATATAGTATGAAATTTTAAAATTCTAAAATCTTTCAGAAGCTCAGGAGGCAACTTATGGCAGAAAAGACCACAGGATATGGAGAGAAGTAAATTATAGATTTCTCTCAAAATTACAACAGTGAGAATTGTGAAGAGAAGAAATACAAGATATATTATGGTATTTTCCATTTGATCACTTTTAATTAAAATATATGGAATACCTGATGTGCCAAATACTAGGGATATAATTATCTGTTGACTATCAGATTGGCATTGTGAAGGTTTTATAAGATAAGAAAAATAAAGGGATTGTTAGAACTCTGGCATTAAGGTAATAGTTTTAATTTTAAAGATTAAAAATATTTTTAATTTACTGTTTCACTATTTCCTGTCACTTTCCTTTATCTTTAAAGACAACAGATTGATTTCTCCTTACATGTGCATGTATTTGCCTATAACTTCTGTATCTATAATAATAAAAGCATAATGTGCTAATTAGATCAGACAGCCGAACGACCTTCCAGACAAATCCAGGGCTGCAAGGGCTGGGGTAAGCCCCTTGCATGAATTTCGTGCATCAGGCCTCCAGTAATAAATAAAAACCTTAGATATTTCTTAAGCTGGAATTTTTAATTATTAACATAAATTTTAGCATTGATATTTAAACATTACCTATACTGTATAAACATACAAATATATATATCATACTTTGAAAAACTTTAAAGATAAATTACTCACTCAAAAGCATAGAAAACATTTATTAACATTTTTAAGTGTTTAATATAAAGGCAGACATCACTGAGTCTTGAATCTCACGCATTTTCAACTTGTCTACAGGAAAAAGAAAGGATTTCCAGTTTTATACTATAAGGAAAGGTTTTGCATACAAAATATCTCTTCATGCACATCTTCCCAACAATGTGTTTGCACTATTTATTTCTTCACCTTCTTTGCCAGGGTGATACCTTTGGTTGTTCAGGTAGTGCACTGCGTGCAAGTGCCACATCTAACAGGGCATCATTGGTATCATTATTATCTTTACTATCTTGAAAAGTTCTTATTTTAATTAAGCACTCTTATATAATAACTTGAAATTTTCTGACACATGGCAGGACTATCTCTTTTTCTAGCCAAATAAATATATTTTGCCAGTCTTCTAGTTGATAGAACTAACATGTTCAATTCTAAAAGGGCTAAAAAAAGTTTAAACTTTAGATTGAAAACTTATAAATTTGGAACCAGTTTGATAATAAAAATACATTGTTGAAGTCATAGAGACATAGAAACAGAAAGTATAATGGTGGTTACCAGGGGCTGGGGGAAGAGAGAAAGGGGAGTTGTTTAATGAGCAGAGAGTTCAAGTTTTACAAGATACAAAGAGTCCTGGCAATGGATGGTGGTGATGGTTGCATATCATTATGAATATATTTAATACAACTAAACTGTACACTGAAAATGGTTATTATGGTAAATTTCATGTTATGTGTATTTTATCACAATAAAAAATGGAAAAGGAAAAAATGTTGTTGATCTAATATCTCAAGTGTCCGTGCTTCTAAATAAGAAGCTACTATTCTTCAATGTTGCTATTAGTGCCTTGGCTAAATTTGACATTCCAGATTTATATATTTATATATTCTATTTATATATTCTGCCATTTATACATACACCTGAAAGGAGCTGTTGAATACCAAAATAAAATTTACAAGTACATTAATTATGTCATTAAATATAATGTAGCATCTGAATATATTTAACTTTAATAATCTATAAATAAACATTATATAAACATAATTATGCTCATTTATTCTAGTAATTGTTTTTAATGGAAATTCCACTAGTATAAAAATTAAGCACTGTTAAAATTAAGTGGGTTAAAGTGTTATAAATTCTAAGTTAAAACATTTTTTTCCTGATGGAAAATAGAACAATTTGTATAGAAAATCAGTCAGAAAATAAAAAAATGACACGGTATATAGGAGGAAAATAAAATATTATATTTGTATTTTAAAATAAATTTTGGGAAAAATAGCTGGAAGGTAAAAAAATATTTGAGTTAATTTCTATTAGGTAATTTCTAATATTTCTACTTTTAGAGCTAATAACTTACAGTTATATCACTAATGGAGCAGAATATGAATTTATTTTCTAACTCTAGCTCAATCATAATAGATGAATTTCAAAAAAGACTGGATGATAAAAAAAAAGTCTCCATTAAAATCAGTATTCTTTCTGCTACATGGCTGTGTTGTTCAATTACACAGCAGTCTCTCATCCACTTCAAGCATGAAATTTTAATTTTCCAAAAGACAGAAATAGGTAAGTTTCAGAAACATATTAAACACAAATCTACTTCTAAGAATTCTATATGCTAAATTCTTTGGGGATTAAAAAACAGAGGGAAAAAAACTTGAATATTGGTAGCAGCATTTATCACAAATTCTTAGTAAAATAAAGAAATCTAAAAGTCCATCAAAAATGATGTTAATATTCAAAATTGAAATTAAAAATATATAGTTATTAATGACACAGAACAAGAAAGATAAAGAGCATCCAGGTGTGTTACTGTTAAGCCTGATTCAGTTGGTAAAAGTATTTTATTATTTTATATTAGAATATTAATTCAGGATATCAACAATAAGACCAAAATACTATAATAGTGAAGGCCTTGTTTTTTTTTTTTTTTTTTTATTTAATGGGTTCTTATTTATTTATTTATTTTTTCTTTTTTTTTTTTTTAATTTCTTTATTGATTAAGGTGTCACATATTTGTCCTCATCCCCCCATTCCCATCCCACCCCTCTCCCCACGCATGCCCCAATCCCCTGTTGAACTTAACCGTTGGATAGGCTTATATGCAAGCATACAGGTCCTTTGGTTGAACTCTCCCCCTCCCCCCACCCTCCCCCTACCCCCCCCTATCCTCCCTCTGAGGCCCGATAGTCCGATCGATGCCTCCTTGATTCTGGTTCTGTTCTTGTTCCTCAGTCTATGTTGTTCATCATTTCCTCTAGATGAATGAGATCAAATGTCACTAGATATATACTAATAAGAACTGAATGTGAGACGAGCAATAATATTTATGCTGACAGGCAAATGAATCAATCTGTAGCGAGCTTCCCCCTGGACCAACAGTTCTTTTGAGACCCAATTTCAATGTCCAGTAGTTCCTTATGTGTACATGTCAGCACTGACCCCTCAGCTCTGGATGGTGGACAAATGGTGGTAATGGAGGTCCGACTCCCTCTGGTTTGGTCTCGGCCGAACCCAGGGGCACGGCGTCACCTGGATTAAGGGGCACGTGGCCTCACCCATACCCAAGGGGCGCGTGGTCTCACCCGGGCCTGGGACCCAGCCTCACCCGGATGGATCCAGGGGCGCACGGCCTCACCCGGACCCAGGATCTGGCTTCACCCGTACCCAGGGACGCTTGGCCTCTCCCAGACCCAGGGGCACGTGGCCTCACCCGGGCTTAGTTGCACAAGGCCTCACCTGGATCCAGGGACACATGGTCTCACCCAGACCCAGGAACGTTTGGCCACTCCCAGACCCAGGGCCACTTGGGCTCACCCGGGCCTAGGTGCACGAGGCCTCATCCGGATCCAGGGACGCATGGTCTCACCCGGACCCAGGGACGCTTGGCCTCTCCCAGACCCAGGGCCACTTGGGCTCACCCGGGCCTAGGTGCACGAGGCCTCACCCGGATCCTGGGTCACATGGTCTCACCCGGACCCAGGGATGTTTGGCCTCTCCCAGACCCAGGGCCACTTGGGCTCACCCGGGCCTAGGTGCACGAGGCCTCACCCGGATCCAGGGACTTATGGTCTCACCCGGACCCAGGGACGCTTGGCCTCTCCCAGACCCAGGGCCACTTGGGCTCACCCGGGCCTAGGTGCACGAGGCCTCACCCGGATCCAGGGACACATGGTCTCACCCGGACCCAGGGACGCTTGGCCTCTCCCAGACCCAGGGCCACTTGGGCTCACCCGGGCCTAGGTGCACAAGGCCTCACCCGGATCCAGGGACACATGGTCTCGCCCGGACCCAGGGGCGCTTGGCCTCGCCCAGACCCAGGGCCACTTGGGCTCACCCGGGCCTAGGTGCACGAGGCCTCACCCGGATCCAGGGACACATGGTCTCACCCGGACCCAGGGACGCTTGGCCTCTCCCAGACCCAGGGCCACTTGGGCTCACCCGGGCCTAGGTGCACGAGGCCTCACCCGGATC